>NC_135999.1:23204158-23516658 GCF_048128805.1 Centroberyx gerrardi | reverse complement strand
GAGATGGGACAAGGGTAAACGCTAGGTGGCTAACAGACATTACAGTTTATGTGAACAAGTGAGAAAAGTCTGTATAAGTGAGGCAACGGAGAGGAAAATACTGGAAATTGATAAATAATGGAAGGAAAAAATTAAGACAAAGCGAGAGAAAAGAGTGGAAAAAGGGAAAAACCCAGAACCTGTAGCTAACAATACTAATATGTAATATAAAAAACAAACCAAAGCAAAATATATGCAGAAGGCTGTGTGCATGTGTGAGTGTGAGTGAGAGAGAGTAAGAAAGAGAGAGAGAGAGAGAGAGAGAGAGAGAGAGAGAGAGAGAGAGAGAGAGAGAGAGAGAGAGAGAGAGAGAGAGAGAGAGAGAGAGAGAGAGAGAGCGAGAGCAAGCGCTTAGGGATTGGGAAGGACATTTCTTTCATTGGCTGGGAAGGGGGGGGATTCCCTAGCTGATGGTGTAGATGGCTTCCCCACGCTCTCTCTCTCTCTCTCTCACACACACACACACACACACACACACACACACACATAAAATGCTGAGGGCCTGCGGTGGACCACCAAGTCATTGCTCAAGTGAAAGAGCAGCGGTGTCAGAGCATCAGAGAGCAGTCATTCCTCCTCTTCTGTATAGACCTCTTTAGCCCACAGGGGTCGAGCCCCAGTTCCCATTCATCTGCCAACCGCTCCTGCTTTACCCATTCGCTCACTGGAGGCCGGCGATGAACGCACAAACACACACACAGGCGCTTATGTGGAAACATAAACTCACACACAAAACATTCAGAGAGAGAGAGAGAGCGATGGGGAGACAGAGAAAGAGAAAAAGCAACACAAGTTCAGTTTCCATCCAAGTATTTTTATTTTTTTGTGAATTATGATATACCAAAACTAGAAAAGCTGAATGAAGTCTCCTCCATAAGTCTCCTTTGTGGTTCTATGCCCAATACTTGGTGCATTTCTTTGTTTTTGTCTTCAGACGCTAAAGAACAATCACAACTTTCCAATTCTCAAATCAGTTCTTGAAAGATTCTTTCAATTTTTCTTGTGGATGTTTTTTTCTTTAAGCACCAAATTCACATTTTATTTTTTGCATTTTTTGCAACATTTCAAAAGTTTGTGTAAAATTGGCTTTAACAGTTGGATGGAAACACAGATATGGAGACACACAGAGAGAGAGAGAAACTACACATGCAAAGACAGACTCAATGTCTAAATGTCACCCAAGAACAGCAGGTGGCGTGGTTATGTAAAATAATCAAGGAATCAAGCAGCACACCTACGAATTACTTAAACCTCCACAGAATGATAGTACTGTGGGAGCTGTGGTGCTTTCCCAGTCCTACGGCTGCCACATCCACCTCTAAGTGACAAATAATAGCAGCTGTGAAGCCCCGCTCCTGGCAGGTAAAAGCCCATAACCATGTGGGCCGGCCCGGCTACTGAGTGCTTTGTGCGCCTGCCAAGGATGTTTGGCTAGTCAGCACTAAGGATGAACACTCAGCAGCTCACATCCTTGCTCAGTATCCAGTGTAATATATTTGAGGAGGGAAAATAGACATTGCATGGATGGATGAGCGGACGGATGGATGGGTAGATGGATGTTTGGATGGGCTGGAATAATGCAGAGCCTGAGGAGGTTAGGGAGTGTCATCTGTCAAAACACTTCTAAAAACACTTCTTCTCTTTTTATTTTACACATTTTTGTTCTCAGTGTATTCTCCTGCTTTATTTGTATGCAATCCTGTTATTTATTCATGCCGGGCATTTTTAATAGTTACTGGTTTGATTGTTTTGTTCTAAATTATTTTTCCAAAGTCCAAAGACATGCAGGTCAGGTGGATTGAAGACTCTAAAATTGCCGATAGGCATGAGTGTGTTTGTGTAGTATGGTATATGATGTATGTAATCTAGTAAAATGATATACTGTATATGACATAGTATATGATGTATATGAAGTATGTAACCTACATGATATTGTATAGGATGTATATGATGTATATATGTTGTAGGCTTTATAAATAAACAAGACTAAATAAATAAGAACTGCAGAGACATAAAGAAAAAAACCCTGAAACCTTAAGCCACCTATCAATGTCATGTTTTTACGTAAGGCAGTTGGTCTGACACCAAGACACACTTTGGTTACTCATGTTGATGCTCTCCGCAAGTCTCTTACAAGCCATCGGAGGTGTAAAGTGGAGAGGCGAGAGATAAAGACCTCTAGAGTACAAGGACCAGTCACTGGGAAAAATGAATGCGAGTGTGAGTCTGTGTGTGCATGTGTGTGTGCTTTTACGCGGGTTTGTGTATGTGTGGATTCATATTACAATTACAATTATGGCATTTAGCTGTCGGTGTTATCCAGGGAGATTTACAATGAGGTCGGCGGGACACGTGGCGGCTGAAGGACACACAGCAGGGATGAACTCTCCGACTGCTCAGTTATAACACTGCCTTTCAAACATTACTACTTCCATCCCTTGTGTCCTTGAGGTTTTTTTTTTGTGTGTGTGTGTGTGTGTCTTCATATTTGTGTAAAATTACGATTAAAAGGAACCACATAAGGTCTAGCCGTCAAGATTCCTGCTTTTCACCCTGGCAGACTGGGTTCAACTGCAACACTTTTAAGGTACTTGTGAGTCTGTCTTTCAACTGGAGAATTTGGGTTCAAGGCCTCCATGCAGGTAAGCATTTGCCCTGCTGAAGTGTCCTTGAGCAAGACACTGAATCTCTAACTTCTCCAGGGTCGCTGGTCTGTAGCTGCTAGGGACGGGACGATATGCTTATCTGACGATACAATTGGATACGCGATATGGGGTTCGCGATTCGATACAACCATGATACGATGTAATAAATAAAAATGCAATGATAACAAAGTATGACTGCAAAATTATGTTTATTTCTGAGCCACAAATCTTTCTAGCAATGGTATTGGCTTACTAGAATGTAAACAACAATTTAAAAATGTCATTACAAAGTGCAAATAAAATAATTTCAATGGAGAGCTTTTGAAATTGTGATGGGCAAGCTGTCTCATTTGTGATTACTACAGCAGAATAAAACGTAGATAATATTGTGATTCATTTTTCTGCCCCACAATGTGTATCGTCACATTTTTATATTGTGATAAATTGAATTTCAATATATTGTCCCATCCCTAGTAGCTGCTGACGTTGCTTTCTGACTTTCCTCTGCAGGGAGAAGAAGAAACAATTCCCCTACAGGGATCGATAAAGTATCATGTTATTATTATGATTGCTAAGATGGGGATCATACGATTCTTTGAGCAGCGGAGCCCAACTCCTGAGACCCCCCCAGTGCGTTCACCACAGCGGGGTTTCAGACTACAGTGTCAGATACCGGGGAGGCGGGTCGGCCCTGCTGACTGGGGGGGAGGGGGGGGCTCACGGCGAAACGCGCAGTAGGAGGCTGTGAATAGGGATCAACTCACGGCACTTGTGTCAGCACCATGTGAGATGAAAGAGAAGGGATAAGAGAGTGTGTGTGTGTGTGTGTGTGTGTGTGTGAGAGAGAGAGAGACAGTGAGAGATCGAGTGAGTGAACACGTGTCTGTGTAGTACGCAGAGAAAATACACATGGGCTTGGTGTCGTGACTTTCTTATCTAAAAGGCTATTGTGATTGGATACAGCCAGAATGTGTGTTGGTTGGATGTGGGAGGGAGAGACAGAAGGATGAAGAGAGGGAGGGAGAGAGAAAGAAATGATCAAATTAATATAATAAACAAATACACAGCCCTACAATTTCTTTCTTTTTGTTTTGGACGCAGCTCCACCAAATACTACTGCGCTGACATTACATGATGCGATACATTTTACAACAAATGTTCTTAACATTTAGGGAGCACAGAGTGTGTTTGTATGTGCGTTCCCATTGTGTCTGACCTTTTGAGGTGTGAGTATGTACTCAGTGAGCGGTCAATGAGTGTGCAATGTCCATTACCCATCACTGTGTGCTGGCACTCAATACACACTGCCATGCCCATGTACACAATTTGGACACGCATGCATGCACACACGCACCCACGCACCCACGCACACAGAGTACAATAATGACACAAGACGAAAAATCCACCTTTGGATACTGATACCCGATCACACAGGCTGAACAACACAAGACACTCCTCTGCCTTTTTTTTTTTGTTGAAGCCTACAAAGCAGAGCAGCCTGCTGTGTTTTTGTGTTGTTGTTGTTGTATCAGCTGTCAGTCACGCAACAAGCTGTTGATTATTGTGCTAGCTAAAATAAGGTTCATGTGTTTTAGCTAAATTCTGCAAGAATTATAAGAAATAAAAATTCCTGCTAAAAATGAACAGAAATTTCGAGTGAAGCACAAATTTGTCTCAAAACCTGCTGCTTTCTGTTCAGATCGTGGTAACTCCGGTTTGTTGAAGTTGTAAAGCTCCGGGTGATCCTCCATGTTTATTGTTTACAAGAGTCACCTCAGACGTCCCGCCTCTCCGTTGATCTGACTGGACAGTATAGAAAAAAACCCAACAGTGACATAAGGGTTGCCTTTTCGCTCCGAGATGAACTTTTTTCAACTTGGGGTGTTCAAGGCGCTCTTCCAAAAGTGTGAGGCGCCTGCAGTGGAAAAACACAAAGCGCCCAGCAACGCAAAAAAGATTCACTCACAGTGGAAACAGGAAAAAGCCGCCCTCTGCTGCCAAAACACATCCTGTGCGATCGGGCCTTGATAGATATCATCAATCTGTGATGTTCAGTGCATTCCAGGAGTTATTTTGTGATAAAGTGTTGTAATTTACTTTTGTGGTTTACCCACTTTTTCCTCGTCTACTTCTACTTCAGTTAGTGATTTCCTACGTTAAATAGCTGAAAAATCTTCTGCCATCAATCTCCACTGTAGTTGCACTGGAAATATCTTGACATGATTTCACATCGTCTACGTTTGGCCAGTTATCCAAGGGAATAAAAAGCATACAACAAAAATGGGCCCAGAAAATGTAAGCTGTAAATTAGGGATGCACATTTTCAAAAAAATCTTGATCGATTTGCACAGTCCAGTGGATTCGTATCAAGTGGTGGAGGCATTTCTTGCAAGTGGCTCTCCACTTTGGTTTAATGGTCATTTGCGCAGTTGGTCTAAACGGCTGCGATGACGCAATTCAAACAGTCGTTAACCGTTAAGGTTAATCTACGTGATACATAACAAACAATAAATCGATCATCGATTTTTGTTTTTATGTAAATGTAATGTAATGTCCATGTAAGCCAGTAGCTGTTTTTTTTTAAAAGTGTTTAAGTGTTTTGGGGGGATTTTTCCTTTAAGTGTACATCCCTAAATACTTACATTAAGCACTACTTTTCGACCAAAATACTAAATTTCTACAAGATCATATGAATGAGCACTTAAACATCTCTCTATATAACTGCAAATTCTTGTACTAGAAATGTCTAATATAAATTCTTGGAACCTTGAATTTAATAACATAATTTAACCATAATAATCATCATCTTTAGTCACACAAACTGCTGTTTCTGTGACGTTTCTTTTCATGCCCTCATTTCAGAATACGCCTGAATAGATCTGAATAGATCTGGTTTTGTTGGAGCTTCCATTGAAACACATCTATACCGTTGACACTAGACTTGAGTCAGGAAGCTGGTATAGCCTCACAGAGCACAGGGGTGAGACGGTAAATGAGTTTAGAGCCATTTCTCTTTTATGAGCTCTGAGACCATCCATTATTTAACTCTGAAGGACATCAGCTGAGTCAACACTTACTGTAGCCCTCTGGACGACTCTTTGGAAACGCAATGAACCGAAACGGAGGCCGAAGCATCAGCCTGCGGGGAAAACCCGCTCCCATCGGCGAAGCACGGAAAGCTATTCCGCGGTCATGTCCGGGCCAGCTGAAACTTCCAAGACCGGGGAGCAACGCGGCTCAATGCCATTAACATGAAATATTTATCTCTACGCTTAATTGGTGCATTAGGGGGAATTAGATCTTAAAAAAATAAAGTCCCATGATGTAACATGATGCAAACTTTTAGAAATCCCTGATCTTCTCTTATTTTTGTCCATTTAAATCCCCACCTGAAATCTCTCCATGCTTTGATGTCACTTCAAGGTCCTGAATGTCCTGAAGTTTAATATTTTAATATTGGATGTTTAAAGTCGCTCAGGTTTTTGAATATTGCTCATAAGTGACAGCATCTCAAATCCAATTCCGGCACACCATAGAGACTAATATACTGAAGATCAGCACTTTACTCCTGGTGGAGCTCCCTCCCTCTCTCTCTCTCTCTCTCTCTTAACCTCGCTGACTCCCTTCTGGGTCCGGTCCTATTGGTATGCAAGCCTGGAGAGGGAGTGTGTGTTTGAAGTGGACGGCTAACATGGTGATGTTAGAGCCGAGCACAAGATCTTATGAAAGGTAACAGAGAAGCCTGTGTATGTCTGTCACATACACACATCACTGACTGATTCAGCTTACACAGCCTGGAGGGATTTCTCTTTGAAGGGGAAGAGAGACAGTTTTTGCATTACTAGTTGTGGCCGTACATTTTGGGAGGCCTACATAAGTCTCAAACCCTATAGTAGACTCGTGTTGAGTGTTTCTACAGCAGTTTGGAGCAAACAGACTTCTATCCAAGAGCCGTTAATGATTTGTTACTGGCTGTTGCTAGCTTTGTATTCGGGTCACATCCGTTTGTTTGTCCCTTGTCTTACACAGAGACCATTTTGAACTTCATCTTGAAGTGTCCTACTCTCTGTAGCGCTCCAAGGTGAGTAACTCCAAAAACACTGTCAAACTGTCACGCCTTTGATGTTTCTGTTTTGCCGTCGGTTGCGTCTACTGTCACCAGAATGTGCCCGTGGGGAACAAGCAGCATCCGATTGAGAATGGTTTTCCCGGCACCATCCCATGACGTAAACTAGCGTGACGTAAACTCTCCTGATGACATGTGAGTTGTAAATTACTTCCGCCCCCCTCCGCTCCTCCACAGAAGCTCATTCTTTATTCCAGTGAGAAATGTGAAGAAAGAGGAGGAAGACAGAGTGGAAGAGCATGGGAGGAGAGCTTCAGGGTTGTCAAGCCCTCCGAGTGATGTTTGTACGGTCGAGGAGGCAGGATTTCAAAAGAGTGAAAGACAAATGGAAAAAGGGGAAAGCTTATTTCTTCAAAGGTGTTCGTCATTGCTCTAGCGGTTTCCCATCCTGCCTTGAGAGCCACTTGCCAGCAGCTACGGTACTGGGGAATTTACTGCATATATTCATACGTCAGAGAGAGGTGGTGTTAGACGTATAGAGAGAGGGCAGGTAGAGAGCGAGAAATCGTTAAAACCGTGTGAAACAAAGATCAAAAGAAAAAAATGAAAGCAAGTAAGAAAGATTAATGAGTTAAGAAACATAGTTAAATGGTAAATAAGGGAAGAGCAGTGAAAAAGAAGTCAAAGCGGAGCAGTGAAAAAAAATCAAAACAATGAATAATTCCTATTCATCTTATAGAAACAAAGAGGAACAAGGTAACAGTGGTCATGTCATCCCACACAAATGATGCAGACCTCCTCACAGCCAGTCAGTAACAAACATGTCACCTTGTTTTGACATGTAATTGTAACATCTGCCTTGGGCCAATCGGTGCCATTTTGAAAATACCTAAACACAGTGGTGAGATGCATCATTTCCCCAGGTTTCGTCAAAATCCAATCAGTGGCTTCTGAGATATTACATGTGACGCATGAGGGAACAAATGAACAATGTAACGCCCATCTTGGGCCAACTGGTGTAATTTTTAAATGAGTGGGAAGCTGCATCATTCAGCCCAAGTTCCATCTAAATTTGAGCAGCAATTTCTGAGATATTGCGCATGATGATGGATGAACAAACAAACAAATGAATGAACAAACAAACAAACGGAAGGAGACTGATTCATAGCAAATGCAACTACAAAACTATTAACGAGGATGTGACTGGAACACAAAAAGCATAAAAACAAAAAGCAAACAGGAAAACGTTATCTCCCATCAGAATTGCCCCTAAAATCCTGAAAATACTGTAAAAACCACTTATCTGTTGACCTGGCTGAGGTGAGGGAACATGACTGAGGAGGCAAAGTAGGGCACACAGGACTTAACTGGACAGAAACGTAAAAAACTTCCAGCAGTAGTGAGGGAGGAGAGAGGAGGTAGAGACCAGAAAGGGCATGACAAATGTGCCTTTGCCTGCGTCATCGTGGGACGTCTGCTAGCTCAAGTACTGCACGCACGCACACACACACACACACACACACACACACACACAGAAACAAGCTCATAAAGACACAAAGGGCTACAAGGACAGGTCGTGCATATAAGCACACACTCAGTCTATCTGCACCAACCTGCAGCCAAATACTAATTAACCTCTAGAGGAAGGACACAGCTGCGTAGGTATAGATTGTGTTTGTGTGTGTGTGTGTGTGTGTATGTGCGCACATACGCTCACAACCTGTGTCATGCAAGCTGAAAGCGCTGCCATGTGAAGCAACGAGTGTGCAGCTTTCGCAAACACATTGCAAGAAAGCAACCGACGTCATTAAGAGACTGCTGACACACATTTCAATTTCAGCACCTCGAGGTTCTTTCCAACAGACGCCTTTTTTTCCCCGGTGAAATATAACAATCAGCTTTTAAGTCACTTAGCGCTCGCAAATCCAAGTCTTGTCAACTGACTTGTTTTATGGGTGTCATTTTACTCACCCCCGCACATAGGAGGAAAAAAAAAGAAACGCCACCCCCGAATGTTCTGAGAAACTACTAAAACTTTAGATATGACATCCATATTGAGTGCAAATATCAATCTGTGACTCTGTGCCTAAGAGCAAGAGATGTTCCGTACTCAGCCGGTTGGCACCCGGAGCTTTATTGAAGAAAAGTAGAGCTTTAAATCTGCCAAACTACTGCCGCACTGGCTGTGAGGGAGAAACAAAGGCAGAGAATTATACCTGGAGGAGGGAAAACAGCAGAGGGAGGGCTGAAAATAAGAAAGAGACCGAGAGATAGACAAGAGCACGGGGGGGGGGAGAGAGAGAGAGAGAAAGAAAGACAGGAAGACAGACGGAGAGAGAGACGGAGACACAGGGAAGACAATAATTACTCTCTCTGGAGTGTGCCCTTGTGAGAGAGAGAGAGAGAGAGAAAGAGAGCGAGAGAGAGAGACAGAGATTTTTTTTTTTGAAGGCCGGCTGTGGAGTGCCACTTACTTCTCTATGAGGTCTAGCGTCACCCCCGGCACCAGCTTGGCGCTCTTCTGCATACAAAACCTAGAAAAAAAAATAGACACACACAGACAGGGAAAAGCTGTCGATAAAAGTTGGAAGCAAAACAAAGTGTTCACAGACTAGACTAAGCAATAAAAACGTTTGGCCTCTACAATACAGATTTTATGATCTATGAGAAAGACGATTAACTGAAGAGGGAAAAAAAACCACTCCAATGAAAAACGAGAGCTTCAAATATTGCATCCACTGAGCACTTGATGAGTGTATTTCGGCTGAGTTAAAGTCAAAGGGAGGGGTGTGTGTGTGTGTGTGTGTGTGTGGGGGGGGGGGGGGCATGCAGTGTGAAACAGAGTCGTATTTCTGAAACGTCTGGCGTGGGGGTTATTGTTTACTGTGCATGGTTAGCTCTGACAGGTAGGGCCAGCTGTAAGTCACAGCAGGTTGGCGTTCAGCGGCGAAGCATAGAGGCTCGCTGCAGCGCCGGAGCACACACTGACTCATCATCCAAGCAGGTGTGTGTGGTGTGTGTGTGTGTGCGCGTGTGTGTGTGTGTACGTGCGTACGCAGACATCAGTCAAACGTCAGCTACAGAAACCATAAACCAAAAGAGGGCATATTAGATTTGGGGAAAAAACCACAAGGTCAAGGTCACACGTCACATTAGGGCTGAAAGATACTGACAAAAACATCGAATTGCGATTATTTGACAGAATATTGCAATTTAAACTGCGATTTGTATCATCACAAGTTTTTTTTCTTGTCATCAATGTTTTAGAACTTTAAAATTATTTACAGACACATGATTTTGTAAAGAAAAAATAAAAAATAAAAAAAATAAATAGATGTCAGTGTGCAGAATTTATTGATGAAAGGCTTTCATCAATATTGTACTTCATGGACCAAAGATCACCTGCAGCTCTAAAACCTTGTTCAGAAATCCATTTCGGACGCCTCTCTCTCTCTTAAGCAGTTAATTGCAGCCTCTGCGATTTGGAAATTGCAGAAGTACATATTGCTATTTCGATTTTTTTAGATTCATTGTTCAGCTGTTCTTCACATTCATACAGCTATGTTTATCCACACTTGCGAGCTGCCCAGTCCATCTACTTTTAGCCACTGAGCAGCACTATTGGAGAAGTTGGGGGTTTCAGTGCGTTGCTCAAAACGACTTCAGTGGTAGTTATTGAAGAAGAAGTAGGAGAAGGAAAAGAATAAGAATAAGAAGTCCTAGTCACTCAATTTTCCCCACTCACTAATCTAACATTTAGGTTGTCATCGCCCCTGTGAGAGCGAATTTATATCCATCGATCTTCCCAGACAACGATGCAAGGTACGGTACTCATATTTTGAAGACCTTCCTGCTACTGGAGAATAATGAGATCCCATATGGCACCAGTGTGATGTAACGTCCCTTTAAAGAACAGTACGGGCCCTCAGTGTGCGTGTCAGACAAGGAACAAAGAGGAAAAAAGGACGGCACCAGTACAACTTGTTCTAAAACCTTAACAATCAACAACTTGCTGACCGTGTTCCAGGCTGTAAAAAATAAACATCGGCATGAGTAATGTGCCAGAGAAATACTGTTTATGTCTTTGTTCAGCTTTTCATGATACAAATTACAATTCAATTATTGTTTTCCCCTATACCAGCCAATCCACGATTATTCCCTATTTACTTCTGAATTTTACTTGAACCACACATTCCATATTTTTGTCTGTGTTTTTGTCTGTGTTTTCAGCAAAAGGGAAACCATAAGCCCCTAGACATAAACAAAGATGATTAATTAAAAATGGAGTCGTGCAGAAACACACAGACGGGCCAAAGTAAACAGAACACACAGACATAGCAGGAGGTTGCATCAGGGAGAGTGTGTTCCCACCCAGCCCCTGCACAGGGAAATACACATTCCCTCAAGCAGGATAGGCAGGAGACAAGATGAGAGGAGAGATGGAGGAGAGGAGAAGAGAAGAGAAGAGAGGAAGAGAGGAGAAGAGAGGCAGGAAACGGGATGAGGGGAGAGATGGAGGAGAGGAGGAGAGGAGGAGAAGAGAAGAGAAGAGAAGAGAGGCAGGAAACGGGATGAGAGGAGAGATGGAGAGGAGAGGAGAGGAGAAGGAGAAGAGAAGAGGAGAGGAGAAGAGAAGAAGATGAGAGAAGAGGCAGGAGATGAGATGAGGAGAGAGGAGAGGAGAGATGGAGGAGAGGAGAAGACGAGAGGAGAGGATAGAAGAGGAGAGGCAGGAGACGAGAGGAGAGGACAGGAGAGGAGATACAAATATAAAAAATACCAGAGCAATGTTGTGTGTGTGTTGTAAAGCTATTAAAGAACGCAGGCTACTTCTGATCAATGCATTATGATTGGACAAGAGGCCTTGAGTGCTTACAACTGCATCAATCTTTGAGTGCTTACAAACGCAATATATGAAGTTGATCCATTCAAAACCTATGAATGGAATAAAGCAAGTAAGGATGCTTACTGCTTAGCAATGGGGAACTCATTTTTGTTTGCGGAGGAGCAAAATAAAATAGCTCAATTAAAACCCAAAGCTTGTGCAGTATCTTTGTTTAACGTCTGATATCACATTGTAAAAAGTTTTGTAAATGTCCATAACCATGATGTAACACGACCTCGAGAATGTTAACAGAGGCTTGTACATTTTTTCTGTTCAGATCCGCTGTCACT
The DNA here is from genome assembly GCF_048128805.1 of Centroberyx gerrardi. Classification (NCBI taxonomy): domain Eukaryota; kingdom Metazoa; phylum Chordata; class Actinopteri; order Beryciformes; family Berycidae; genus Centroberyx; species Centroberyx gerrardi. The sequence continues at coordinate 23,504,733 of NC_135999.1, read as the reverse complement.
TTGGCCTCATCTAAAACCCACTGTTCCCTCTGAGTAAGTAATCAAGTTCTTTGCAAACTATCTGATGAATGAAATTTGGTCACATGACACATTCAACATAGTATTTGCTAACTAAAGGTGAAACTGTGTCAAACAACGCATTAGGCAACACAATCCAAAGCAAAACATCATTGAATTCAATGATTGCTCATACGTACATTGCCTAAATGTTCTAAACAGAAGTAGGAAACTGTCAAGGATAAACAATAATTTATCTCAGCCATGACTTGCGCTTGGAAAAAGATTTGAAAAAGCATCAGAATCAGCCAGAGGTGAAAACTATTATGAGAAATATTTCCTGAAACTCAATGCTGGCCATCACTTTTACTCCGGCATTTCTGATTCAATCTCTTATTCAGTGCATGCACCAGTTGATTTAGAGAATATAAACTAATATGTTATGCAATAATGGAGCCGTATTTCAGAGGTCAGTGTTGCCAGACAGGAGAGTACATTGATCAAAATGTAAAACAACCGATATAGAGTTGGCCCATTGCCCATCTTGCTTCCCTATTAATCACACCATTACAGAGATTTGGCCTACCGTTTGCTAGAGTCGGTTGGTTTGGTTGTGTTGTGAAACAAGTTTTAAAGATCCGTCAGAGATCAATGCAGAGTAATTCTGCTTTGGATATATGGGATAAACCTTTTGGATAAAAACAAGAGAATTCACTTCATGATTTGATGTAGTTTGAAACTCTTCAGCACTGACAAATAGCGATAAAACAATCTGGTATCAAGCAGATGTGAAGTCAGCTCATACAGTAACAGCCAACTTCATTACCAGTTGCACCACATAATCTATGTTTATCCAACTGCTACAGCATAATGAAACATTCTTGGCACAACAATATTAATGTCAACAGGCAACATATTTCAATATAAAACATAATTACTGGGTGTGAAGCAGTCTCTGGACCAAAATATTGGTGCTACGAAATTACCTGCTGGTCCTACCGACTAAAACTGTGTGGGAAAAAATAAAGTCTATCACCTTGGAATGACAGAGAAGAGGCAGAGAAGGACACAAAGATTTGGGAAGAGGGATTTGAAACCAACAAGGAGCGCAGGAAAAGCATGATGCAAAAAGTAGGAGAGGATGGCGAGGGTGAGGTCAGACATGAGGGCAGCAAATCAGGAGAGAATAAAAGACAATAATAATGATAGCAGACTCAAGGACTGGTAGAGAGAGAGAACAACAAAACACCTATAGGCCGGTAGAGAACATGGAGGGACTGGTGGACAGAGAACAGTCACCAGCTGGTAAATTTGGTTGTGGCTGGTAAGTTTGCCACTGTTTCCCAGCCACTTTGGAAGGTAATCAACCATCGTGAAGAGGCCAAATTCAATCTTTTTGGGTATTCACCAATGCAAATCAGGTTGCGGTGCCAGCGTCTGAACTTTATTCATTTTGAAGAATCTGACATTTGTGACAGATCAAGATTATTCACAAAGCAGTTTTGAACATTTTTGAGCAGTCCATCCCCACAGATTACTGGGAACAGAGAGCAAGATGGCAAAATACTAATAGACTGGGTGAATGAGGGAGAGAGGAGAGGAGAGGAGAGGAAAGGAGAGAAGAGAAGAGAAGAGAAGAGAGAAGAGAAGAGAAGAGAAGAGAAGAGAGGAGAAGAGAAGAGAAGAGAGAAGAGAAGAGAAAAGGAGAGGAGAGGAGAGGAGGAGAGAAGAGCAGAGAAGAGAGAGGAGAGGAGGGGAGAAGAGCAGAGAAGAGACAGGAGAGCAGAGGAGAGGACGGAAGAGGAAAGGAGAGGGGAGGAGAGGAGGATGGAGAGAAGACAAGAGAAGAAGAGAGGAGAAGAGAGAGGAGAGGAGAGGAGAAGAGGACAGGAGAGGAGAGGAGAGAAGAGCAGAGAAGAAAGGAGAAGAGAAGAGAGGAGAGGAAGAGGGGAGAAGAGCAGAGAAGAGCGGAGAAGAGAGGAGAGGAGAGGAGGAGGGGAGAAGAGCAGAGAAGAGAGGAGAAGAGAGGAGAGGAGAGGAAGAGGGGAGAAGAGCAGAGAAGAGCGGAGAAGAGAGGAGAGGACGGAAGAGGAGAGGGGAGGAGAGGAGGATAGGAGAGAAGAGAGGAGAGGAGAGGAGAAAAGAGGAGAGGAAGAAAGGAGAGGAGAGGAGAAAAGAGGAGAGAGGAGAAAAGAGGAGGAGAGGAGAAAAGAGGAGAAAAGAGGAGAGGAGAGGAGAGGAAAGGAGAGGAGAGGAGAAAAGAGGAGAGAGGAGAAAAGAAGAGAGGAGAGGAGAGGAGAAAAGAGGAGAGAGGAGAAAAGAGGAGAGGAGAGGAGAGGAGAGGAGAGAAGAGAAGAGGAGAGGAGAAAAGAGGAGAAAAGAGGAGAGGAGAGGAGAGGAGAGGAGAGGAGAGCATGTACACATTAAACTTTGAGGAGGGGAATGAAGTGGGATCCTGTGTGAGAAAGCTCTCCCTGGGCTGCAGAAGTGGGTCGTGGAGGAGAGGGAGGAGCAGAGCGTCTCCTGCGCTCCCCACAGAGCCGGCTGTCTGCTCCAGCTCATTACTCCTTCAATCAGCCCTCCCAAGTCACCGTCTCCCTCGGTCATGTGCTGGAAAGCGTTGCTGGTTGATCTCACATCTACTCTGATCTGTCGCTGATCCACAACATGGAATTTGAAATAAACCGTTGTCTGTATGTTCTCTGAAACCCTCAGAACGTCAATATCTCTCTGCACCAATGTCACAAGGACAGAAAAATGTAAAAGTACATTTATTATGCTCGGTGGATGGCGATCAAAGAAATTCTGATTCTTACAATTCCCTCCAGTTTCTCATCGATGTCTTCTCTCTTCTTTTTTGGTAAAAGCTCAGTCTGAGTTTGTCCCTTCACTCCACTATGGTCAAAAGGTTCAGAGTCCTGTAGTGTGAGTGAGTGAATTTCATAAGCGTCCCAGAAATATGTTCTCTGTGCCCATAGCTGCTGGTGATAATTAACATCGGCCACATGCGACACAGAAACCACTATTACTATTCGGGCTTCAGCTTCTGCTCTCAAACAGATTTCTGTGTTCTCTGAGACTGTAAAACTGCTGCGTATATTAGCGTAGTGACCTTTCAATACCGGGGTTTCAACCACAAAAACGCTGTTTCAATTACGCACAGGATGGAACCCCAATAAGCAATGATCACTATGTAGCCGTTTTAATCTCAGAGCTTGTGGTATCGGTGTTGCATAGTTAAATTCCTGCACCTAATGTAAATTATCGCTAGAGGCAATGGCCACAGAGGAAATATTAGCATAAACTAAAGAGACAACTATGTCCGCAAGCCAAATTGAGAGATACAGCAGGCATTTTACCCAAATACAATGTCTTCACTACAGCGCAGCATGTGGTCCATATGTCTAAAATGTATTTTGCAGACTATGAGAACAAAAGAGACATTTCAAGTGCCTCTAACCACTTTTTCTCATTGTTACATAAGACCATAACAAGTTGCTCATTAAATGCAGTGGCTTGCATTTGGTGTCTTGTGCAATTGTTCTTTTGTATTCTTAACAGAGCAACATTTCAAATTATGATGCATTATGATTAATTTTTATGCGATGATGGAGAGGGCTCTGCAATCAACATAGAAATATTGCTAAAAATACTGCTTTCATATCAAATAATTAGCATCAAAGTGTAGCACTAATTGGAAACATTATGCTAATTAAAAGATATTTCCTGAATGTACAGGGAGACTGACCTTGCCTACAGCACCACTGAAACTAGCAAGCTTTCATAATCAATCAGGTTTAAATATACACATATAAATGTTGTCAATTCTGAACAAAATTTTTTTACTCTTATTCCCAGATATTGCCCTGGTGCTATCCCAGTCACCTTTACTATCTTTCCCTGTTCAAATTCTTTAAATTCTCTGGTTTTTGCCATTCTTTGTCTTCTTCTTCTTTGCAATAGAGTTGTTCGTGTTCACAAACTTTGACTGAACTATCCAAGATTGCATTTGTAAAATTGAGTGATGTTCCCCTTTACGGGTGATCTTCAGCTGAAATTGTGGGTAATTGTGGGTACAAACTTGTACATCAGTGACGCACTGGAAGCGTCTGATTTTAAAAGCACAAACTGCGGCTGCTTGTTGTGAGATTTATGAACTTGCAGTGGCCATTTATCTATTCCGAAGTAAACAAAAGTTAAAAAGGTAATATAAAGACCACAAGCTAGCTAGTAGCACACAATTGTTAAGATGTATGGGCAAATTATGCGCAGTAGCTGGTCTAGTAACTGGTCTCTGAATATACGAAGCAGACTGCTGAACAGGCCATGGGACATATTTTAAGTCACTCTAAAGAAAATATGGTATAATTATCTCTACCAGTACATTCAGGCCTTTCGAGCGAGGAGAGAGCTGAGTTATTGGATATGCTGGAGTTTTCTGAGGTAAACCCGCTCTTCTATTCAAATGCACCGAGGTCTCTAGAAACTAAATAGTCAGCTAAGGCATATGCGGCGTTATGTAATACTTTCCCTCTCTAGTTCACTCTACATCAGGAGACAAGGGGGGAGGAAGACAAATGTGTCAACATTTCCACAAGTCATTTACATTTCAGTCATTAAGCCAAGGCTCTAGAATAAGAACAGACAGGGTGCTGTGTGTGTGTGTGTTAGGGCAACAAATAATTATTTTGAGTGTTTGATTTTCCTCTTTCCCCCTATAGAAGCCAGAAATAGGAGGACAGAGACTTAACCATGTTTGTTCTCAATGAATATAATGAGGCAGTGGTGTGTCGGGGGAGCGCCCGCTGAATGAAAGGAATACCAGATGCGATCACGTGAGAGCCTCGCTTGCTGACGCGCCGGCATTAAGAACCGATCCGCGTGCTCGCTCTTGAAGGTTCAGTACGTACATGAAGATAATGAGAAGCTACTTGAGGTTCCCGCCTTACCTGTCGAAGCCGAACAGGGAGGTTTAAAGTCACGGCACGCATCCACACACACGCACACACAAGGGAACGGTTGGTGTGTAAAAAGCAAGTGGCATTCATATACTAACGCATGGGCAAGCACGCAAGTATCCACAGGAACACACACACACACACACGTGCAACGCTTGTGTGAAAAGTGTCAATGGAAGGGGATATACTGACTGTGTGTGCATGCATGATTAATCACATACACACACAGAGCACCCAAGTGGGGGGAATGTAAAGAGGGGCAATATTGAGGAGACAGAGGCAAACGCTTGCCAAGGAGCCTTGCGTTCCTCACAGATTCAGCAGCCCGTTCCCAAAAGGGGAAAATGACAGAGGTGTTGCACCCCCCGTTCTGCCTGGCAGTGATGATACAGTTTCCTCCTGCATTATCCTTCTATTCATCCAGCGGCCACATTTGGCTCTTTAACAATCGAAAAATGCACTCCGGGGTTTTTATTCCTTCATCCCTCGTTTCTCTCCCTTTCTCTACCCCCTCCCCCCCGTTTGTCATCCCTTTCCCTCCCTCTCCATTTTCAGAACCCACACCTCCTCCACTCCCCCGTTGATCGCAGCATCGGGGAAATCCCTTGGAGATGGCGCTCCATCAGTAATGATTTTCTGCTTGGCTGAGCAATGAAAGGTACACATGCACACACTCTGCCTGGCTCTCTCCACCCCGCTCTCTCTCTCTCTCTCTCTCCCTTCCCCCTCACGCCGTAAACCCAATCATTCGTCCCTCAATGCATTTTATTAAAGTTTTAAAGCCAAGGTAAGCCAACACATCAGTCCCCACATCAGTGAATTGCACCTCCCCACTCCCCCCACCCACCCCATCTCCTCTCTGTGTCTCACTCTGGGGCTGGATGAAATTAAGGAGAAGACAGCTCTGTGTCTTTTTTTAGAAAATGAGGAGGGAACAGAGGCATTGAGACAGGAAGGAACTGGAGGAAGAGGAGGAGGAGAAGGGTAAGTGGTGAAAGAGAGATGCAGCACAGGTTGGGGGAAGCTGGAAGAGGTCCAGGTTTCACTTCTAGCTCGGGACCAGGTTGATTTAGATTCGGGCCGGAATTGGCATGGAGACTGGCGGGCGGTTTGAGCTGGCAGGTAGGTTTCTCCAGCGCTGGGAATATTCTCATTCAAATTGTTATTCCTGATCAAAGCCGGCAGAAGGACACTGAATGGCAGCTGTACTATGTGTGGAATTATTAATGTGCCTCCCAACAGTATACACCTCCTCCTCCTCCTCCTCACCCTTGAGTTAAACTGCTGTCACTGAAGCCCGCTTTAATAGAATTTTTCAGGAGGGAAAACGAAACACCAGAAATGAAATTAAATGGCGACTAGCTTTGTTGTTTTCCCTCAAAAATCCATGGTCCCCATCTTTGATAAAAAAATACAACTGAGAGAGACAGAGAGAGAGATAGATTGATTTTTGTTCTTTTTGATGAATGTCAAATTGTATTTAGATGCATTGGCAAAACAGTTCATGTAACATTCATGCCAATAAAGCACATTGAATTGAATTGAACTGCCAGACAGAGTGAGAGAAATTCATATATAAGCGAGAGGAGCGTCCTTGGTGCGTCCATACATGACTAAATTTACTGATCTGTCACTGTCAAGTTAAATTTATCACTAACTATTCATAACTATTCGTAGTCGGCCTTGACTGATCTTTTCTATTTATGACCCAGATAAATAGAAAAGATCAGTCCCAACTTGCCCCCAAAATGCCACAATATCCAGAGTATTAAGGAGTACTGGGAACTGTAGTTGAGTCAATGTTATGCAGCCGGCTTTTAGCACCTTGTTCTTCACAATGGGATGTTAGTAAAGGGATATCAATATTAATGGCATAATACGGAGACCTCATTATGCTGAAGGTCACTACAGGAACTAGATTTAGAGAGGAGAAAGATAAACGAAACTCTTTAACATTTATGGCAGAGATGAAACATCCCACTAGCTCTAGGACATTTCCTGGAGGCAGCCGTCCTTCTCACTTACAGATTTAGAAAAAAAAAAAGTTATCCGTCTCTTTCAAATTTTCAGCTGAAAATTTGGTTAAATCATCCCCATGACCTTAAGTGTGTGCAAAGTAAATTCAGGAGATATTAAAATGGTTTGCAAAAAAAAGTGCTGGTAAGTAATGATTTATGGCACCATGGGGAGACTGTGCACTGCGGATGGAGGATGTATCTGGGTAGGTAGTGCAGTGCATGTATGATGAGGTGATGACTCCAGACCTGCAATGCCCAAATATCAGTTACATAACAAGAGATCCTGTTGAGTCCAATGGGTGATGTTTGCATTGGCGGTAAAGAGTGGTGGTGCAGACACTAGCATGTTCCAGCAACAATTTACACATGTGTATATACGTACGCAATTTAGATTTAGCAGTTTATTAGAGAACAATGTGTCAGACAGCGGGAATGAGTCGGCTATGATAACCTGGTAACATGCTTTCTTATACAGAAAGACAGACAGAGAGAGAGAGAACAAAAGAGAGAGTGAGCGAGCGAGTGAGGGAGAGAGAGAGTGAAAGCAAGAATCCGAGAGAGAAAGAAAACAACAGAGAGGAACATTAAGAATGAAAGAGGAAGAATGAGCGAGAGCGAGAGAATGAGAAACAAAGAAACGGATAAACAGACTTTCTGGCTTGCGGAGCTGAAATTGATTGACCTTGGCTCCTGGCCTAATTCCACTGTAAAACTCATACAAAAATCATTTCACTCTCTCCGCTGCAAATATTCCGACAAGGACAGGCACATGCAAACACACACAGAATCACAACTCTATTCAATAGATTCGAATACTTGAATACAAAAAAACACAGGAAGCAAAATCTCACTTCTCTTTCAAACAACTAAAAGGTAACTAAAAGGTGAGCAAAGAGTTTGCTCAAGTGCAACTACATCACACTTTAAACTATGTCTTCTTGTCTGAGTGATAAAGAAGCTGAGCTCCCAATTCACCTCTCTGATCACCTCTTAATCCTGTCATAAATTGGTATAAATAAATACAAAAGCATGCCCGATATGTGGAGTTATATATGTGGATAATACATGAATGACCCATATCTGTGTCTGTGTGTGTATGTGTGCATCTATGTTTTGTGTTGACAGGGGATCGGAGGTGATGCAATCACCTTTGCCTGGGTGTGCAAGCCCCACATGCTCAGCATGCCCCACACAGCTGACTGGCTGATGCAACACATCTGCTCTCTCCGTTTAGCTTGTAGCTCCATCACTACAGTCCTCTGAATGATGCATCATCACGCATTTCCATCAGGCCACTGTATCGGCCAAGCCTCCCAAATGGACTCATTTCGCCTGCATATCTTTCACCTATTTTACTGCATCATCCTCTGCAGGGATTATCATCATCGCAGCGCTGTGGATGATGTACGTTTACATTTTTCATCATTGCTGAATATTGAACAAGGTCTGGGCTCGGTGGAATACTCGTTCTCTACACATGACACATGATGTGTTCTCTGAGCGTCTGAGCAATCCTCTAACGAGCTGCTAATAGGCTTGACAAATGTGTGACATGGACAGGGTTGTCACTGTGGGACAAGAGAAAAAATCCATGGGTTTTCCATGTCTTTACATGACTATCACAGAGAATGAATCCATAATGAATCACAGAGAATTCATCCAAAATCTTAAAATAATCTCAAAAATTGTATGATAATAATCTTAAAAAGTTCCTTAGTGGCATGTTTGCGTTGGTTTTTGGTCAAGAAAAGATAAGTAGTCCACATTGGGGCCAAACTGATTACTCAGCGACTCAAATTAGTTACTCAAATTCTCCCAAAACGAATTTTTTTTTTTTTTTTTACAAGCGAAGGTTCTAAGCTTCCCCTTGCCCTGGTTAAACCATATTTTGGGCTCAATGTGAAGAAGTGCTCATTAAATGTTAAAAAGCAGGTGAGGAAAAAACAAGTATTTCATGACTTCAGAGAATTGACTTTCTCATCTGAAATGCATTTCTCAAACTTGCACAACGTTGCAGGAATTCAATAAGCAGTGAGAAGCTTGTATAAATCACAGAAACATAGCAAAATGAAATACATCTCCCCACTAGTCCTTCATCCAGATGACTGAACGACTCTGCTGTGATGTAAGGGAGGGAAGGGAAGGAAGGTGTGAGAGAAAAGCTTACCACCGGAGGGCGATCTTGATGGGCGTGGTGAGGCAGGAGGTAAAGAGGTCGGCTGGGAGGTCGGGGTTCATGGGCAGGAGCTCGCTGGCCTCGCAGGCCGCCAACTGGATGCAGTTCTTCATGGAGGGCGGCAAGGGCATCTGGGCAAGCGGGTGGTTGGGGTTGATGGCTGCCACCTGAATGGACACAACAGACCAGAGTTTCCCCCTTTACATTCATTTGGCTGAGATGGCGCCCCCTATTGATGGAAAACTGCCCTCACAGCTAGAAATATGGAAATGCAATTAAAAGTCATCATCTGGCGTCACTGCTCAGTCCTCCCCACCGGGAAAAACAATTATAACAATTACAGCACAATTGATCATATATCATGATAGAAATGTCCAATTAAGAGACATTCTACAACTGCAACAGCAACTGATCACAGAATGAACCTGGGTTTCAGAACCAAAACATTTTTTTATTTTATTGCCCCGCAATTTGATGCCTATAATTGTGGGAGAGAGATGAGAGAGATGGACAGCACAGGAAGGGAAGCTGGAAAGACAGAAAAACAGAAAAATCCTGACTTCAAAGAGACAGAAGCTGTTGGTGGTCTGTGTTTCTGTCTGCCAGACAGATGGACACATCTGACAGTCATGGAGAGCATCTTCTCTGCAAAGCACTTTGTGACAATCCCATTTGTTAGGACAGATTTATTAATAAATAGGCCTTGACTTCACTCAACATTCACTAACTTTACTGTCATGCCAAAGCTTACCAGAGCTGGGCGAGAGGTTCAATACTTTCACCAAATATGTTCTACCAACTGAAATTCCATTTCGACATCACCTCCAGAGGGCGTATACACGCAGATTGGAATAGTTAGCAGAAGAAGAAGAAGGAGCAGGATTGGAACAAATAGAGCCGCAGTCTGGCTCTTGACAGGGGTGTGAAGCAGTCAGCGCAAAATTCAGTCAAACAGCTGAAAATATGGCAACCGCTTCAAACTATCCACCACGTCTTAAACTGGATCCCTGTCCACCTCAACTGGTTGATCAAACTGGTGCGAAATACGGAACGACTTCGCTTACAGTGCCGACAAAGACTACAAAGCTGTCCAAGTGTGGTAACACATTGCTTGTTGTTTTTTCTCAGTTGCCAAGGTTTCGTAGTAGCTAGATATAAACTTAGTATTGGTACAGAGTCTAAATTCTTGTATCATGACAACACTACCACGAAGAGACAAAGTTTGGGGACAGATGGGTTAGAGGATAGCAGAAGCAGACAGGATGATGGACGTTAGCTGAACACCAGATAAGATTGCCTTTTATTAGAGAGACACGAAATGAGGGGTCACAGTCACAGACACGGACTACAGCCAGTCCAGCTCCAAACTGATGGAGAAAGATATGAGGGGGACAAAAGAGACAAAACTACACAGACAAGAAAGAGACAATGGCAGGAGACTCCGATAAGAGAACAAGAGGGAGATTCAAAGAAAACATGAAGGGGTATGGACAAGTAGAACGATAAAGTGCGTGCGTGTGTGTGCGTGTGTGTGTGTGTGTGTGTGTGTGTGTGTCATGGCAGTTCCAGCAATGGCAACAGGTGAAGGCATTAGCGCCCCCTTACCACCTACACACACCTGTTGTAACGGCTGTCATTATTGGTGCAAGCTGTTTGAGTGCACGTGCATGAATGCGTGCATGCATGTGTGTGTATGTGTGTGCACGTGTGTTTATTGTGGTATTGCTCCACAGATTTGGCATCATCTCACAGCTCCTCGGCAACTTTTGTACAAAGGCAGATCTATATTTCATTTGATCACCTGTCAACTTTCCCTCCTAAAGCAGCAGACTGAGCTGAGACCAAAAACTCATCAATTTTCCCAGAATGCATTGGGCCTTGTCCAAATGTGCTGTATATAATATATTTTTTATTGTATTGGTTATGATGGACCTGGTCTATCACTGGACCTTTTCTGCTGTTCCTTACCTTTTGGGCTTCTTGTCTATTTTTGCCAGAGCCGCTTGCATATTTGAAGCATGGAAATACACTATTTTACTTGTGGGTGTATCTATACACAATGAAAACACAGAAAGTAAACAAATGTGATGTGATCGCTGTGCCTTCTCAAAGCGGCAAGCTGGTCGCTGCTTATCACGAATTATGTGCTTGTTTTATCTTCATAAGCTGCCATGTTTCGTTGTTACGCTGCATGAAAAACTGAAACACAGTGTTGCAGAAAGACACTGAAAACTCATTAGAAAAACAGAAAAATAATTTAAAAAACATAGAGTTAAACTTTTTCCCCCTTGTAGAGAGCATGGGGTGTGGAGTCTTGAGCAGAAATGAAGTGCTGTTTTTATTATTTTGGTTTCCAAATGTTGCATAAGAAGGAGGAGGAAAATATGTTGGTTGCATAAGAAACAAGCCAGCGTCACTTTGCAAGTTTGCCACCTTGTGCTTTCAGCTAAAACAGATTACAATGGACACAGTGCCTGAACCATTTTGAGAACTTAATGATGATGTGATAGTTTATTGATCCCAGCAGAGAAATTTTCTTTTCGCCTGCCTACTCCCAGTGTGGTCCTTGGTCATAAACAATCTTCTAGTCTATCCTCCAAACAGAATTAACACGTCATTTCCACCATCTTGGACAGCTCCGTCAATACTTGCGAACATGAAAAACGGAAAAGGAGACTTTCAAATGACGTAAAACTTTAATTATACTTGGAGCACTTCATTATTTATGAGCTCATTATGCTGTTGTATTGTTGATTTGTTTGTTGGGAGTTCAATATGGTTTCTGTCTTTTGCTGAGAAGACTTTAATGAGCTGTGGGCGTTAATGGAGCCAGCAATGCAACACTTCCCTTTATCATAGCTGATTGTTATGTTTTGTTTCTTTTAATTTGTAGCCCTTTGTAAATTTAAGAAAACAGCTATACAAATATGGTTATTATTATTATTGTCTCAACAGACCAGTCAATACTAGAAACCTTTAATATTCTAACCCTTAATGACACCAAGAAACACTTTGTATTGCTCCAATTAATTGGAAATTGACTCTAATGATGTTCTTTTTTTAATTACAGTAGTTTTTACACCCAAATGAGCCTGATTCCATTCCAGAAAATGCCTCTAATGAGGGAAATCACCACAAATTCAGTCTGTCATTGCCAGTGGAAGAGCTATGGAGGGTGTCATCCCCTGATGGCATCCCAGATTAGAGTCTTGTTTCCAGCTATGAGAGACACTTTTTAATTGGCATAACTCTAAAATGAACTGCCAGAGGCCATAAGAACAATGTAATTGATTTCTTATTAAGAGGTGGATGCTTACTTGGATTGAACAACAGTAGGCGTGCATGCAACAGCTGATATATGAGACAGTGGGGATGCACAATTAATCGTATATTGCAGTATTAGTTTCCACAACCAATAATCGTACAATATTAACATATCAACAATATTGAAACGTTTCGTTTCATTTAGAATGCCTTCTCCAGTTGAAAACCGTTAAGATGTTGATATGAGATGCAAATCATCAAGACTAATAATCATGATTAATAACTATAATCACAACGTATATAGAAAAATAATCATTGTCATAATAACTGTGCAGCCACATTAGTCAGCACTTCTGTCACTCAAGGCTGCTTCAGCAGCCAGGGTTTCTGCAAGTTTCATTAAGTTCAATTTAAAACGTTTTTAAGACCTTTTAAATGCCAGTTAGAATGAAAAATAAGACCAATTTTGTAAGGGAAAATGAAAATGGAAATGAAACAACTGTAGAGCGATCAGAATATACTGTCGGTCTGCTAATTGGGCTCATTTTTCACCAGAAAAACAGCACACCAAGAATTTTTAAGACCTCTAAAACTGAATTTAAGATTTGAAATGACTGAGTCCAAGATGCTCTACTACTTAACTGTATTCTAGACCTTGTAATGCCTTGACTTTAGCTAGTATAATTTAATTCTAAGAAATTTTCAGGACTTGCAGACACTCTGAGCAGCAGTTTACTGCAGCAGAAAACGCTGCTTTTAGTGTTAAAACTCTTTCTGTGTTTGCAAACACTTTTGGGCTACAGACCGAAAGGCTGAGCAGGGAGAGTGGGTGTGAGGAGTCTTCAAAGTGTCTGGCGCCAGGTGTTACAACACACACTAAAAGCCCTGGCGATCAGTTTACACTGGAAAACATACACACAGGCAAACATACAAACACACACACACATGGATACAAGCGCAAACATACAGTGAACATACACAGACAACCACACAGGCACACTCATATAGATCCATCATCAGTAGGCGGTGGTGTAGAAAACAGCACAATCCACCACACAACAACATAAACACAGATACATACACACACACACACACACACACACACACACACAAACACACTACACACATGTAGTAGCACTCAGCTAGAGCTCCAGAATGGAAACTACTCCACAGCCCTCCCTGCCAGCTGTGTACTGTGTCTCAGCATCTGATGCAAGTCATGGTAAACCCACACTACCTGAGGCTAGCACTGAGGGGACGTGCTGCTCTTCTGAGCCCTAAGGGTTAGCCGAGCCGGTTACAAGATAAGACACGAAGACAAATAAAACAACTGATCCACAGGCAGCCCTGGAAACAAAATGAAAACAGAAAAAAAAACGCAGTTCCTACTGTATGCCTAGAAAGATTACTTCACAAGAAATAAGAACGTAAAGCATCTGTATTTCATTCGGGAACCGCCGCGACCTAATTCAGATATTCAATCCCTATTTCTGTTTCCAGTTTGGCAAATCACAGCCAGAAAACAGCTTCTGAGGAAGCAGTGTAGGTTTATGTAACGCCGTCCTATTCCTGTATCTACACCCTTACTGCTCTCTGGTAGCCCAATAACTCATGAGTTGACTCTATAATAAGTAGATTGGGTTCTCTATAGACAAAAAAAAAAACAGACAGCAGAAGCTGAGGCTCAGATCTCAGTGCGAGACATTATGTATTTACAGTACTGCACTATAACGAGTTCAGCACACACATGAATAAATCATGATATTAAGATTACAGCTCTTCGAAGAATAGTCTAAATTAATGGGGGAGTGTGATTGTTTGTGTAACTCTGCGTGTGTCTTTTTTTCTGTGTACATGCATATTTCATCCCTATGTGAAAGAATTATGTTTGCAGCCGTGAGTGGGTGCCCAAGTGCCGTCATTGCTGTGCGAGTGGATGTGTGCCAATCTCCGTGTACCATAATTCCTCTTCTCCCTCTTTAATGAGGAAAATGTAGACTCACTCAACCTCGCACACACACACACACACACACACACACACACACCACAATCAAAGCAACATGCATATCTAAGCCTCTCACAGTCGTCTTGTTGTGTCAATGTTAGAGGAACATTGTCTCCTAAAAGAATTTTGAGAAATTGTGCGACACCGCGCTAATCCTTGCGGTAAATACGACAACATTGCCAGCAGAAGCTGATTAATGCCAAGCATCCACTGTAATTATCACATTAGCATATTGTAATCTCACAAATTACCATGAAACTCACCATGACAGCTTTCTTTTCTCTCTCCTCCACTTGGGGATATCAGGATACAATTTAATTGCTGAGAATTCCTTTTTTTTTTTGAGTGACACTAATTTATAACACTAATCCTACGGGGGAATTTCAGATCCTTGTGTAATCACACAAACACGGTAAAGGAACAAACTCACGCACGCGCATTCAAACGCACGCATAACATGGCGGGCGACCAAACTGCAACTCTAAGTCAACCGATAAATTCTACCGCCGCATATCAATTATTCATCAATATGAAAGCGGGAGCCAGTAGAGGCTTAATGAGGGCATCCTGGAAACGCTGGCAACACAAACACCTAGTCCACACCACACACACACACACACACACATACACACACACACATACACACAATCACTGTCCAGTATGCCCTAGCTGCGAGTGCTGCAGTGATTCTGTTTGAAACTTTCCCTATTTCTGCATGATGGATACACGCAGAAACACACACACTCTCACACACACACACACACACACACAAAGACACACGCGCACTCACACACACCTCTTTCCGCCCCACAGCTAATGCGGGGAGCGTGTTTGCTGAGTGTGTGCAGGAAGTCATGAGATATTTAAAAGGAAGCAGGTGGCCCCATAATAGAGCACTCAGACCAGACGCCCACACACAGCACTGACTGGCTGGCTGGCTCAATGGATAGCTGAATTGAGGTTGCATTGATATTGCGTGGTGGAGGAGTGATAAAACACCTCCTCTTCCTCTCCTTTCTTTTCTTCAGCCTCTCCCTCGTCTGCATCACTGCCCCTCTATCTCCTGATAATGTGTTCCCCAGTGAGATCAGGCCTGTCGCACGTTGGATCTGCGATTAAATGTGAAAAGGCGTGTGGGTACATTACATTTTGTTAATATGTGTACACTGTGCCTGTGATTGTGTATGCAAAGCCAGTTGGAGCATGCAGACTTGTGTTTGTGTTCAACAGTCCATGAAGGCCAATGCTGGGACTCCCTCTGCTGCACGCTCCCTCAGTGTTGCGACAGAGAGATTGGGGCGGGGCGAGGTGGGTGGGTGGGTGGGTAAGTGGGTGGGGGGACTCCCCGCTTGGATTGTCTCCTGCATGTTTAATAAGCCTCTGGAAGTCGCTCCCTCACTCGTCTCCTCCATGTCTCCATTACCCCTCCCATTATTCACTTTCTGTGTGAGTGGGTGAGAGGGGCGAGCGCTCGGGTGCGAAATTGAAACATTTCCGCGTTTGGCTGTTATACAACTTCATCTGCATTTAACTGGGGGTCTTCTCCAAGTTTTAACCCTGCCAACCAAAGCTCTGTAGTTTAGGCTTACACCCTCAAATAAATACGTTTTGTGCAATGATGCAGCTAATGGCTTTGGAGTGTGTGATGTGCCGCGCTACGTACACAAAACATGCAGAATAGAGTTACCAAAAATCAAGGCACTGGCAGCCATAAGATAATTTTGAATGGATTGTGAGAAATGCAGTAAACAGTAAACTTCTGCCGTTCCCTCACCAAGTGTTTTGTCCACTCTTGCCTCAGCCACACAGCATCTCTCAGCATGCGGTGACCTCCTGGACGACTACAGCTCCTTTAGACGGCTTTAGCTCCCGGGCTAGGTAAGCTTTGCAGGTGGGCTTGACTGCAGTTACACTCGACTGACTGCAGACAGCAGTAGCTAAAACTCTTATCTTGGGCTGTAGCTGTGGGAGAACCCCAAGTGGCCCATTACACCGTAACCCTCGTACGAGCTCGCTAGAAGAACCAGGAGTTTCTTCTCCTGCCACCTCCTCTCTCCGGCTGCCTCGTCCCTGCAACACTTGAATCTCACTGCTTCTACTCCTCTGTGAAAGCCTATCCTGCTCTTGTGTCTTGCAAGAAAGAAAAGACCAGAGGGAAGGGCAGGGGGTCAATTCACTTTCAATACACTCAAAATGTAACTTGAAACTGCATGAAAAATCCTGAACTTTCATTATTGACAGTGTTTTTAGTTTAAGAATTTCTTAAGGGGTAAAATAACCTTTTTATGGCAAAAGATTTCCACATGCAGTTCCAGTTGTATTTTGACAAAAATCCGTCCTGAATTAATCGCAGTGATTGTGATTTAAGTGATTTTACCCTAAACCTGTCTCCTTTTCTTCTTTCTCTCTCACTCTGTTTGGTCTCTCCTTTCTGATGTTCCCTCTCTCTTTTACCTATAGGGCTGCACGATTAATTGTAGATAATCATATATCGTAATTTTATGTTTCCACGATTTAAAAAAAATCATGTAATTCAGCGATACTGACGTGTTTGTTATTTGTCAATTCCCTTGAAAGCCCCAGTGTGGTATATCAAGCGCTTCCATTACGGATGACCAATCACTACCTCTGAATGTGCAACGTGCACCATGTGACCAAAACCACAGTTCAGATGGAGAAGTAGGTAGCTCCGGTGGGAAAGAAAGAGAGAAACCTTACCTAGACCAAGTCACAAACAAAATGAAAAAGAATGGATTGGCCAACGTTAGAGAGGAAAAACCTTCTATCCGAGTCTGAAGATGAAAACATTTTAGTTCATAAAAGTGTATTGGCATCAGTCAGAGATACTTTGGCTTTAAATCAGGTGATGACAAACAAGTACAGATTCTGTGCAAAGTTTTCCTTACGGTTGTAGCTGCTCCCCAAAGTAATAATCTTAATGACTTACAAAATTCAAATAATAAATAATTAATAATTTATTATTTGAATTTTGGAAGTCATTAAGAGTGAAAACAAAATGTTGTAGCTGCTGCTACTTTGAGAAATACTGAAAAAAGTGAAAATATATGTTAACGTGCGGAAGTGCAATAAAATAAGTTTGTTTCTGAAGCCAACATATAATCATGATTAATAATCATGATCACAATATTTGTCTAAATAATCGTAATTATCGTTTTTGTCATAATCATGCGGCACAACTGTGACCCTTGCAAACTTCAACAGAAAAGAGCAGAAAGGCTGAGGATGGAGAGAAACTTGTGAGGGTTTCTGCTGAATTCTGTAGCAACTCAGCAATTTGGCTTCTACCTTCACCTTTACTTTATCGGGTAAGACAGCCTTCACAGCACTGCTGCTTTTTTCTCTCCTTCTACCTCTGTCACCTCCCGTCTCTCTGCCTCCCCTATATTGCTTGGTACTGTTCATTATCTACCTTTATTCTCTTTACTAACTCTACTCTTCATCTCTCTCTCCTCCCATTCTCTCTCTCTTTCTCTCTCTCTCTCTCTCTCTCTGCGTCTCTCTTCTGTTGTTTTCCAGCTAATCTACAGTCTGGCTGAAACTTCTCCATGAATAATTGAGATGAATGACAGCGCCATCTCATTAGGAATTCACATAACATGCCATAGCTGGGAGAGAGAGAGAGAGAGAGAGAGAGAGAGAGAGAGAGAGAGAGAAGGAGAGAGAGAGAGAGAGAGTAATAAAAAGATGAAGAGGTAGAGGGATGGGGAACGGCGAGAGGGGCAATGGTGTGTGTGTGTGTGTTTATGTGTGTGAGTGTGTTTGTGGGTGTGTGTGTGTGTGTGTGGGTCGTATCTACCCAAATCAGAACCACAACCCTATTATTAATTCATTTAGAGCCAGCTGCCCATTTGATTGGCTGGATCACAGCATTGAGTACTTCCTGGTTCTTTATACAGAGGATTCAAGCCAAGCATCGTGATTCTACACACACTGAGACCACTTACGTCTCCTTTGAGGGGGTTTTATATATATGAGCGAGTGTGTGTCTGTGTGTGTGTGTGTGTGTGTGTGTGTGTGGGCAAAAGCGTGTGTGTGTGAGAGAGTGATATGTGAGTGAGTGTGATATGTGAGTAAGTGTATGTGTGTGTGTGTGAGCACATTTGAGACCCATTGATCACCCAGCCTTAACTGCAGATATGAGTGTGTTTGCCACTAATAACTCATAAAATACCAACAATTCATTTTACTCTGTGGGAGTGCAAACCAAATGTTGTGTGTGTGCGTGTGTGTGTGTGTGTGTGTGTGTGTGTAAGCAACCACCCACCTCCAGCTCCTGCTCCCTCTGCAGGGCGAACTGTTTGAAGGACTTGACAATGATGCCTGCGTTGGAGCAGTCGTAGACGAAGATGGACGGACTTCCCATCCATGTCTGCAGGTCGTAGATGGACAGAGGGATGTACTGGGTGTAGTTCTAGAGAGAGAGAGAGAGAGAGAGAGAGAGAGAGAGAGAGAGAGAGAGAGAGAGAGAGAGAGAGAGAGAGAGAGAGAGAGGGAGAGGGTGGGGGGTAGAGGGAGAAAGAGTGAGAAAGAGAGTGTGTTATATTATTGCTGACAACACAGATATTTATTGGTTTTTGTTAAATTATTAACTAGTCATCTGTTGTTTGTGTCTACAATATTACATCAACGTGGCTTTCTTCCCTGCCATGCCGATAAATCATATTTGAACAAAAAGGGAGAGAGAAAGAAGGGAAAGGAGGGAAAGAGAAGGGAAATAGGGGGAGAGAGAGAGAAATGAGAGAGATAGGGAAAGAGAGCGAGAGAGGGAGAAAGCGAGACAGAGGGAAAGAGATAAAGCAAGAGAGGGAGATGAAGAGACAAAAAGCAGAGTGAAAGAAGGGGGAACAGAGAGAGAAAGAGAGAGAATGGAGGAGAGAGAAACAGAAAGAGGGAAAGAGAAAGACTAAGAAAGTGAAGAAGAGGGGGAGAAACAGCGATGGACAGAGAGAGAAAGAGAATGTCAGAAGGCGAAGGAGAGAGAGAAACAGTGAAATAGAGAGAAAGATGGAGAACTAAAGTGAAAATGAAAGACAGAAAGAGAAAGGAAGTATAGGGGAAAGGCACAGAGAGAGAGAGAAAGAGAAAGAGAAAGGAGGGCAGGGGCAGAGAGCAATAAATATAATAGTCACAGTGCTATAAAGTTGTTATACCATATACTTTACAGAACCCCTCCACTCCTCCTCCATTCAATGCAGGAGCAGCGAGGAAAACTCGGTGCTCCTTCCACTTCCCTGACATACTTTTCCTGCAGCTTCGACGCCAAATCCGAATCCCCATTGATCTCCTCGTCGGCCGTTCTTAGCCACACTGACACAGCAGCTTCTTTTTATAGGATTCATCAGTATACGGAATAAAATTAGGAGGAAAAAGGAGGGGGGAAAACAGAGGAAGAGGAGAGGAGACAAGGCCCAAGGGCGTACTGGGGAGGTGGAGGCAACAGCCAAGCCCAGACAGCAGCGGTGCATCATTGTGAGTGGGTGCTTACTTATAGGACAGGGCAATGAAGAACTGGGATTTTTATGTCTGATTTGCAAGTCGGTGAGTTTCTATAGTGCAACGGTGCTGAACCCTGGTGTCACGGCATGCTGGTTATACAGTGGAATTGAAAAGTTAGGATGAATCTAGGTGTTTACAGTTGGCTGTGATGTCAAAAAGAGTCGATAACTTCCACATCTGTGTATGCACGTCTAATAATTTGTGTGTGTGTTTGCGTGTGTCTATGCGGTACCTTGTTAAAGACCCAGATCTCTCCGTTGACGGTGGGTCGAGGGACACCGTGGCCGTTGTAGTGAAAGAGGACGCGCTCCTCCTTGGCGTTGCGTCTCAGCGACGTGCAAAGCTTCTTCACCTCGTCCACCGTGGGGTCCAGACTCTGCTTGTAACGCGCCTGAGCCGGGGAAGAGAGAGCAAGATGTCAGCATGATTGTTTACATATATATTTCATGCTTTAGGCATTTAGATGACGCTGTTATAGAGAGTCATCGAGTAGCACAGACATTGTTTTGCAGGCCCACACAACCACGCAATAACAGAGACAAGTAGGAAAGAGTGCAGTTTGTCAAATGAAAAAAGTATCAGTTCATTTTTATTTGGTTATTTTCCCATACGATGTTAACATTTGTGCAGCCCTCCCAGGTAAGTTAACAGCCCGCCAAGAAAATGTTTGTTTTGGATTCATTTTGGCTGCGGTGATGCATGAAACTGGCAGTTCTCAGCGATGTAGTTTCCAAACAATCAAGATTTAATTCTGCCAAGCGCCGAAAGCGTTTTAGTGAACTACAATGATCATAATTCATTGCACCTACAATGTAACGCATCTGTGCTCCTTTCGAGTTGCGGTGCGACTGTGCCAACACAAACTGAATGGGGAGACTGTGAAATGTAGCCTCGATAATCAGATGGAAGTATGATAGTCAGCTAATGTTGCAATGCCATTAGCTTTTACTAGATTGAGAGACTTTAGTGCCTGAAAACGTATGAGTTAATGCGCTCGTTAAATGAAACGTCAATAACAAGTCGTCAATAACATCCCTCCCAACGCCGCCCAGTAAACTGACAACCTGTGGGAAACACTGTGATGTGACTTACTTACTGTGACCATACAGACTACAGAACCATGTAAAATTAAGTAATAACCCATGAGTCGCCGTGCTTTACAGTGATTGTAGAACAGCAAAGAGGAGTTGCTTGGCACAACACGAAGCAGCAATGCAAAAAGCATGCACATGCTGTAGCTTTGTAATCAATAAAGAATGCAAATGTTCAATACATTTTATTTTCAATCAATCATAATTAAATAATATAATAATTAAATGTTATTCTTCTGCCAAACCACATGTTTCAAGTGCCAGTATGAGTACTGATTCCTGGTCATGCAGTCACAGGTTACATTGCATTTATTGGTTATTGTACAACAGCTTTGAATGTGATTCAGCCAATCAGAACTGAGGACCAGAACTATTCGTTTTGTAAGAAGAGAGAAGACGGTGGCAAGAAACAGCAACAAGAGCCTTCTCAAACACACAATTCAAGTGCTAGGTTCTGCTTCAATCAGTCAAGGTGAGTGATTGTGAATCTTATTGATCAGAATATAAGAGTCACATGGCACTCTTATATTCTGATCAATAAGACCAGCAATACAGGCCTAAAAGGGAAGAATGTGAAAGATGCACAAAGAAAATGAACAACCACACAATTCAATTAAAATCTTTATTGTCCCATAATGGAAATTCGGACCACAGATAGGATTTAATATAAAAGCACTTAACAAAATCACCACATCGTATACCAAGTTGATGACCAGTTGAAAATCAGAGAGGGAGTCGACAACAACAGAAAGTTGACAGCAACAGAAAAGTTGCTCATCATTGCAAAACACATATAGCTCCAAGCCCAAAAACAAAATACATCTAGTTCCAAACCCAGCACTAAAAGTATAAGTCTATAACCAAAGTAAAAGTGTTCACCACTTATCATGCCTGCAAATCCACAGAGATGCAGAGAGAAGAGCAGACCAAGCATTACTTCCTTATTCATCATGTCACACTTAAATGATGCAGCACCTATGGAGACGTCAGCCGGAATCGGTGGGGTTTATACGAATTCAACAAGTAGCAAACAATGCCCTCGTGAAAGAGGGAGAGGCAGAGAGAGAGAGTGGTGAAGGAAAACCTAGAGAAGCACATCTTGTGAAAACTGGGCTACATGGCCATGGGGGGGATCGTCCTACTGGTTTTCATTACGCATTTCTTTATGTTATGTGTGTCACTGGCCTTCCTACGAGAGAAACAAAGTGCACCGTGTCATGGTTACCCAACGGTGAACTATATAAACAAGACTTACCGCTGCTTCTTTTAATTAGAGACATTCCTATGGTGGACAATTAGCAGAGAGTCATGACGACCCACTACTCTGCAATGAAACTCACTGTGCCTTGTTTGACGCCCATGCTCACCGTTCTTAGCTGAGCACTCCAACAGCGCTGAAACGATTAGTCAAAGTCAATTATGCAAATTTGTCATCGACACGTCACATTTTTTATACATTTTCAGGCTGTATGCAAGAAAGATGTGTATTGTTAACTTGTCAAACTGACCAGCACGCAGCAGAGAGGCAAAGACGACGTTTCTGGCTAAAAATGCAACCAAACCCGCAAAAACCTTCCAAAAACGTTTCAAAACAAAGTCTGTGAATGTTTCAAACCCAACAATACAGCAGAGTGTAACCTCTGCAAAACAGAATGGCCTTCCACAGCAGCACTGCACCAACATTTAAAACTCAAGTATCCTGGAGCCACATATGAACCAGATAGCAGTTGGTGAGTCATTATGTTACCTGACTATCACTGACGTAGCACCTTGAATATGTGCTGATAGCTCTGGTTAGTTTAAGTCCTAAATTCACGTGCTCTCTCACCTCTACCTGCACACAGAGAATCCATGGCATTTGCAGGCCATGACATTATTGAATGTTGCCGTCTCATTCTCATTCTTCTCCTGCCTCTTATTTCTCTCTTCCCCTCATCTCTCTCTCTGTCTCAGTCCTCTTCTCCTCTCTCTTGTTAGGTTCAGGTTGAACAAAAGAAACAGAGAGACGGTTATAAATTAATATGTGCCCATCACTCCTCGTGACTGTAAAAGAAAACTGATTAAATCCTATCCAAAAACCTATGAGTTATATTTAATCAAAGGTTGTCCCTATATATATTTCATTATCTCATTGGGGGGGTGGGGCATCGTCTTTGCAACAGCGAGCAACAGGATTTATGGAAAATGTGGTCTTAATTTTGAAAAAGACAAAATGCTACACAAGCACCTTTAATTTGTGGGTAAATAAGCAAGTTTTACAATTCTGAGTGTGAATTTTCCGCAGGCTGGTGATGGTATATAGGGCATGAAACACAACAAAATAAAGTACTGGTTCTGCAGAAGTCTAGTATAGTACCATTTCTCAAAATAGGTATTACAGTACTTTTTCAGTACAGGTAGATTGTGCAACACGACCACACAGATCATCTACACAAGCTGTAAAGGTGCATGTAAACACAAGCGCACACAGCGTTGAGTCTAACGTGGTGCTAGCTTTACTCTTGGCCACCTGTTGCTTTATATCATACCTCGCTAGTCTCAGATGCTTTAACGCCCAAGTATCCAAGAGTGAAGTGTGTGTGTTGCCTGTGCCTGTGCATGTTTGTGTGTATGCAGCGTGAAAAAAAAACGAGAGAAAGTTTAAAAGAATAACAGTAGGAGAAACAGAAGACTGTGCATTGTTTGTGCTCCCTGAAGTTGAGTTAGGGATGTAATGTGTTTGTGTCTATGTATGTGTGTGTGTGTGTATGTGTGTGTACGGATGGGACAAAGAGGTGTCAACAAGTTATGCAATAGAAAGGCACCCGGTTAGACCAGTCTGAATCATTATCACACTCACCAAGGCACTTCTGTTATATAACCAACATGCCTTTTCCCAAACAGCCTGCCTCCTGTCAAATGGCTTTGAATCAGAGAAGTAGCCGCATTTAACCTCAACTTCTTCCAAACTTACAGTTACATAAAGCTACTACCAGCAGAACCTGAACCTTGATGACTTTGGTGACCCCTTAAGTCTCTTAGTGGTAGTATTTTACATCAACTGCCGCAAAGACGACTTGAGCGGTGGAACTGGAATAAACTTGTGTAAGGAGGCAAGTTATTTTTCCCCCACGACACACACTGTGCTCATCAGGAGCCAAATTCAGGCCAGACGATCAGTCAGTCTCTCTCCTCATATTAAAAGATGCTCGCTCGCCCGGTGTTAGGTATAGCTTTGCAACAGCAGCTAATCAATGTGCACAAAAAAAAAAACATAAAAAAATTTGCCAGCGAATATTTTACTTAAACTAGATTGAGCTAGCGCCGCTGTTTATTGTGTAACAGGTTTTGAATTTATTTGCCTCTCTCACCTGTATTAAGTGATGCTCGTTTGCCCAGTGTTGGTATCACAATGTGTATTTGTAACTGTGGTGGCTGATGGATACTGACAAAATATATTTTTCCTGACAAATATTTTAGTTACAACTAGATTGAGCTGGCACAGCAATTTATTGCCTAATAGTTGTGGAATTTATTATGTTTGGGCAATGCTAACGAAACATTTTGGCTAACAGGCTGCTATGATACTGAAAGGTTTGCTTTGAGGAACAAAATTATTACTTGCTCTTTGTTCATTGCATCCCACCTTGCCACCACTCAACCACTGAGGCCAAGCCACAAACAACGAAAAAAAAAAAAATCCTTGTGGCATCTTTGATCCTTGATCAAAGATGCCACACTTTAGTTTCCCCTAAATGAATGAGTTTGAAGTGAAGTGAGAAGGGCTTTGATAGTGGAGCTGGCAGGCTGATTCAATTTGGGTATAATCAGATAGGAGCGTCTGAATGCCGAGAGGCTCAGCGCTCGTCCTGATGATATCAAGTGGTATCTGAATGGGATAATGGTGTTACTGAGGGTCCTGCAGTGATGGAGGTGTAGCGTCTGAAATCAGAGCTTGTATGGGAAATGGGGGTGGGGGAGGTGGAGGGGTATAACTTTGTCAGAATACTGTGGAAGAGGGAGGTGTGTGAGTTAATTGAGGGAAGAGAGAGAGAGAAAGAGAGAGAAGTGGGACAAGTGTTGACGCTTTACCTGCTATGTATTTGTTATTTCTGATGAATCCCAATCCTATTTAGATGCTTTGGCAAGGCTGCTCATTAACATTCATGACAATAAAGCACATTAAATTGAAGTGGCATACAGAGACAGAGAGAGATTCATATGTATGAGAGAGACACCTAGGAGAGTCCATTTAAATATACCAATCAGAATTTTATGAGAGGGGGAGGTATGAGTGTTTGTGTGTTTGTGTGTGTATGTGAGTTAGAAGGCGACAGGGCGGGAGAGATGGAGAGAGAGACAGAAAGAGATAACGGAGAGAAACTTTTCCTCCTAACTGTACCCATCTTGACCTGAAGGGGGAGCCCCGGCACCCTGCGGGGTCCCTCTCCCTCCAGGCGAGTACAAACTGCAGCTGTCTGCCTCTGTCACCTCCTCATCCCTTCTTTACCCCACACCTCCCCCTGTAAAATACCTCCATTATATCCATCAAGGCCACAGGGAGCAAACTCTTTTTAACGGTGTGTTTTGTGTGGGTCCCGTCACTATTCATCATCGTGTCACATCCCAAGAACAGGTGACCTTTCCAAAGTACCGTAAGCATTCAGGATGCAATTACAATAAGACTGTTGAGCACTAAGGAGGGAGGCTGTCACACACATTGGGCAACATTTGGGACAACAAAACTGGCAATGCCCCCAGCGACAGGAAACAAACAACTCAAGCCAGCAAATCCAGCAACGCTTCATTAAGTTGCAATCAGTGAAAAAGTACTACTTGTTTCCTAGTGGATCAACCTTTAAGAACATTGTGTTGGTCTATGAGCACAAACTGCTTTGGTTAACAACAAAAAAGCATTTCTTTTTGAAGGGGAATGTATGAGGTGTTAAAGACCTGGTTGTAAGCTCAGTTTGGACACGATCACCGTTTTCAACAGCTGAGGCCTTTTTATCACAGTCTGGGCACTTTAGCTGACCTGAAGATAAGCTTTTTTGTTTTGTTTTGTTGTTGTTTTTTTTTTACCATGGAACGAATAAAAAAGCAATATGAAATAATGTATTCAACTTAAATAATTTTACTAATAAACTTTGGTTTAGTTTTTTTCTATCAAAAGCCCATTTAGTAATCTTGAAAATGGGAACTGCAACCACAAAATACATTTCCTGCAGAACATATTGTTGCCTGTTGTCGCATAGCAGCAACACAACATGGTTGTCAGAATGGATCATACAATTATTTTAAGTCATATGCAGAATGATTTCCTGGTAAAATGCATGGCAAATCTGTCTGTAATAAATATATTTTTCAAGGATCAACGTTTGTGACAGTGAATTTTTTTGACAACTTCAATGTGTCTCAATGTGTAATAAAGAGAGATGCAATGGAATGAAATGCATGCTTTTCATCCGTTTCTGTGAAAGTGGCAATCCTTTTAAGTTGCCAGACTGAAAACACCAAAGGACGTGTTAGTTTGGACGGCAGAGACAGCTGCAGCGACTTGTTGTCAAGGAGAGGAAATGAATAAAGCTGACCTCTGTCCTCTTCATCACCACCGCTGTATCAACATTTCAGCAGCAACACTGGGCTTGTTTAGATGGGAAGTACACCAAAGTAACAGGTAGCGAGAGAAACGCAGGTAGAGAGAGACAGGCAGAGACAGAAGCAGAGAAAGAGAGATGAGAGACAGGCAGAGACTGTTTCAAAGCACTGTATCCTCTTGCTGTTTTCAGCTGCCTAGATCACTTCTGCCTAGGCAAGATGCCAGTGAATGCACACATCAGGTGCACACACACAAATCCTGGTAATAATATCCCTATGAAGCCCCTCTCTCTTTGACTGCACTCATTCCCTGACTCCATTAAGTCATTTCTGACTTATAGACCTCTATTGGCAACCAAAGACCTGCAACATCGACAGCTCTCTGGCACAGCTTACTGTGTGAGCCTGTAATTGATCTACATATAAAAGGGCACATTTTCATAATAGAACGAGTAAGCTAGCTAATTAGAGCACAGATCCAACAGAAACGTCTGGTGAGGAGGTAATATATAAGCATATGCAAAGTAATACTGCTTTGTCATTTGTTTTTTTTGGCTTAAGAATGTGTTGTTGCAATGCCGGTCCCTTGAAAATGTGAATTGTTTCAAAACAGAGTACTGGTCAGGCAAGGAGTTTTGAAAGCCAGAAATCTCAGTACATGGTAAAGTAATTGGTGAGTCATTGGTATTGATCAACGGCCCTATCAACCCCCTGCAGATATATTATGGTCATTCTGTGCTATGGGACAGTAAAAATCTTATTTAAGGCTCCTTTAAACCTCACCACTACATGCCCAGCCTTAACCCCTGACACTTAGAGAAGTAAGAAGAAAAAGAAGTACCGGCAAAAAGAGGAAGGAAGAAGGAGGACCGGCAAAAAATGACCTCACTTCGCAAAAATGTCGTCACTCCTAAGGTCTAACACTCTAATACTGGTTCTCACAAGGATATAAGTACAAGGACACACACATACAGGATGTCACAACCTCTCACACACACCTTTAGTGATGAGTCAAAGTCTCACCTGCACATCGTCAATTCCGCTTACTGCTAGCAGTCACACGTACACAGGGACGGTCTCTCACACACACACACACACACACACACACTTTGGTCTTTTCAGTGACAAGTAGCAGTGGGATGATGCAGCGGTGGAACCGAGACCCCCTTGACCGCAGGTTGACAACAATCTTTTTCAGATTCAATGGGAATTTGAAAAGGCCATTACTGTATGTGTTACACGTGCACATTATGCAGCTCTCTCTCTCTCTCACACACACACACACACACACACACACACGCGCGCAAACAGTAAAAGTCACCAACATGACGTCAATGACGACATCATGTGAGTCAGAGTCTATAGTCCAGGTCAGGGGAAAGACAGCCTTCAACGGAGACTACCGGTGGTGATAATGACAAGTGGACAGATAGACGGCTTCCTAAAACACCTTGTTATTACCTCCAAACTACAGGAAATGGGGAACGACCAGCGGGTGAGTGGATTCAGGAGGTTTTTATACCTCGCTTCTGCAAAAACTCAAGTCAATTATTGCCTCTTAAAAAAGGCTACAATGATACTCAGAGGATCACAACACTAAAGGCTGCTTGGCTTATCTATTTTCTGTTCTAAACCCACTAGTCACAGTGTGTAATAATGGGGCTGAAAAATAAGGACAACAGTCATATTTCAGTGTGTAATTGTGGTGCCAGTGTACAGCTACTGAGTTATGCTTGGTCAGAACAAGGCAGTATTTCATATTGGTATAGTATTTGTAGCTTTTGGGACATTTATCTTGGTGTGGACTCGTGAACAATGAGCCATCAGCATCAGACACAGTCGCCTGTAGTGATGTCAGTGGTTTGCGTTTGTTTTGCATCCGTCTGAAAATCGTAGTTCCAACAAACATGTGACCTAAAGCTGGGCGACCATTTTCATTTTCTATTTGTCAAAAAGTGATTTTGATTTTCTTTTTATATTAGCTCAACAAATATCCAATAAGAAGATTAAGAATATATACCCGAATAGTGGTGATGAAAAGGGGTTCAACCAGGTTTATGAAGGCCGATGATATTTTTGATATTTTTGGATTAAAGCTGCCGACAACGAATCCTTTTGTGCCGGTATTCAATATCTTTAAATCTGACCGTTTTCATGCCAAAAAATTCCAAGTATTCAGTGTTTCCCTCAGATTTTTATTCTCGGCAGTGTGTAAAAGTCTTTGAAACAGGATTTAGACCATGGGACACTAAAAATGGGACACATTGAAACCCATACTAATGAAATTCTCTTAAGGGGTTTAGCAGCTTCTTAAGGCAGAGTATAAGAAAGATATATCACATAGTAGTAAATTCCCATTCCATGGGCAGCAAAGATCAGACAGTGAGAAACTGAATCCCTACCAGCTCCAAGCATGCTGATCTGTAGCCAGCCGTGTGATCTGACCCGCCTGGAGGGGGGCAAGCAATGGACAATTTCCCTTCAGGGATCAATAAAGCATCACAATAATCTTATTACTGTTGAATTCAGCTTAGAGAGCAGAGTCAGCTTTGGTAACCAACAGTGAGCAGGCTGGTGAGCAGGCCAGCACGGCGGTAGTCATTTCTCCAGTGACAGCAGTCCCACTGGGGCCGGCGTGTCCGGGCTGAGTCAGTTCGTAGCGGGTCGGATGGAGAAGAGGGAGAGGAGAGCTGACACGTCACCTCCCATCCTGCCAACACTCACCTCCTGTCGAGGCTTCGTTACCCACGCAGGCCTCTTTCAGTCCCAAAACTATAGTAGCAGAGGCGAGGGTGGGTGAGCGATTGTGCTTCTGAGGAGTTCTATTCCAAAACACAATATATCCGTTTTTGAAAAATGAAGTCATTACCCGAAGTTTGTGATTCAATTTTTCGAAAACAGACGATCTATTAGGATAAAGTTTAAACATTTTGTCAATAAAAGGAATTAAGTTACCTCTATCATTTAAAATGTATTACAACTTATTTGGCTTTTGTCAATAATTTTGTAAGAGGAGGTGTCATTCCAAATGGTGATTATCTCATTTTGCAACAACAACTCATCATTTCATATCTTCCCCCTCTGTTCTTCTGTTTAAGAAAAGCCCGAGGCTTGAAGGGAGCAGCAGGAGTCAGGACACTGCGCTGTCGCCGCTGACTAAGTGACATGGGTTATGTAACTGGCAGAAGGTCTGAATACAGTACGTGCTTGTGTTTGTTTAAAAGGGTGTGATAATACAAAAAAGACAGTGTGAAGACTCCACTTCAAAACGCAAAACGCACAAATCGTTTGATTTGATGTTTCAAAATCTAAAAATCTAACAGATGGCTGATTGTTGATTGACAGCTGACTGTTCTTTGATGCTGGAAAGAAAAACAAATATCTCAAACACAAGGGCCCAAAGTGAAAAACATCAAATTAACTATTTCAAGTATATTTGTTTTGTTTACAATACTTCTGTTTGGTTTCATTTACAAATTGTGTTCTTTTTGTTTACCATAGTGCATATTTTTTGTTTGCAATTCTGTGGCATCATCTTGACTCCATAGAGCGCTAAATTCCTAGATCGATAGAGTTAGATAGAGAGATAGATGAATAATTATTACTGCAACACATCTTTCCTCTCCCATCTCCTTCAGTATCCTGGCCTCTAGGTCTCTATGGAACATGAGCCGGTCCATTGAGAAGAGCTGAGAAATCAATGAGGCTTCCACTCCTCTGACCTTAACAAACCTCACTTCCTGGATCTATTATCAGAAACCTTTTATTCGGGAATACTTAGCATGCTTAAACACCCCCCACCCCCCACCCCCCACCCTCCCACCGCTCCACCCCATCCCTCCTTTCCTCCATTGACATCTTGTTTACGCATCCAGTCATAACAATTATTGTGTTATATTATTGTTTTTTCCAGTAAGGGACTTCTACAGAGAGAGAGTGCAGCTGTGTGTTACTGTGTGAGTCAGTGATAGTGTGTGTGTGTGTGTGTATGTGTGTGCGCGTCTATGACTGTGAGTGTGAATGTGTGTGTGTGCGTTTGCATACCATGGAGAAACAAAACGTTAAGGTGTTCTACTGCACCACAAAACATCAAGCTCTCAACTCAAAGTCATCAAGGAAGCAAACACTGGGAAGGCTTTCTAGATATGACGCTCTGGTGGAAATGCATGCACACTCAAACACGTGCACAGGCACTAACGCGCGTGACCAATTCAATGTCAGAGTCTGAGAGCCTGCCTAATATGTGTATGTGTGCGTTTTGTGTGCGTGTGTGTGTGTGTGTGTGTGTGTACACGTACATGTGTGTGGTAGAGTGGGGACAGAGAGACCGCTAAAGCGCCAGTCCAATTAAAACCTGAGTTTCAAGCGGTTCTCAGAAGTGGAGTGTTTGTGTATGTGTGTGTGTGTGTGTGTGCGTGTGCGTGTGCGTGTGTACGTCTGCATGCGTGACTGTAATTTGTAATCTTGTCCGTCATGTAGCCTTGTATTTGTATGCAGGACGGAGCGGGTAATGTTGTAGTTTGTTGCAGAACGCGTCTAAATCAGAAAACTTCCTAAAGTTTAGTATAGCACTTAATATGATGGAGGAGCTAAATAAAGTAATAGGATAATTAGCCTATCAGCTGCGATCCATTTGTTCATTGCTCAGTATTTAAAAAAAACACAGATAATTAGATTTTCTGAAATGTTCCTTTTTTGGAAAAGACTCAAGATCGTTAAGAAATCAATAACATTTAATAGTGACTGCAATCACCTTGTCAGAGTAGATGTCAGTTTTTTCCAAATAGTGGATATCTCATTTTGGAATTAAACTTTTTCACATTTATTTTACTTAATAGTCAGTTGGATAATTAGGATAGGATAATTTGGTAGATATTTTAATACCATCAAGTTGTCAAAAATAGGTGCATTTTGTATTTGGAATGAAATCCTTCAAATCTCTTATTTCCATTATAAAACCACTTAATACATGTGTGTATTTCACACTGTTATGCTTATGAAGCTGTTCTAACAGGGACAAATATCACAGGTTTCATTCCCCAGCGATAACGGACAGAGACCGGAGGTGCCGGTGGATACATGAGAGCGTCAGTTAGTCACAACAACCTGTAGTCCGACAGAAGCATTCGAGCAGCCACTCTGTTCCTGTGCTGCCGGCTGCCTGTTACAGCGCTTTCCTCTGCTCTAATCAACTGCTGTCCCCATTTCCAGCCACCAGCCGGGAGAATTACTCCGGCTGGTGATTGAGGAGGGATTGGAGCGACAAGAGTGCCACATACCATTAGCCTGGAGGAGAGGGCTTGGGGACTACTGCTGTTTGTGACTCTGTGTGACACCGAGACTGTGTGTGCGTGTGTGTGCGTGCGTGTGTGTGTACACACTTGGACATCTATTTAGGGAATCTACAGGTTTCAGAGAGCCACATTTTGGAATTGAACCTAAAGTCCTAATGACATGAAAAATGACTTAGCTAACACCTATTTAACAATAAATGCCATATTTTCTTGTATTACATCATGTTATCATTTAGATCAAAATCCCATTACTTTGCATTTTTAATGGTTACCTCATCCTGTACCAGTAGGCATAAATCAAAATTCCAACCAATAAAACTGCCCGTCTCTCCCCAACTGATATCCCATTGGTTTACACATCAGAATGATTACTTCCCCACGTTATGTCCCGCCCCAATGGCAGCAGCAATAGCAGTTTGTTTTGGAATAAATAGAAGAAGAAATAAGTAGTTAGCAGGAGCGAGAGGAGCGAGAGGAGCGAGAGGAGCGAGAGAGAGAGAGAGAGAGAGAGAGAGAGAGAGAGAGAGAGAGAGAGAGAGAGAGAGAGAGAGAGAGAGAGAGAGAGAGAGAGAGAGAGAGAGAGAAAGAGAGAGATTTGGGATTCAGGGTCAATTTTAAAATGTGGATCAGTAGGGCGATGAGGGGAATGACACCACACACACACACACACACACACACACACACACACACACACACACACACACAGAAGTATGCTTAATGTGGGTGTAATCAATCCACCTGAATTCAGAAATAGCTGGTAATTCTGTACACAGCACCAGGGCTCCACCGGACATTACACACACACAAACACACACGTCATGATATTTGAAGCATGCGGCGGATGTTTGCGGTGGGTCCTCCATCTCCAGGTCTATGTTTCAGTAAATGATGTTCATCCTCAATCCCAGGGGGCATTTGGAGTGGCGTAGGGTTTCTGTGACTGACCCCTCCCACACACACACACACAAATACAGAGGCTAAAACACAAACATATCTGCACACACACATTCTCATGTAAACCAAGCGAGGGAACAAAAACACGTGACAGAGAGGGTCTCTATCCTCATTTCCAAGTCTGTATCGATTGCCTTAGTTTCTTATAATAACTCAGCGTGAGCCCCGAGGGGTTCAGCAGACATATTTATAACCAGATCGATGGACCTATATCTACACCTGAGCTGGATATCTCCATAGACCAACATATCACCTGCGTGTGTGTGTGTGTGAGTGTGTGTGTGTGTGTGTGTGTGTGTGTGTGTGTGTGTGTGGTGAAGCCCATGTAAGAACGAATGGGAGATCCTGTGCTTTATCAACTGTTCAATCAAATTTCCCATTAGCACTCAAAGACTTCCAGGAAAATGTTTATTACTGGTTCTCATGTGTCTCTGTGTGTGTGTGTGTGTGTGTGTGTGTGTGAGTGTGTCCTTAGGTATGTGTATATCTTTACCTGTTTGTTTGTGTGTATGTGTTTATGTGTGTTTTCCGTTCTTTCTTTTTTATGCAAGTGTGTCTATGAGTGTGTGTGTGTGTGTGTGTGTGTGTTTGTACGTGTGGTTCCCCAGTCTCCTCATTAGTGCTCCCAGTCAGAAGGGTCAATATCCCAGCATGCATCATGACCTGAAGAAAAAGACCTGGCCATTAGCCAATAAGTTGCTTTTTTTTAATTTTTTCTCTTCCTTTCCTTCTCTCCCTCTATCTTTTTCTTAGCTCCCATGTACAATGGGAAAACACATTTTCTAATTCCAAGAATTCCATATTTTTCCAGACCTCAAGTTAGAAACTTTGTAGATTTATTGATGACTGGTTTTACACCTTTAGCAACTGGCAAATAAGTAAAATCTGTATTTATTCAGGGAAGATTTGTGGTGCGCATGTTTCGGTAAATGCTGGATAATGGTTGATACATTTAGTAAATCTGATAAATGTGAACATTTCCTGGTTAACGTGAGTGGAAAACATTATGCTGACCACATATCTGTGACACCATGATTCACTACAGTTCTGCACCTGAGGGTCTTTTGGTATTTGTTGTAGTACAGACTTGTCATTGGCTTCATGGAGTTATGTTATGCCAGATTCTTTAAAATCACTGGCGTAATTGAGAGGAAAGCATGTTTTGCACATCCACATCTTTTTACACATGGATGGAAATGAGATGTGTAGTCTTGTGTGTCCACTATTGGACTGAAATATAAAATCAATTAGGCATCAGTTTCTTGGTCAAACTACATCTACGTTGAATACACAGGTTATCAACTAAGCAATGTCTTATCTGCATATCAAAAGTAAAGAGATACACACGACAATGTACACCAGTTTGACAAAAAAAAAAAAAATCTGATAAATGTAAATGTCCAGAATATGCGGACATTTACCATGGAGTTGGTACACATTTACCATTAAATGTGAACATTTTACATTTTCCCACATTTACCTGCCACTGGAGCAATTGGGGGCTCAGTGCCTTGCTCAAGGGCACCTTACTGAGGAATAGTATTTGTCATTCAGGGTTAGGGTTACAAGTCTGCTTTTCTAACCTCTAACCTACCACCACCCACCGACTTATACTTAGTGGCGTAAACACACTCAGTCAGAGGTAATCTATTGACAGTGGTGATGAATTTCCAGACTTCTTCCAAACTTTCTCGTGATATATTTTTTCCCATATCTTTAAAGACCTGAAAAATCATTGAAATCATATTTATACTTTCTAGAAATGAATCACTGTGGAAGCTGTCCGCCTTCTCCTCCTCTTCTCATTATAGGCTTTTCGCCTGCAGTATTCCTCTCTCTAGAAACACATGCAAAGCAACTGAAAAACCTTGAAACCCATTTGAATTCTTTAACACCCAAACAAAAAAAGAAAAAGGAGCAGTGTGGGCTTTCTGCACGTGTACAGTAAGTGTGAGCGAGTGAGCGTGTGTGTGTGTGTGTGTAGTTTCAAACATTCATTCGCAGACATTAAGCATATGTAGCAGAGCCTTCAGCGAGGCCACATAACTACTGGTTCAGTGGGGGTTTAAATAACACCTCTAATTGTGGTGCCCTTGTGCCTGCTTAGTGAGTAATGGAGTGTGTGTGTATGCGTGTGTGTGTGTGTGTATACATGCAAGAGAGAGAGAGAAGAGAGAGATGTTAACATGTGTGTAACCGTGTATGTCAGGTGAGCCCTCGTTGCTGTGATTAATGAACTAATTGTGTGTGTGTGTGTGTGTGTGTGTGTTTCTCTGCATGTGTGTGTGTGTACTATTATGACTCCAGCCCTCAGGGTATTAGCGCCCATTGAGAGTGTATGGAAATGACCTTCTTCCAGTGTGTGTGTGTTTGTGTGCCTATGTGTGTTTGTTTATATGCGTGTGTATGTGTGTTCCCCAAGACTAAACACACACCTCCACCCACTCCCTCTCCCCCAGGGCCTCCAGCACTGGGAAATGGACTGAGTGCATTTTCCTGCCCTCCTGCCTCATTCCAGGAAAACTCAGGAAGGTGTTTGTCATTAAAAATAGCTCCCACATCTCCAAATCTAATAGCCTTTTCGGATGTAGCTATGGTGTTTTAGCGATGAGTAACAGAGCATCTCTCTCCATTGAGAGGAATAATGGTTGCACAAGAGGCTACATTCATATCGCATTAAACGTAATGAGATTGAGCAAGAGGCTGAAGATTGCTTTATTGGATTGGTGTTGTGCAATGTCAGGAAAAGGGAAAGACGAGGGAGCCTAAAAGCATTCGGAGGAATTTTTCTGACATCGCACAGGTCGACCTGTTCCGTTCACGGTTTTTGATTACATATATACATTATATGCAGAGTTGTTATGCTGTACTGATTTGAAGATGGTTGGGTATTCAAAATGCTCAATGTTAGCATGATAATGCCATTACCAATATAGGCAACGCACCTGTATAAATATCACTGAAATTTCTGACCAATTTCACATTATACTGTGACATGTAATGTACATTGGTTCACATTTTCTCTGGAGTCTGACAAGTCATAAATGAACTTCTGAATTCGAAGAAATATTCGAGAAATATGAAAATCTTCCCTTCATTCCACCAAAAAAGAATAAAAGAAACAAAGGATAAGGCTAATTTGTCCATATAAAGCATCCAAACAGAGCCACTGTGGACGTGAAAGTGCTTAGGCAAATTAAACACATTGCAATGATAGAATAAAATGCAATGGCAGGACACAACTGTTTATTTTTTGTTGACACTGCAATGTTTGGTTTGCTGTAAAACCTAAACCATGTACCGCTGTGTTTTAAGTGGGGAAAAGCTGAGAATTATTATTATGAGCAACCAAAGTCTACAGAAACCTTTAAGTCATGGCGTTTGACAGCTTCAAATGAGTTAAAATGCAAGAACACTTGCAAGATCTTGCTTTGAGCCAACAAGTGGTTCCAACGAATATTTCCTCATCATCTGAACGCAGCATAAACGACAGTCACATTCGTAAAGGGACGGGAGGTCTGCCGTAGCAGAGTGAGACATGGGAGGAGAAAGAAAGATGCAAAAGAAAGAAACGGTAACAGAGAAGTCAATATTCACAATTTCAAAATCACATTTCCCCTGTCAAAAGACGGCTGATACCATTTGTTAACCAGGCAAACTGGTAATAATCTGTTTAGGTGCTAAAATGTGACGTGTCATGTAGATCAACTCTTTATCTTGTCTTTACAAGCACAAGTAATGTGAGGCTTTGCTTGCATATAAAGCACTCTTTAAACAGTTTGTGGACAGTTGAACAGTTCTTTCTGTTCAATTTTCAAGCAGCTCTCCTGTGCAGAAGGTCTTTCTTCATGTCTGTCTGCACACTTCACCTCTATGGAAACACTTCCAAGCTCTAGGTAGCAGCAATATTCACTCTACATCAATGAAGCCAGACATGTGTGCATTCGTGTGAGTGTGCCTTCTTGGTCACACAGTACTTTGCAGACAGAGGGAGAAAGAGAGGCATGTTAGGATTGGGAGAGAAGATGGAGAGAAGGATGAAGACGGGGAATAGAAACTTGAGAGGGATGAGAGCGAGGCACAAGGTGAAGAGGAAAATAAGGGGGTGTAGGCAGAGACTGAAAGAGAATAATCAGCATGCTCTGCCTCCTGCATCTTTCAGGGGAAAGCTGATAGTCTGCTAGGATGGAGTGATGAATTTTAGGGGTGTGGGGGGCATGGAGGGGGAGAGGCAGAGCCATATTGGGTAACAAAAACCAAAATGAGCACATAAAAAGGAAGCAATGCCCAGTTATTCTTTTACTGCTCTCATAATATGTGAAATGTCACCAATTTATTTAATCAAACACATTTTGGAGGCAGCAATATGAGTGGACACTACGTTCGTTTTATGTAGACTTTGGCTTTTTTGGCTCCTGCGAAGAGATTGATATTTGAATAAGGATTACCTGACAGACATGTTTATGATTTGTTCAGTTTGAATACAGTGAAAGGTTTTCTCTGACATGAAACTTTTTTGGGCAGGTACTGACCATCTCTTACATTGCAGTAATCAATATTTAGTTTTTTGTTTTTCAAATTAATTCTGCAATTAATTAACTAAATCAGACAGTCAATTACTTAATTAAAACCTAATTCCGTGAAACTTCTTCTTTCTAAACCATACAGAGCAAGCTGAGAGGAAGAGGTGGAAAGGAAGGATGTTGAAATGCAAGCCTTAGGAAGTGATCCAATTTCAAAAAGCCAAAAAGTAATCTTAGCATCATATATCCTATACGGACAGTGATTACAGCGTGTTTCCTACTCTTTGACATCCAAACCACTATTCAACCACAACTGAAACTGAAGTTCCTGAATGAAACTACAGGGCTGTTGAGTCACCTGAATTATGAGCAATTCACAGAACCTAGAGAGAATGATCATGGCTCTATTTTTTTCATATTCTATTGATCCAAAAGCGGGAAATTTGTCTTTTTCTACTGCTCCCTCCCTCAGAGCAGAGGGTCAGCTACAGACCAGCACCCCTCGAGCCGATGACGAATTAGCGTCTCGCCCTGCTCCAGTATCCTCAGTAAGACGATGAATCCCTAGCAGACTCCAGGGATGTTGTTCTGTAGCTGACCGTGACCTCTGACCTCCCTGTGGAAGAGGGGAAAAGACAAAATAGAATTTCCCCAAGGGGATCAATACACTATCACATCACATCAAGGACTCTTTTACAGACTGGACACTCGGGGTCACGGACCGTGGGACCTTCCGGTTACAGGACGGTCTCTTTGGGTCTGAGCACTCACTTCATCTTACCACAGTATCATCAATTTACCAGCACACATGATTTAGATGTTGCAATCCTTTGTGCCATAATCCAAGGTGAGCATTAATAAAGAAGCACAATTCAGATTTTAAAAGAATGATACTAAATCACAAATGGTGAGTATACAGCAGTGGTTCTCAACGTGAGGTCTGGGGACCAATTGTTAAACTTCACCGTCATTTCATTTACAAGTATATTACAAGTTAACACAATTAGAGAATGTAGAACAAAGACTCGTTTGATCATAGTTTCACTGTTATCTCTCTACCTACAATACAGATAGTGATGGAATTCTGGACAAAATCGTATCTAACAATAACAATATTCTCAGATTTGGGTCTGAGAGACAAAATCTCATCAAATGGGGGTCCGTGGCTCTAATGTGGACTAAATTAGGGGTCCTTGATGTGAAAAAGGTTGAGAATCACTGCTCTAAAGGACATCAGGCTCTGCTGTGATAAATCTACAGGATCATCAGACAGGCAGCACCATTCACCAGATACCTGATCTAAATGTTACAGGGTTGAGTGTGTGAGTGCAGGTGTGTCACTGGAAGCGTGCACCTCCCATCACAGATGTTTCATTGAATAAGGCCCACGACTCCTCCACAATTAAGGCTCAACAGTGATTTCTGTCGTCCCAGAACACCCTGGACCTACACTTAGGCTTATCCCCAATTCCCAACATCACTCAATAATTGAGCCATCAGAAAGGCAGCTAAAACATTTCCAATTTCGGTATCTGGCTGTTGCTTTTATCCAGAGCGACTTGCATCAGGTGAATATGCAAAAAAAGGCCGAGATCACCATCGCCAGAAGCAATCAACAGTAAGGACTGAATTATCCTATAAGAAAGGTGCTAGGAAAAGAAATCAAATAAGAGCTAAGAGGAGAAGCATAAGGGATCTTTAAAGCAATTTGAGTATTGAGGAGAGAAGGCTGGGACAAGGTGGAGTGAAGTTCTTATGAAGTGAGTTTTCGGCAGAAGACGGGGAGTGACTCTGCTGCTCCGACTGGAGTGAGAAGGTCATTCCGCCATCGGGGAGCCAGGAGGGGGAGGAAAACTAGACCTGCCGACAAACTCCGGTCTAATTAGGGTGTTCACCCAGTCGCTAAATGCTCCAGATCAATCTCATAACATGTGGCCAGTGTGTTCCTAACTGTGGGACTGCTTAATATAGAGATAAGCCTCTCGTGTCACCAGCTAGGGCCCCTATCTATCTTCATTAAGCCGGCTGCGCTCGTGGACTGGCTGTGATGAATGGCTTCTCTCTCCTTTCTCCTACCTTTCCTCCCCCCCATGTCTCCCACTCTCCATCTCCTCCTCTTTTCTTTCTGTTCTTTCTCTCACTTTTATGCACACTATCCAATTGCCTCTATGACCATCTGCCACAGTGGGGAGCCTGTATGTGTTTTGTCAACTTGACTATACAGGGAGCATTTTGGTTAAGTTTGTCATGCTGACAGAGAGATATAAAGAATGTTTATCAGCCAGCCAGGCTAGCCAAATACAGAGGTATAACATATTTTAAAATACACCAGTATGGATCCATGAAAAGTTTGCAAACCCATGCAGTCTGATGAAGAGCAGTGAGCTTGAAATGTCAAACATGTATTGGTGTTAATCAGTTCATACAACTTGGAAGCAGCTATGAGTGTGCAGTGTGCTACTTTTGTTTACACAAAGTTAAAAATTTTTTTTGATTTGAAGCATGGATCCAGAAATCCTCACATACACATCCATTCATTCATTCATTCATTCAGTCACTCACTGTTCTGCCCCTAGTGGTAGTTAGGAGGCATGGCAATGTCTACAGACAGTGAACCATGGTCATTCACTCGCCTCCTCTCTGCAATACTGCTGAACTGAACTGTGTACAGTGCTTCACACTGTGTCCTTGTTAGAATAATGTCACCAGTTGTTTTTGTCAGTATATGTCAATATAAAATTTGCACATTTCAGTAGAATTATAATTTGTGTGATTTTTTATGAAAATCATTATGACAGTTTTGCTAAAAAAAACATCCAAAAGACATGACATAAATCAAAGCATAATTTGTATTGGAAAAGCCAAATACTACCAAAAATCAACCGAGCATCAAAAATGATGAAATACTATGACATGATATTTTGGCCATATTGCCCAGTCTTGCCAGTCCTTCACCTCTCCACCCCTGTGTGTCTGTTTACTGATGCGCACTGCCATGGGCAAACTCTGCCATGCTGCTGTCAGTGTCCTGAGCCCACGTAAGAGCTTTGAAATGGTACACACACACACACACACACACACACACACACTCACACACTCACACACAGACCAAATCCCTCCGTCACACTTGTGTGCTGGTTATCCAGTGAAGCGTCCATGA
Organism: Centroberyx gerrardi; assembly: GCF_048128805.1. Taxonomy (NCBI): domain Eukaryota; kingdom Metazoa; phylum Chordata; class Actinopteri; order Beryciformes; family Berycidae; genus Centroberyx; species Centroberyx gerrardi. The sequence continues at coordinate 23,464,199 of NC_135999.1, read as the reverse complement.
CAGGGAACAGGGGACTGAGGTTTGCCCTGGTAACACTTCCAACACCTCCATGTCTGGTTCACCGACTAAAACCAAAAGCATGCAGACCAGATGAGACAGGATGAACGCCTTAAGATGTGTGTGCGTGTGTGTGTGTGAGAGTGAGAGAGACACAGAGAGACAGAGACAGAGAGAGAGAGAGCATGTTCGTGCATGTAGGTGTGAGCACGCAGGTCGATCTAGATTCTTGGAATCGCGAACACCAACACAACTGCAACAGAGGTCAAGGTGAGCTGAGCAGAGCTGTGGTTCAGGCAAGAACAGGCAAAGCCAGGTGAGGAAATGGGTGGGTGGGAACGGTGAAGAGCTCCACTGACCAGTTAACTCTTACAACAATGCAAAACACAAGCTTCTTGATTTGGTACAGTACTGCAAAATAGGGCTGAAAGATAATTGACAAAAAATCCAATTGTGATTATTTGACATTTTTTCTTTGTCATACATTTTTTATAAAATAAAAAATGAATTTTGTTACTGTTTTGTTTTGAACAAATAAATGTCAGTGTGCAGGATTTACTGAGTTTGAGTATGACGAAAGGTTTTCATCAATATTGGACTTGATTCATGGACCAAAGATTACCTGCAGTTCTAAAACACCTTGTTCAGAAATCCAGAAGTTCATAATTCCAGTTTTTCAATGAATTGACCCCCCCCCCCCCCCCCACTATCTCTGTATTGAAAGAAAAGAAAGAGAATCTCTGTATTATCCTGATGTGGTAAACCCCACCCATCTGGTATTTCATGGGGTTTTAGACAAACGCAAATACTTTCTCATACTATTTCATCCCGGTCTGGCCTGCACACTGGTATGTACAACGCTAAGTCTGTGGTCCTCAAAAAGGCTCAAGAAGCCCTCCTCTTTCCTTCTTTCTCCATCACATACACACTTTTGCCCTCTGGGATATTCAAGTCGCACGCATTTCTTGACGAGTCTTTTTAATTAAAGCCCTTTTCTGTGGAGAGAGGGGGCGAGACGGAAAAAAAAAACAAGAGAAAAGAATAGAGGAGAGATGAGAGGAGGTGAGGAGACAAAGGGAGAAGAGGGAAGAGGCGAGGAGCGAAAGTGGAAGGAGGGGAGACGAGATGAGAGGAGGGTAGAGGAGATGCGAGGAGATGAGAGGGAAGGAAAAAGGCGAGGAGAGAAGAGATGAGGAAAGAGGGCAGGGGAGGGGAAAGTATTGGAGTGGAGAGGAGAGGTAGCCTATAATGATCAATTGTCCCCAGCCTGTGGCAGTCTACAAGCCCCTCTAATCCTGAAAAGACTCTCCCTTCCATTTAATGATGCTGAGGGACAGGGAGGAAGAAAGAAACCCTGTCAAACTCCACATGGCTGGGCTTTATAGTTTTTGGAGGAGCAGCAGAGGGATTTTCCTGATTCTCTGATGTTAGGACCGGCTGTACTACGGTTCACGGATAATGCGTGTTTGGGCTCTGCGACGGGGCTCCGTTTCTTTACTTGGCTAGAGGTTTCATCAGTGGGTGTTTCAGCGCGAACATATTTCCTTCTGTACATAATTCAACCCACTTGTTAGTCAGCATAATCGCATGCGCGTCCAAGAAAAGCATACACTGCACGCTATCCTCCGGAGACTGGTGGCAGAGGCAGGGCCAGCTTTAAGCAGCTTTGAGAAGGAGCAGAGGCAGAGGCTTAGATCTGCTACTGTTGGCCAGCTAGGGCATCAAGGCCAAGCTTACAGCAATGCAGTCAACAGTATTAAAAAGAGTGAAGTAAAGCTTTTGACTCGTAAATCATGCAGTCAAAACAAAGGGCAGTAAATTGTTTAGTCAAAACAAAGGCCAGTGTGTCACTGCCTATTTAACTTTTCAACAGTCCACCCACAGTACGTGTTTTTTTTTTCCTCGCTTCCTTAAAAAAAATATAAAATGTACTGTACACTCGGGTCGTCACAATACCAAAATCTTGACTTTGGTAGTGATCCAGCCAAAGGATTACAGTTTCGATTCTAGGGAAACCAGGAAACCTGCATAACCTAAATAACATCACCTAACCCTTCAAACTGTTTAAAATGCAATAATAAAACAATTTTTTTTCTTTACATTTTTTCCCACCAAATTGCCATTGATACTTCTTTTTAAAGAGAGGGAAGAGAAACTACAAAACTGTTTCCAGTGGGACATATTTTGCTGACATTTTGTAACTTCCCTCGCATGCTACCAGCAAAATCACATGGTCAAACCACAGGAGCACATGAAAACCTTGAGTCATCTGGAGAATGATTTTCAGGTAAAATGTGATCTTAATCTGTGTATAAATATAGAATGTTTTTACAGGGATTTGTGAGTAAATCAAAAATTTTAATTTATTCCAGAGCTACACTGTGGAAATGAACCTGGAAATGTATACTCAGACTTATCTACAATCCACAACCAGGCCTTTCATTTAATTCAACATTTCCCAAATGGATGTTCAATTAACCTCATGTAAAATGTGATGATATCTGCCCCAAATCATCCTGGGATTCTCCTAACAAGCTGTAGCCATCTGCCATCGTTACAAAGCGTCTCTTTTTTGGGGGTTAAGTGTGATTACATTCAAAGATGGACAACGAGGCAGAAATCGTGCTATAAAAAGAGCCCATTAAAAGCCAAGCCCTGGTCACTGTGAACAAGCGGCTAATACAGACATCCAACGCTGCCATGAGATGGAGAGAAACCACAGGAGGAGAGCAGGCCATTAGAGATGCTGGATAGGGAGGGGAGGGACCGGGGAGGTGGGGGAGAAGAGCCATTAGCTGAGGACTTTAAGGGGCAAGAGAGGGGAACACTAATGATCTATAAAGACGGCAGTCCTGCTAATTGGTGGAGAGTGAGCGGTGGAAGTCTCAGCATTCGAAAGCAATCAGGGCCAAGGTGGAGGACAGTGGGATTGATTGACAGCGGGAGAGAGTGTGGAGGTTAAAAAAAAAACTTGGTGGCTGCTGACTGAACCGCTGTGTCCTGATGATCTGACATATAGAATTCCTATCCTGCAATTTAGCTCGACTAACGAGAGCACGGATGTGAAGACATATTATATATTACAATCTGTAGAGTGGATAATTGGAAGAACTCGCTCTTCAATTGGAGCCACTTTAGGAACAGAACAGACTGTGTAGCCTAATAATTTCAACTGCAGTCGAGAGGACACCCACCCCCCACCCCCCCGCCCGCACACTCGCTGTGTCAATAGCAGCCATTGTTTACAGCGATGTAAACACCATATCTAAATCAAGCTTACTGACAACCAACTCATTACTTAGAATTCATTAGCAGCATTATTCACAGCTGGATCGGCATCACAATTCCTTCACAGATCTTGATGAAGACCGAAAAACAAAACAAACACACAAAAAACCTTCTGAATAGCCATTATACGTCCATTCAATAGAAAGTTTACATAACTTGCGATCCTATTATGTCTGTTCCATAGCTTCTTGCTCGTCAATGCAACCGCAGCAAGGACATTAGTCTGTGTTAGTGGATGCTGTCCTCAACTATGTGAACAATGGAGCTGAGCTTGACACTGTGGCATGACAGGACTCCTTGCGACTGCCTCTGTGCAGACTCAAGGACAGCCAGCGAGACACTGTTCAATGGTAAATGAATTCACTGTAGTCAATAAGGAATAAAAAGCAGATAAATAATTAGTTTAGGGTTTAATTAGTAGGGGTTTTTGTGGTTGTCTTCAGTCACCATAGGACAGAAAACTAGTTAAAGAGCATTCCATGTCAAAAGCTTTCTAGCGTTCAGCAGAGAGAGGAACTGCATGGAGAGATCTGAGAAGATTTTTTTTTCAGCTTTTCTTTGTAGTGATGCAGCAAAAGGAAGCGTTGAGTACAAAGAAATCCTGGCTTTTGGGAGGCATATGAATGTCACATAGCAAAACCTCTCTCCGGCTTCAGGTACAGGATCTCAGGAGTAAGCCAGGGTAATTTTGCAAAATTTCTGGAAAAAAAAAATACATTTTGAAAAAAAGTAGTGGAGATAAGATTAGACAGCTGACAGAGAAAGGGCTGATTTGTAGACCTGAAGCTTATTCTTCACAACAAAGTCCTGATACAATTATATTTGTATCAGGACTGAATACCAGGGTTTTTTTGCAGACTTCTCCAGATTTCTGTCCAATTCGCAAATAAGACCTGGAATTTATCCTGTTCATTTCCCACACATTTCAGACTTAGAAGTAGTAGAAGCATACTGGCCAAGCATGAGGAGAGGTCAAACCCGTGCTAACGAGTGTAATTCCCTGACGGGGCAAGTGTTTACGATGGCCAAGTTCAACAACAGACACCCTCATGTACACAAATATTGTCACACCCACACTTGCCCATTACTGGTAGTGGCACATTTGACTGCCAGACAAGCTTGGACACTCGCCAACCAGTTCAGCAGACATTCTGTGTACAAAGGATATCCTTCTAAAATGGTTATCACGATTATATCACGACATATTATGATCATGATTATTAATCACGATTTTTAGTCTTGATGATGTGACAAATAAAGTTAGTTTACTGCACTTATTGCATCTTATACCAACACCCTGACCACTTTCACCTACAGCGGACATCCAAAAAAATACAAAATCAAATGTTCCAGTATTGCCAATATGCCAATACTGTACTATCATTACTTGTGGAAAAAATGCAATGTACCACTAAACTCAATTGTGCATCCCTAATCCCTCTCAAATTAAAGTTGTGCCAGTGAATACCAACCATACTTTGTGTGAAGGAAAGTCACCAACAGTTTCATTGACAATATCTCTGGGGACTGCACAGTTTTGGAGAGACACTGTAACATTTCCAATTTAATATTACAGCCATGGGTGGCTGGTTAGAGCGGTTTTAATAATCAGGAACAGGAGGGAACATAAATGTAGACCACTGGGCTCCGATGCACACGGAGAGTTTTGACTGAGCACTGTGTAAAAGGAGGAGGAGGATGTTCCTGTCAGGGTGGAAGGAGTCTAGCAGTCAGTGGAGTGGCTCAAATGACTAGCAAAGAGCCAAAACTTCTTCAGGGATGGGGGAACTTTGTCATCGCAAGAGCTCTAGTGTTTAAATTCAGAAAGACTGAACTGGATCAGTCCCAATTTGCACCATTGTCCCTCAGCACTCTGACGCGCCAGTGCCCCCACTTTGCAAAGCTGGAAACTTGTCGGATTGGAGTGCAAGAGGAATGAGAGCGCTACATTTTCACGCTTCGCTAGAATAAAGAATAAGTCAATGAAAAGGTGGGTGGCGTATCTTTAATATCTGTCCCCTGAGTCACATCCTGGCTTCCCGTGTCGCACCCTCCTGCTCTGCATCCTCTCCAGCAGGCTCGTGCCAACACACACACACACACACACACACACACGGAGGAGCCAGGATGTAATAATAATAGTCAAACACTGGCCATTAGTCCCCAAGCGCAGCGGACACTGAAACACGATGAGTGCAGCAACTGAGAGGTGAGTCATTGTGGAGAGAGCATCGCGGCACAGGAACGATTCATTACACACAACGCTGCATAGCACACACAGGGTTACACAAACACACACACACACACTTTACTGACAGGCTGCATTTACAAGGACAGACACCCTCATAGATTCTGAGAAATGGGTCTCTTATTTATACAGTATGCACCCGGTTCTCTGTTGGAACGTGACTGATGGGAAGTAATGGAAGTCAGCAATAGAAATAATATTAATAATAAACAGAATAATAATAATAATTAACAGAAATATATACAGATCTACAGAACATTGCACTGAGTATAAGCAGTATCAAGAGTAGGCTATAAGCTGAGTTTACATCCAAGTATTTCTCACAATTTTTAATAAATCAAATTATCGAAGCTGGAAACGGTCAAATTCAATAAAATTCCCTCAATATCACGATTTTACGCTTGCTTGAAGTGGAAAATGGTTTCATCAATACAGAAATTATGCAATAAATAGAGATGAAAACAAATTTGTCGAATAAATACTCATGTAGGCTTGACAACAGCATTTCAACAAATGGTTCAGTTTAATTGCGTAACAGTTTGAAAGTGGTTCTGGACATCCTGAAATGTCTCTAAGATATCTGTCCACCACGACCTGCCAGAGATGTCCTACCTGCTGTCATTCACATGTAGAAGTCTCCACTGTGGTTATACGGCCATTAGTTGGTGCACTGGAATATTGCCAAGTAGATTTCTTTGTTTTCGCCTTTGGATGAAAGCATGAAATATGGCCAGCACTAGCTGACACTAAAGGACAATAGCAACTTGCCCAATACTGATCAATTCTTGCAAGACTGGATTTTTTGGCAACCAGGAAGCCTATTTATTCCCTTCAAGCCAGCTGATGGAAACCCACCTAAATCGAATTTTTTTTTTTTTTTTTTAACATTTCAAAGTTAAAGTTAAAATTCGCTTGATGGTTAGATGGAAACATAGCTACAGACAGAGAGATATATCTATCAAAGCAACTAAAAGGAGTTTTGTATTTGAGTATTGCTAAAAGTTTCCTCACAAGTGGAATTCTAAAGAAAGATAGACAGAAGAAGAGATGGATACAGAGAGAGAGAAAGAGAGAGAGACAGACAGTCAGACAGACAGACAGACATGATGGAGGAAATTCTTTTCACACAGCGAGTGCACAAAGTACAGACACACTGTAGCCTAGCAGCAGCACAAAGTCAGAGGAAGCACACAAAATAATAAGTCACATATCCCAAGTCAATAGGCATGGTGCTGCCGTAGCAATCTTTAATATTCCTCGTCCACTGACACTTTCATCATGTGTTCTGTCGCACTGCTCATTCTCTACATCACTTAGTTTTATCACATGCAAAGAGCAGTCGTGGAGCGCTCTCTCTCTTTCTCTCTCTCTCTCTCCCACTCTGTGTCATTGTCTCTCACCCACGCCCAAGCACACCCATGCTCACTTGCACACAAACACACGTGCATTTTTTGGACAAACATTCATTTATAATGAAATATTATCACTTTCTGTGCCACTTTTGTGAGCCTGACTCACACACACACACACACACACACACACACACACACACACACACACACACACACACACACACACACACACACACACTCATGTCCAGTGGTGATGTCTCATAATTTGTCACAGCATTCGCTCACACAGCCTGCTGACAAGTGTTTTACACAATGGTCAGTCAGCACTCACTTGACACTGTCACACACACAGGCAATATTTCAATTTGGCAAAAATTGAGCCGTGAGAAGTATGATCTATGACACAGAATGAAATAATACTGACAATATTAGAAGTACGTCTTTTAAACTCTGTTTTAAGACAGTGGTATCGACTACGGGTCCCCAGAGTAGCCAATACTGGTGGTTAACAATTCATTTAACTTCTTTGGAGGTCTGTGCATTTACCAACCTGCATTTCACACACAACTACTGACCAGGAGCAGTACTCCCAAAAAAAGATCTCCAAAATTAAGTCTTCTTCCCTTCATCTCAATAGGGAGATGATGAAAGAGAATAGAGGAGCGCTGCAGCTATTGAACACTGCTAACAGCTAACCAAGGCACATACCACTTTAAAGGCTCGGGTTCAGAATGAGAGATTTATTCTCTCGCCCTGGGAGCGAGGATCAATAAAACACATTACTACTCTTGTCGTATGAGGACCCACTCGCCATAAACCTGTGGCCCAATTTGGGTCCCAGCCCCAAAGTTGATTTTTTTTTTTTTTTTTTTTAAGTTCAAAAACACTGAAATATAAGACTACAAAAAGACAAAGGTGAGGCATATTGGGACAAATGGATAGTCTATTGCAGGGAAATTGAGAAATTGGGTGACAACTTAATCCCTTTTTCTTTCAACTAAGTGCGAACTGTCGGTTTAAAAAAGGGAAAAGGAAAATGTAATTCCTGGCAACCTACTCCCCTCTTAAAATTCTATCTTTTTTTTTTCACATGTTACCGATTTTTGTTTATAACCCTGTTAAACTAATAGAAATAAAGCATAAAAAAGCACTGAACCACAGGCAACTACTGCATTCCCCTATCTGGTAATAAACTAGACTAGGTATAAACCATGATTATACTGCAGTCACCTTTACATCACCATAATCTAGAGTTAATCTCCTCCTAACCAGATACACTAACACTAGACGGCTTGATGTCTCCAAACTGTCTTCTAGTAGGATATTTATGAGGTGATCAGCAGCAGTGAGGGAACTGATCGATATTGTCTCTCTCTCTCTCCCTCCCTCTCTCTTTCCCCTTCGTTCTTGCGCTTTCTCTCCCTCCTCTTCCTCTCCCATAGGGATATCAGAGCCCTGACCTGCAGCCTTCCTCATAAGCACATTGTTTATAGATCTATTGGTGTGACGTCCATAACTCTTCCTGTGTGCTAATGGTTTCTCTGTGGCTCCCTCTGGGCTAAGTGCAGGAGGAGGGAGGGAGGGAGGGAGGTAGATCATCAAGACAGTTTCCGCATCACGTTATTCACTCCGTATATAGCTTCCCGCAACTTGGTTGTCAATTGAATTCAACTGGAATTCAACTGATTTAGCAGCAGTTAGGGGTCCTCAAAGGGAATAATGTAGTGGGTGTTGGGTTATTGTGTTGCAATTAAGGAGAGGAAGTACTTTTGCTGTATTCCCACTGCACCCAGGCAAGGATGAGTTTCATCAAAATTCATACAAAACTGGAAATTGTAAGCCATAAAAAGAGTCCACACCCAATCACACTCTCAGTCTGTCTATACTGTATTCATTGATCTCTATATCTCCCTTTCATATTCATCACCATTTTCATTTTCAAGTTCAGTATGAATTTGTTATAATTTCGTGCCATTAGTCATTTTGTAAGAGTGGGTGCCACTTTTTTCATTTCTGCTGGATTGTGATTGCCGTTGGTCTGATCACCGGTGTGAATTCCCTTCTTGATTGTAAGTTATTGCTTCTTGATTTCTGTTAATATAAAATGTAAATACTTCGCTTCCTTGCACAGTCAAAGCAAAGTTTCTGAAGCAATTAGCCTACTTAACTCCTCTCTCTCTCCCTCTCTCTCTCTCACACTCTCTCCAATTCAATTGGTTTTATTGGCATGACATTTGATGTGCTGCCAAGGCACCATTTAAAAAAAACCAAACAATAATGATTACAAAGGAAAATGCTAAAGGATTAACAGTATCAAAAACTCCATTAAGATATGTTAATAGAGAAATATACGTACAAGTAGAAGTCATCTATTAATCTATAAATAAGGGCAAAAAATAATAATAAAGAAAAGAAAGAAAAGGAGATGGTACTGGTAAGTGAAGTAAAAATCGCAGACATACTCTCTCTCTCCCTCCTCTCTCGCAGTTTCACTCACACAATCATACTCTGCCTCACTCTCTCTGTCTCTCTGGTTACAGATGCACCTTTGACAGTGAAGTCTAGTGAAAACTGTCCTCCAACACTGCTCAGCCTGCACATTCATACCATGAGACCTGGACCGCTCCCTAACCTTGTACTGCGGTGTTCTCTCTTGCCCCCAGCTGATCCATTGAGTTATATGGAGACAGTATTTTTTGCGGGCCATAGTCGTGCACAGTCCCATGCAGTGAGCAGCGCGCACTGTGCTGCACTCAAAGTTCAAAGAAATTGAAGACAAAAAACAAAAAAACTTGAGCACAGCGTGTCAATCGAGAGATGCTGGTACATCAACGCAACCAATAAACGCCACATATTTACAGCTGGAACGGCACAGTCAAGACCCAGGACAACAGACACTGTGCAAAAGAATCCTTTTTATTCTAAGATGATAATGAGCTACATGTTTCGCCTGATGAAGCTATAAATACATGGCATTTTTTGGTTCATTCTAATAAACTGAACTTTGAACTCCAAGTTGCTGACCATTGTAGTCTTGTCATGATTTCAAAAAATTCAGGAAAACTTATGCAATGTATTTCAGAATTTCTACAACAACTCTATCAGAGAATACCAAGAAGAGACAAATACGACTTATCCTTAAATGTAAGATTGTGTCACTCATGTAACTCACTTACCGTGCCTTACTTGTGAACATGTACTGAGTTGAGTAGTTGCACAGAAGCAGTACACAGAAGTAAATTCTTCATTGGTTTTTAATTGGTGCCATCCAGCGCTGGAGAGGCTACAACATTGCACTTTTCAAGTGCAGTGCAAGCATCTTGTATAACATTTTTCTTTGAATTAGATTTGCCATCTTGCCGCTGGTACAGAAAAAATACGCGTACGACTTATGTGTGATTGGTATCTGTAAATTTTGATACATTTGGCACAAATAAAAGCTGTGGCACTGACTCAGTTTTATTGCGTCATCACTGAGGCACGGTAACAAGTACTATCATGGCCACCCAAGCTTCACTACACGTGCAAATTGTTCACTCCTGTCTCTGTCTCCCACTGGGTAATTTGGGTGTTGCCAGGGTGATAAGAGAAGGCCTCAAAGCCAATCAGTGGCAAAGTGTTTGAGCTGCAGCACATTGATAAATAATACAGAGACGGTTAGGGGAGTGGACAGCAGGGATTCACAGGCTGCAGCCAAGCAGCACAGGTAGATAGGAGAGAGAGAGAGAGAGACAGAGAGAGAGAGAGAGAGAGAGAGACAGAGAGATAGACACAGAGACAGACAGACCAAAAGAGATATTTGAAATGACGATTATTCTCACCAGGAACCCAGCCAAAACCTGTTTGGCAGCTGCTACATGCTCACCAAGTTAGTCACACTGCAGGGCCTTTGAAAGGGTAATTGACAAGACAAGCACGTTGCTTTTCATCTCAATAACTACCAAACATCTAAAAAGTGTAAAGGGGAGAATTTCTGCACTAACCCCTCAAACACATAACACAGGCCAGAGAGGAAAAAAGTCAGAGAGAGAGAGAAAGAGAGGAAAAAGGGCGACAATGAAGAGACAGAAAACGAGGAAGAACAAGTGAGGCTTGAAAGAGAATAGGGGAGCAGAGCAGGCAGAAAACAAAGAGAGAAACTGAAGGTTAAGTAAGGTATCTTAATAACAGTCTCCCGACGCATCTCTATGAAACAAAAAGTAGTCCTCAGTTGAATTCAGTCTGTGCTCTAATATTACACACTCCTGGAGGAGCTGGTGCCACACAGACACAAAAAAAAACCCAAAACAAAACTATACCAGAGACAAGACTCTTCAGATGATGCTCAACAACAAAGATGGCTGAAGTAAATAAGATGGTGGTGGTAAGGGGCTATACTGAAGGCGCTGTACATGACGGAACAATAACGAGATAAACAAGTAGAAAAGCGTTAGAGAAAAACTGAAAAAGTTGAGTGTACGCACAACAATCTGTTAGTACATGTTTCCCACTTGGCTACAGTCAAGTTTATATATAGGCTAGAGCATTTTAATAAAAAAGGATGTCATCGAGTGCTTTACAGAAAACAAAGCGCAGAAATAAAAATAAGAATAATAAAAATGAATGATGGAGCAGCAAGCACATCACAAATTCCAAGAAAAAGTGGGCCAGTGCTTGTGCAAATGAGTGGATGCGTGTGTAAAAACCTCTCGTCAGTGTGTGGCTGCGTGGGCACATTCGTCTTTTTCTGAACCAGTTTGACCAAGTGTGTGTTAGCGATGGGCCATTTGTTGCCTTCAAAAGCTATTGCATGTGTAGGGACTTTCCAGCAGCTGACTGCCGTGCGCCACATGACGCTTTCAGCCTCCGCTGCAAACCTCTATTTGTATTCACAGTCATCTTGCGCCCACACACACACACACACACGATATCACCGTCTCTGAAGTGGCACACACTGGCCTTTATCTCACCCACACTAAACAGTTCATCAATAGGACACTGGATTGTTTATGGATAAGTATACAAGTGACTGTCATTATGAGGCTCAAGTGCGGAGGTGGAGAGGTAGAGGTAGAAAGGAGTTTCAGGCATGCAGCATGAGTACCACAGAAGCTGAAGTTAAGCCTGGGTTTGCGTGTGGGAAGAACGAAAACGCCTCATTACGCCCGACTTGAGCGCGGCTGCAGACAAGAGGCTACTGTGCGGCAGTGTTACGGCCGAGTGACAGAGTATGAGGACATCAGCCGGGCCCTCTGTGGGCTGACAGCCAACAGCACAGACAAATCAGCCCCGCTGCCAGCCGTCAGGTGTCACTTTCACTCAGGGTCTTTATCAGTGACTGGCTGCTAGCATGCTACGCTAACGCTACACCAGAGGGACCACACACAGACTCAACCGAAAACTGAATTTGTTTAAGCTATACAAGGTGTGGACAACAAAAAACTGTGAAGTACATAAATCACAATTACAAAGGCAGCTACACAGCCAAGTTATACTGAGTCAGCTTTAAAAAAGCTTTATATGTGAGTTTTCAAGGCAACATGAGCTAACTGAGTTCCAAAGAGACTGTATATTTGATATACATTAACACCCTAGGGGACTGATCTGTTATAATGAAGTTTTGGGTCAGATGTGTGCTAACTCAGCAATGTCATGCTACTGTTTGAACCAATAATGTTTCTCCCAAAAGGTCAAACACACAAGGCATTGAAAACCAATTGTGTAACTTCTGGTAGGCGCGTACCTGGGCTGCATCTGGTAGAATGAGCTAAATCGAGCTAGCTACACCCTGGGGGCAGATCCACCGCCTAAAATAGCCAATGCACAGTTGGACAGTGTGTGGGGTAATTTGCATCTACTGTATGAGCTGTCAGCTCCAAGCCAACAAGCAGCAGAAAGGCTTTACATCATCCTTTTTGACTCTAGTACAAGAAGAAAAAAATCCACAGGCAAGGAAGACTGGCACAGAGACAGAGAGGTGAAGAAAGGACGGACACAGGAGAGGCTTGATTGAAAAAGTGAAAACCAACTTTGGTGCGGAGTGGAAAATGGTGAAGAAAGGTCAGAGGAGAGAGAGAGAGAGAGAGAGAGAGAAAGAGAGAGAGAAAGAGAGAGAGAGAGAGAGAATGAAAAAAGAGCAGGAGGTAGAGTGTTGATAGAGAAATTGAGTGGGCTGCAGCCAAGACGGTGTTTGCCTTTCTCTCTGTGTTTTCTGGCCATGAGGGTTAATGTGAGAGTACAGAAGCAAACAGAGAAATGGATTCGTGACGGCAGGTTGGCACAGCGAAACTCTCCGGGTAGCTGAGCTGTTATCAACACTGCTTTCAACTACCAGCACCGCAGGTTTCACGAAAATGTGTGACAGGGTTTTGGTATTAATGCCTTGTGTTTATCAACTCTGCCCATCCGAACTGAGCTTATCATTATGCAATTTATCATCAACATGTTGACGAAGCAGCTAAATAGCAGCGGCCTCACGGAGTGCATTGTCAACAGTTTATGTAAGGTGTGTTGGCGAACGCTGCTCTGCTGTGCGGTGCTGCGGAGCTGTGAATCCCCAGGCTGGAAGAAAGAACAGCTTTCTCACCCTCCCACTCCTCCTCCTCTTCATCCACTCCTACCACCATTTGCCGCTGACCCCCTGGGTCACCCGAGCCCAGGCCCACACTCCTTCAGCTGGTCTCTCTTGCTCTCTCCATCTCTGTGGATGTCTGTCCTCCTCCTCCTCCTCCTCCTCTTCTTCTTACCTCATTCTTCACTTTTGTACTTTCTTTCCAAATGCAGTCCAGCCACACACCTCTCCATCTCCTACATTTAATTCCTCAAGAGTGGAGACAATTTTTTCAGGGGCCATGCAGGTGGCCAGCAAACAGGCTACAAGATATGCAGTCAAATGCTTCCTAGCAACTGGATGTTTCCATGTGAGTAAAGCAACAACACTGAGGCAACTCACTGGGTACTGTTGCACTAAAGTTGCCCTGTGCATCACTGCATTGGCTCCCTTTCACCTCTGGCAATCTCAAACTGTCTCCTCGTAGCTTTGCCTTTCCTCCTGCCCCGCTTTTCTTTTCATCTTCCTCCTGCTGCTCTCCTGCGCTCTCCTTCCTTCCGCCTCCACCTCTCTAAAATCCTCCCTCCTCCTCCTCTTCCTGTCCCTCAAAGGCTAAGCTCAGACAGGCTGCTAAAATCTGATTCTTTTACATATATCCAATATGAGTCAGACTTTTTCTAAAGTCTGAACAGCAAAAGAAACCTATGGAATCTGATCCTTTCAGATCATATTTAAACCACATTTGTATGTGGTTTGAAATGCGATTCAAATCAGATCTCAGTCGCAGTCGCCCCGCTCAGATCAGATTTCAAGTGGGGGGGTTTTCGCCACTCTCCACGGGACACGTGTTTGACGTCACATGTTACAACAAGAAGAGCAGAGAACAACAAACATGGAGGACAGCCATATCCATATCCCTCGCTGCACTGTGATGCCCGTGGTGACAGCAGTACCAACTAACATCGTATATACCACCCTCCTTTAGTTGCTGGACAGGAAATGTGCTTAGTCAGCATGTGTCATTACTATGACAAAAAATGGCATAATGACAGTAAATGATGATACTGTTTAAACACACAAATCTGAACAGTCAAATTACAATGTGGACAGTCAGCCTTAAAGATCAGATTTCAATCAAACAAATTGGATTTGCCTGCTGTCTAAGTCCAGTGAAATTCTCTCCCTCATTCCCTGCTCTCTCTGTCCCAGTGGTGTGTGAGCAGGTTTAGGAGCAGAACTCGGCCTTTTCTTTGCCAGCATCTTCACCGCTCAATCCAGCTACATTCAACACCGGCTCCTTCCCTTTCTGTCTCCTCCTGTCAATCTCTAATCATTTACTCTCCGTTTCCTCCCAACCTCACCACCTAAAATCCTTGCTTCCTCCACATCTTCAGTCTTCTGGTTGCCCCCCTGCGCTCCCTGTCTTAGTGTAGTGGGAGTGTGTTTAGGAGTGATGGGTGAGGGCTTGCCCGGCCAGGGGCTGCTGGAGGAGCACAGCAGACAGACTGAGGAGCCTCTGGGAAAACAGAAAGCGTACTCACAACAAGCCAAGGAGAGCTGCCGCTGCTGGCAATGACACAAATGCACACACACACGCGCATGGGGACAAACTCGCACACACACACACACATACACCTTATAGCGGAGTTTCCAAGCACACATGATGCCTCTGTTTAAAAAACTATGAATGATTGTCAAGAACACACGGGTGTTACATTGCCACAGTATTGGAACTGACAGGGTGAACACTGGGAGTGTCCAAACAAACCCAATCACCCTCTTTTGAACCACCGTTAAAATGCAAACACACTTAATTAGAACAACGCGTTGACACCTTAACAGAGAGTTGACAACATAGTTAACTGGCATTACTCCCACACGTGTCGCGGCTGTCCATATGCTTATGTACAGCAAAATATATCCGTCTGCATCTTCATTAACACACCAAATAAACTAATAATGAGCATTGAAGCGCTCTGAACCTGATGTAGGCTTACATCAGCACATGTCCGCCACGCAGCCCACGAATACACACACACAGCAAGGGAGTGAATATTGAAGAACTGTGTTTGTCGCACTGATGCACATCAGAGAGCAGAAAACAGTGTCTTAGCGGTGATACCTATAGAAAACATTGGAATCAAGAAAATGTGCTCAGTAGAGCACAGACCTCCACAACCACCTTTTGGTGATATGCCACGCCCAAAAGCACACCCCCTTTTGGCCAATCGACATGAAAAGTTAATCAGTTATTCCTTGGCCCATAACCAACCTTCATACCAAGTTTTGTGCAAATCCGTGCCCAACTTTTTGAGATATCCTGCTAACAGACGGACGGACGGACAGACGGACACACAGACACAGGCGAAAGCATTATCTCCTTGGCGGAGGTAATAACAGCTGCCTCTGTTCTAGGAGCCCGTTCTGAAACAGTACGGTACCACTGGATGCAAGCAGACGTGTGCCAAATAGTAGTTAATTTTTTTATTTTTTGGGGTTTGTTTTAGCCTAGTTGGTTGGCAGGTGCCGCTAATGAAGATCACAGGATTGGCAAAGAACTGAAGGACATATAGCAGGTATGACCTTCTGACAGGGTACTCTGCCAAAATCTATGCCATCTAAAATTACATCTAAAACATCCATGAAAAACACAGGAATGGCTTGATGAATGCTCATGCCAAAATGTGTTTGACTAATCAGTAAACATATGGTATAACTGAGGTTATGTCTCACCTTAATTGCATAAAAAAAGTGAGTTTTGGAGTGCCACCATTCCAGTTTTTCATGGATTTTTTTTTTAAACATTAAGAGTTCCTTGCAAATCCTATTTGATCCCAGTCTGTATGCAATGTGCAGCAGCGTGAGTGAATATAGTCACTGTAACGATATATAAGAACACACACGGGGGAGGAGGGAGAGAGGCTGGTTGACATGAACTCACTCACCCTGGGTTGCCAGTTTTCATATTGCTTCTGCAGGTTGGCCCCGATGGTCTCCAGGGCTTTCTGCGGGCTCATCGACAGAGGATCTGGCAAGCAAACACAGAGGCGCTGTAAACACACCGAGATCACACACAGCACACAGCGCTCCTCGCATGGCAAAACCATGGACACTCAATGTGGAGCTGACAAACCGGCCACAAATATATCATCCACCAGACAGCTTTACATTACATTTCTATTTTAGGCATTTAGCTGAAAACGCTTATCCAAAGCAACTTAAAATTATGTAATAAAAAAATCCAAATAAAAGTCCCTTAACCCATATACATCTTAACATCACTCAACACACCAGCAAAAGACACAGCCATGCTCATGATTACAGAAATAATCCAATAGGTGAGTTAAGAAAAAACAACAATGCAATGCAGTTTACAGTATCAACATCAAAGCAAATTCCTCCATTTCATAGCCATTTTCATATCAAATCATGCACAGGGTTAGGAAAAATAGGAACAGCACCTCAGGTTGAAATATTGATGAGAGAAAATCAATATGGCATAAAGAATAGCAGAATATAGATTGAGGGGGATCAAATTCCGCTCAGCAGGCAGAGAATAATACATTGGCAAGATTGCAGGAGATATTGATATGCTTTATGCATATAGAGACAATTAAACCGTTGCTGTGATGATGAATGAAGCTTCATCGCTATGAGTGTATTATTGCAACAACAAAGCTAAGGTCTGTTTGAAGAGCTAGATGTGAACTCCACCATTTGAAAAACACCTCCTCTTACAAAATGATTACTTTCTTTTCATTCTCTTGGAAAAATATTTGAGTTACGAGTTATTTTAACTGACTTTAAACCACAAAATACTACAATTTTTGATGATTTATTTTCTTGTTCTTTTTTTTCTCAAAATGGATATGCAGCATTTTGTGATGAAACACTTCATATGTAACTATGGTCAAATAACTCGCCTACCATGTTTAAAATGCACATCCCTGCAACAGCAAGGCCTATACCTATATATTAGTGCGGTCATCCTACTACAGTGTAGAGACAATTTGTCTCTGTAAACTGTCTGTTTATGGAGGGGAAGGTTTCACACACACACACACACACACACACACACACACACACACACACACACACACTGTGGCCACTGAATAGTAGATGTAGGCTGTTCTACTAGCATTTGGCTGGAGTGTGAGTAATAATTTAAACACCTTGGTGCATCTCAGGATATCTCCCTTGCCTCTAACCCTAAAAATCGCCCCCCCAAATAACTTCTCAAACAGCAACTGACAGGTCTGCACAGTGTCAGTGTCCTCAGAAGCCACTGGAAAAAGTAGCAGAAAACTTTTAGAACTGTGCTCCAACTTTAATGTTCTTTCCTCACTCTTAAGAGTCAAGTCTCAAGGGACATAAACAATGGTTTTGAGGTTCCTGCTCAATAGGGACGGTTCCCTTTGTTTTTGTTTTGCGTCACGTCATCTGGCTCTGGTGGGGGCAGATTGCTTCATCTCTAGTCGGCAGGGGCTTTATGCATGAAGATCCCTCGGGACAACTGAGAACATCCCTAAATGCTGAGAAATAAGAGCAAGGGGAGTTGGTAGTAGTGTTGCACAGCGTACCAGTGCTGAAAATGTACTGTGGCACCTGGTTTGAGAAACAGTACTATACTAGAATATTCCAGAACCAGTGTTTCACACCATATTTACCATTTGCATCTGGCATAATATTCACACTCATAAAAGTAAATGCCTGTGAAAATGTGTTTCTTTACAAATAGATCAAGTTTGCCTTATATTTTACCCCATTATCATAACTAACACCATTTGTTTGTTGTTCCATGCTTGTTCGACAAAAGAGGAAGCTGTGCATCAGCAAAATATGTCCCAAGGGAAGCATTTTGTCCAGATTCTGTCCCCCCCTCTTTATAAGAAGTATCAATTGCTGTTTGATGGGAAAAAAACTAAAACAAAGTTTATTTGTATAATAATTATTGATTATTATGACAACCCAAGTTGTTAGGAAATAAAACTGGGCTCCAGGCAGTGCCCAAAAAATGATCAGAGAATGCAGTCAGGGCAATGCAAGGACCTTTACTGAAATGTGTACACACTGTAATGTCCTCAGGCACAAATCAACGCATGAAATTCACACTGTTCTTTAGTTTATAAACAATCAACCTCCTCATGTACTGCTCTTTGTTCTGTGTTTGAGTGTGTGTGTGTTTTGTATTCATGTTGGTGTATTGTCTGCGTGTGTGTTGTGTGTGTGTGTGTGTGTGTGTGTGTGTGTGTACACTCACCTATCCAGCACTCCAGTCTGGCGCAGGGGGAGGTCTTGACCACGTCAGGAGGGTCCACTCCCACGTTGAGACACAACACCAGAGCTACACTCACCGTCTTCATCTAGGGGAAGACAGAGAGAACAATCTTTCAAGAACATTATCCTCACATCGCACACACACACACGTCTCACTTCATGCACATTCATGACAAATGAGCACACACACACACACACTATTTATGCCTCCAAACTAGAGATAAGCGTATATTCACACACAAAACACACTTTTTTGCCGATTTCATTCCACCGGCGTAGGCCCACAACAGAACAAAGCACCTGCAGTGGTCGGACCCACACACACACACACACACACACACACAACACACACACACACACTTTACCCTCTGGCATGGACTGATAGCATAATTACCTCTCTGTTGAGCTGGAATGGCCTCAACAGCCCAGAGATCAGATCACCTAGCCTACTCAGCCTTAACTGAACAAGATTTCACCAGTGTTGACTTGAGAGTTTATCAATTCACATGTTGTACTATGAGTAGCTCTATGGCAGCTCGATCTCCCCTACTTAAAATTCAACTCATCCATGTTGTTGTACAGTAATATTGACAAACTAGGGCTGCACCATCTTGTATAATCATATATCATAATCTTAGTTTCCACAATTTATTATCGTAGACTATTTGCATATTGTTATCAGCGGTACTGAAACATTTAATTTCATTTAAAATATGTACTGTAGTTGAAACTACTCAAGATGTTGTTATAAGATGCAAAAGGTCCAGTAAAACAATTTTGTTCCTCAAATCACTGAGACTACCTACTGTGACTAATAATCATAATCACAATGTCTGGCACCATAATTAGGATTTTAGCCATAATCATGCAGCCCTACTACAGAGTATGCAGCATTTCAGTCTTTCAAATAATTCGAGGGAGCAGGTGAGGAAGGTGAACGATGGTCTTCCCTCCCTCAATAACTACCTTTGTTTTTGTTTTGTTTTTAGAAACCTAATTTTATCCAGAGAAATTTGACTGAACATGCATTCTCTTTTGCAGCACCTTCCTGCTTCACTTTTGCACAGTTACACACACTCAGTCCTGGGAGCTTCCCAGTGCAACCACAGTCTGCTGCTGTTGGCCACTGAAGCTCCACTGGAGCGGTGGAGGTTAAGTGTCTTACCCAAGGGAAACTCCACAGTACTTGCTGAGGGAGGAGAAAGCATTACTTATTCACTTTCCCCACCCACATTTTCCCAGCTGGTCCAGGGATTCAAACCAGTGAAATCCCAGTCACAAGCCCACTTCTCTAACCTCGAGGCTGCTGCCACCCTGGATGCCGAGCCATCAAGGTGCCACTGATCAAGGAATTAAACCTGCAACTGCCTCAGCGGCTGCTCAGCGGCCAGCAGGAGAAGACTGTTGTCGTACTCGGCAGCTCATAGGCGTAAATGTGTGACTGTATGAATTTAAAGCAGGACGGTGCTGAAGAAGCACAAACGTGTTCAGCAAAAGCCCTTCCTTGGATAAATAAATATAAAACAAAAATCTTGTGCTGTATTAAACATGTGCACTGCTGTGTTGTTGTATACAGGTCAGTAGCCACAGACTCTGAGATAGCCAGGTAACTAACCCAGAGGCAGCAGGCCACTGGGACTGAGAGCAGGGTGAGAAGCAGGTCATCTGAAATGGGACAACCATCGATCCACGGGGTATGTGGCGAGTCCTTCCACACACACGCACGCATGCACACGCACACGCTTGAGCTGGCAGCATCGGCCACCTACAGTGCAGATGACACACTGCAGTAGTAGTTTTGACCTATCAGTCCATCTTCACTGTCGTCACGTCAGAAACAGCTTTCATTCCACAATTCCTAGTGCGTCACTGACAACGTCAGCGTTCATCAGTCCATGTTGCCCCCAACCTGCAGCTTTACTGAGGGCGAGTGACCGCTGGCCACAGGAGCTGCCACTCAGGCCGATCAATAGCTTTCATGCTGTCCGGTGTCATATCCCACACTGGCTTTGGGTCACTGACGTAAGTAAACTTTAACTGTATAACACCTTTGTAGACATGTAGTACAATCGCAAAGCACGTCATAAAACAGACGACTACACAACACAAAATATCTGCATTACAGATGTGTCTCTTTCTCTCCAAGACAGAGGTCAGTTATATAGCTGCTGCCAAGTGGACAGGGCAGTTACAAATTTAGGAATAAATAAGAGAAAGATGTTAGAGTTGATATTTGATGGTGAAAGGGACCTCGTCTGGTATGTTTCCCCTTACATCCATCAAGGCCAGTGTTTCTGTACAGTTGTAGCATGCTGCTTTCCCCTGGAGCAAGCTAACGCATTCCTTGAGATTGTGCTCAAGCTGTGCTGCCTGCAGCAATAAAAATGTTGACAGTAACTGCAGTATAGCTGGTCTACACCAACTTCTCATCTCCGCTATTGATGATGGCGATCGATTTCAGCAGGACAATTGTTTGTTGATGGCAGCGCTCGGCCACAGCTGACGACTCACCGTTTCATCAGCCTCTCTCTTTGTAGATAAAAGCCTGATAGCCAATGTCATTTACCCAGGGACAGACTGTGCTTAACCATCAGGAGACCTTTGTGTCCTCTCGGCTCCAATTAGCCGTAGGTCAGCTGACTACAGTATCTCTGCTGCTGTGGACTCATTCTCTCATGCACCATCTTAAATCTGTATGGGTCTGTGGTTTCTGATTTGCCAAAATCGCAGACAGAATCGAGGTATTTGGGTTTAAAACAGGACTTCAGACAAACGTTTTGTACAAACAGTCATGGAAATAATATTATTATTTTGAGTGGTTTCTATTAAAAGAAACGGTGTGTGTATATGTCTGTATGTATGTGCTTGTCTGTATGTGTACATCAGAAAATCCATGATGATTCAATAAATCACCAACACCACAACTGTTTAGAATGAGGCAATGAGTACCCACACAAATAAGATGAGACTTCAATGATCCCCATGAGGAAATTGGGTAATTTTCAAAAGTGCTGTCACTTTATAACTATGTCTATGACAACTTCTAAGCAGTGGTGTGTGTTGGAAGATTTCTGCATAATGTGTGTTTCTAACATCTAACGTTCTCCTTTTAGATAAAGCCCAACGCAGCCTCTACTTTCTCTGATGGATGCAATGTTTTGACCTAGGTTCAAATTCAAAAATATGTTAAAGTACCATCAGCCAGATAAGGAATAACAGCCGCTCACAATGATTAAAAGATACCTGCTGAAATAATAAACACTGAGAGATAAATGTGTTGTGCGTCTATCGTGAGCATTGCTCAATTAAGACAACAAAACAAGGATTACAGGCATTACTCAGTGTAAAAATGCTTAAAAAGATACAGAAGTAAATCTATGGAGAAAATGAAGCAAATCCACAGACAGAATTTGGGAAATCTTAAAAAGGATTCATTCACTGTCTACAAGCCATGGTTGGATATTGTTGGGGTACGGAAATGGATAACTACACATCTATGAACAGCTCCATGTTTAACCATCTGACAGTTTCCACACATGTAGGTCAGTGCAATGGGACCTATTAGCGACCTTTTACAGGTATTGTCAGTGAGGTATTGTCTCTGTGCGTAATGCAGACCTATGGAGTGCAGGTTGTGTGTGTGCTGGGTGGTTACCTCCCAGGGATGAGCGGGGTTAGGAGAGCTGCTGTTATGAAGGTAATTAAGGCTCCCTCCGCTTTCCCACCGACGGAGGAAAAGGTCAGTGTGCTAGTGGGACTCAGTAGGACAAGACCCAATACGACCCACACACACACACAGAGGCACACTACATTACATCGTCTCACTCGTCATTCATTCTCACCTGACCTCCTCACCCCTTGCCCTTTTAACACCGGTACGATCTACATCATGGACCTATTCTGATGAATGGAAACTGATGTGGAAAACACGACTGCATGCACACAATACGCTGGTTACTGTGAAAAATTAGGTTAAGGTGATAGCTCGATTAAAGCGTTTACATTGCACAAAGTAACGTGATTTCCCCCAATTATCCGGTTTTACAGGGGTTGGACAAAAAAAGAAACACCAGATGAAAAAGGACTTTGACTTTGAAGTAACTAAATCATAATTACAGGCAGCTACATTTAAAAAACTGAATGAAATGAGATTTAAGGTGTTCACATGGCCAAACAAATGAAAAGATTGAGCAGAATTGCCTTGTGTGCATGTAAATGCGCCTATTGTCTATCAGCTTTACAGGGACAGTAAAATATCTATACCAGTAACCTGGAAAAAGACATTTACCAATAAAACAAACTACAAAGACATTGACCCTGTGGGGATAAGCAGGTTGGGTTTGCCCTTTACAATACAACAGCTGAAATGACAGCACGCTTTGGGGAGGTAAGTCCTAAGAGAAAAAAGCCATTACTGCCACGCCAGGCAAAATGTCAGAGAAAACTGTTGATTATCTGGGCGAGACGGTAAGCCACCATTTCATTTTTTATTACTCTCCGATCATTAAGTTTCTGCCTTAACATACGCCAAGATTTTTTTACTTAAAACACACACACACACACATTAAAGAAATGCCTGCTCTAACGATACATAAACAGTACTCAAACTTTTTGGTCATGCAAGGCACTGCCAGGAGAAGAGAGTACACTCATGTCAGCAAAGTGGTCTCACTTAATCATGAACACAATTAACTAGCTCAAGACGCCAAGATGATTAACATCATAATATAAACAGCACTAATGAAATTATTTGTTTCCACCCAGCATCCAATGCAGGCAATTAATAATACATTTGATACTCATTTGCATGAGAATAATAGAGATGAATGAGAGATAGTGTTTTTCTGTTCCAACTCATCATCACAGTACAAAGTGGCATTTGGGTGTGACGGCAGCCAGATGTGGTCCGCATTTTCCCCCCATTCATTTGTCAGCTTATTTGTTCCACAAATCCCCTTCCCTACATCGGCAAACACAAAGTATGAGTCACCACTCACTAGGCTGGGAAATTAACGACCACCCACCAGATAAATGCTGGTAAACTTAAGCCAACATCTAGAAATCTAGTTGGCAGGTAAAATAGTCAAAGCGGCTGGTGAATATTGGGATTTAACAGCCGCTGTGGCCTGTAGTAGTAAATTAGTTTTCCTGCCCTGGAGTAAATTGTCAGACCTTGGGCTTGTCACTGTGTTTGTTGGTTTGTAACTGCAGCGTGCCAAGTGGGGTTTTAGTTCACATAAAGGCATAAAGGGGATTAACTAAAAGCAAACAGAATTGGAGTATGTAAGCTGGTTTTTATCTGTGGGAAGCGGGCCAGTGTGAGAACCAAATCGACAATCGATTTAGACTCGAGTCCAGGCTGTACCTGGGGCCAATTTAAAAAAACACAGCTCATTGCTGGCATCGTCATGTCTGGGTTTTAACACATACAATCAAATGTAACACAAAAGAAAGGGAGGCAGGAGGGCTGAAGAGAGTAAGAAAAATGGAGGAGCAATAAGAGGAAGGTGTGAAAGCTGAGCAGGACAGAAACAGAGAGCGGGGCTAAGCCAGGCTTCCCACCGGGCCAAAACGCTGTTCCACCCATAACAAGTGGCTCTTTATCAAATGGGCGGCCCTGGCCTGTTAATTTGATTGTTAACATTAATCTGAGAGGAAAGCCTAAACAAAATTAGATTTTAATACAGGTCTGCTGGACCTCATGGATTTCCAATAATCTCATAAATCCTTCTCCTGTGTGAGGAGAAAGGGGAGGAGGGAGAGGGAGAGAGAGAGAGAGAGAGAGAGAGAGAGAGAGAGAGAGAGAGAGAGAGAGAGAGAGAGAGAGAGAGAGAGAGAGAGAGAGAGAGAGAGAAAATGTGGCAGAGCCTCAGAGGAGTGCAAGCTTTCACAATGCTTTGCTCTTTGGCACACAGTTTGGCCCTTTGCTGAAATATAGAGAGCGAGAGAGCGAGAGAGAGAGAGCGAGAGTGAGAGGGGAGAAGAGAGACACAGAGAGAGAGAGAGAGTACATGTATGTGTCTTGGTGAGTATGTATGCGCATGTCTTCCCGTCTGGGCCCATGTGGGTAATTGGTGGCTGTCCTCCTCTCATTAATAACCTTCCAGCCTTTCCCCTCCCTGCCCTCTCTGGACTCCCCTTCGGCCCCCAGCACCTCTCACTACGTGGATCAATGGCCCCTGATTATTCCATTTGTTAGCCCTGCAGTAAATGAAGCTATTAAAATAGTGGAGGGCATTGATCTCCTCCAGGCGCGCTATAGCTAGCTGACTGCAACAGGTCAGCCATCGGAGGCTTCAGCTGCAAATCCACAAGACGAGAGAGAGAGAGGGGCCGATTTCAAGGGCATGCATTAAGTCTAGTCCTTGAATACAATGAGTGGGTTTTTTTTCCAATGGATATATCAAGAAGAACTCAACTAGGACATTGTTACGTTAGTCTATGCTGAAAACTAGTGTCTATAAAAGCATAAAATTGGAATAGAAAGGGTACGGGTGTTAAGTTGGCTGCGATGACAAAGCCAGAGCAGCCGAGCTTAGGCACCAGCTAAGCTTCTTTTAGAGCCGGAGAAAAACCCTGAGGGGGAGGAATCGTGCCAAAATACCAGTTTTCTACCTTCCACTGCTCACCTACACAACTCCCCATATCCATCTCCACTAATAGACACAGAATTTAACATCCGTAATCATTCCCACTAAAAACTAACACTCTTCTTCGATCAATCTTGTATTTCGTTCCTCCCCATTAACCTTCCCCTCGTTACAACTACAATACGAGGAGGAAAAGAAATGTGATATAAACTGAGATGGAGTGATAACACGAAGAAAGCAGCAGGCTGGAAGCCAGATATGCAATTAGCGGGCTTGATAAAACCGCTCGTCTTTTGAGGATATGAGAAAATCACTCTTGGAAATCCGGAAATCCCACAGATGTATAAAAATTTAAATATCTCAAATGCATATAAATGAGAGAGAGATACAGCTTGTGGCAGCCTCGTTTGTTTGAAATGCCAATTGAGTGCTTTTTTGTGATACTCTATTGAGACCCCGAGGAGAAACTTGTCTTTTGGTTTTCCCTCGCCTCATGGAGGTCAGAGCAGAGGGTCGGCTGCAGACCTGCGCCTGGAGCTGGTAGGGAATCAGTATCTTGATCAAGGACACTTCAGCAGTGCTTGCTAACAAAGGGGGGCTTGAGTCTTGGCCTTTTGGTTTCAGAACAGTGTCCTTATTCACCATGCCAGCCCTGCTACCACGATTCAATACCAATATAAAATCACTAGCCTGTAATTATTTATAGTGCTTTGCAAATACATTTTCTTTTCAGGCCTCCGTGGCTGAAAGTCTATATTCTAGCTAATGGACTGTGTACATTGATTGAATTCAACTAATGATACAGAAGATAAAGCAGCACAAAACACCTGCCTCATTTCCACATTATTACAATGGACTTGGTTATTGATGATGTATTGATTCAATTATTCCAATGTCGAAGAACGCAGCAGGCGACACGTGTGTGAAAAGCAGCAGGGAAGGAGACGAGAGAAAATGTAGGCTAGAGAAAATGTCTCATCATCTCACAAAGTTCAAGTCTGAACAATTCATTATCAGGGAGACAGACTTAAAGTTTATTCAAAATCCTCCTTCCCTCGAAATTAAAAGATCAAAACTAGAGTCATTGTTTGATAGTACAAAAGAGGTCACATCACATCAATTAAAACTCTAGCCTGCGATTTACAAATGAAAGATCTCAAGGAAGTACATTGTTTTACAAACACCTGCAAGCCAAGTCAACAAAATCTACAGTGAAACAGACTGCTTTGTCGATGCTGCATTCTGGTGTAACAAAAGCATTTCACCAACAATGTGCTGTCACTGTGTGAACTACAACAGTGCTGCGTGCATCGGGGAAAACAAAAGCAACGGCTAAGCTGTTGATGAGAAATATTAAAATAGTGTGATGGAATGTCGTGGATGACATGGTGAATCACACTAGCCTTACTGTGCGAGTGTTTCTGATAGTGACGAGGGCAAAGAAAAAAGAAATGTACAACACTGATGGACAGTCGGGACACTGATGATGATGGAAACTGAACTTCCATCACTGAACTTCTGTTCTGTTGGCTGGTTCAAAAATTTCAACCATCAACTCTCTCAAAGTGCCGACATATCGGTGCTCTGGAGTGTAACTAGGTCGAGACCATGAGGTGCTAACTGGAAAAGGCTGGCATGGCGATGCAAGTGATATAAACAAACATGAACATTGTGACAGGACACAGTTCGAGCCATTTGGCCCGGGGCATGCCAGTCAAACAGCCGGCACCAACAAAAACACACATACGGGGTCAAAGGGCACAGCTGTGGCTAGACCTTGTTCAGTCTCTCTGATGCAACAAGGACGACTGACTAAAAATCTGCGCCGTGTTATCTCTGCTCACCTGAACAGAGGCTGTGTTCATCAGACCTCTTTGGTTTAGACAAACAAGTTGCAAAAAAAATCGGCATCAGTCATGTCAATTTGTCAGCAAATACTAGGGATGCACCGATCCGACTTTTTCAGTCCAGATACCGATACCGATAACTGGGCTTTGGGTATCGGCCGATACAGAGTACCGATCCGATACCAGTGTTTAATTAATAAACTGTAGGCTATGCCTCACTGTGTGGAAGAGACTGGGATCATTCTTTTATGTGTAAGGCAACATCAGGCTTGACTTTAACATTGCTTTCCTAACTTTGTAAAACAAAATGTAACAAATAAATACATAGATATAAATGTACTCAATTGTTATTTATTATTAAAATAATAAATAATCGTGCTCCAGCAACTTGGTAAAACATCTTCAAAATTAACAGGAATTACAATTCAAGTGTAAACCTTTTAAATGCAGCAACAAATTGGTCAAGAATTAAAATTCCAGTATAAAACAATACAACTGCATCAAATGAGAACAAAATGTAAACATTAAATCACAGTTAAGTCACAAACTAGTGCAAACAAACTTGATAAATTAAATCACAATTCACACAAGTAGTACAAACAAGTAACTTGGTAAAAACAAAACATTCAAAATATGCAGAATAAACCTAAATTACTGAAATAACTCTGGCTTAACTGGTAATCTTGCTTTATGAAACAGCCCTCAGAAAAAAAATCAAGGTATGTTAGTCTGACTATGTGTCGGCCGAATGGAGCAGCAGTACCTGACGAACACGGAAAACACTTTAAATCGTGTTGTGGCAGGAAACAACGTTGACCTACAGCCGAGTCCCCGTAAACCTTGGATTTATGAATGGAGTCTGGCGCCGATTGTATAATTGGTGGAAAACTACTTTACCTCGCAGGTTAAATGGCAGCCTGCTCGGCCGCGCGGTGACCCGGGAGAGTTTAAACATATAACCGAGACAAAGTATTCATGCAGGTGTGTTTTTAACTACCGAGCATCAGCACCGACCCCCGGTCAGCTCACCCCGACCCCCGGTCAGCTCACCCCGACCCCGGCTCTGTTATGAGGGTTGGGCGCCAGGTTAGCTTGTTAGCCTGGATGCTAGCTGCGGGAGGCTCGCACCCCACGAGCGAGAATTCAGTGCGGGAGACGCTGCGCACGGCAGGCGGGATCCTCCGGGATCCTCCGGGATCCTCCGGAGCTGCTGGACCGGAGGAGCCACCGGACGGACCGAAGGCAAATGGCCGGGTCTACCGGCGCGCTGCTGACGCATGACGTAGTATGCGCACGTAGACATAAACATAGAATTGAATTGAATAGATCGGCCCCATTGTCACCGATACCCGATCCAGCTATTTGAGTCAGTATCGGACCGATATCCGATATCAGTATCGGATCGGTGCATCCCTAGCAAATACTTCAGGATTCAACACGTTAACATTGTTCCCCATGGTCAGAAAAAGTTGCCAGATTTGTCGCTAATCACTTTTGAGAAATAAAGTCACCAGGAGGGTCTGAAAAGTCGCCAAATCTAGTGACACCGTAGCCAAACGGGCAACACTGATCACAGAGCCAGTTCAATGGACAACACTGCTCTATCTTGAGAGACAGCACTCGAAGAAATGGAGCTGTGGTGTTTAGAGCGCCTTAATCACCACTAAAAGCCCACATGACACCAACAGAGCTTCCTCATGGCACTGGCCCAATGCAGTACTGGACACTCACAATACCTCCTCTACAGCTGCAGCCATACTGCATGTCCTGCTGCTTGAATGCACATAGTGACCAAATGCTGCATGTAGCCTATATTAGCAAAGTGTTACGTCTAATCTACTGCCTATTGTACTGTACACCGTGCACTTTCCTCTTTGCTCATTCTCCCCATCGCTGCACAACTGCGACCAAGACTAATTCCTGTACATTTCTTATTGGCAAATAAAGTAAATTCTGATCCATCTTCATGCTCAACAAGCTGAACAGCCCCCATAAGCACAGAGCCCTAAAAATATGTATCCCCGACGCCATTTCAGGGGCTGATAGAAAGTCAGGCTGGGAGGAATGGGCATCAGAGAGAGAGACAGGATGCTGGCAGGTGCAGCAAAGAAAACCATGCTACAAAGGTAGACTGTGAAGGGATGGACATGTGCATCAAGATGTCTGCCTCTCTGTTTGACGTCACACAGCTCTCCATACCAGTTCCACAGGGGATTGTGAAGCATAACAACAGCGAGGGAAGAAAAAGTTTCCATGCGTGCAAGGTAGGTCGATTCACATCCAGCTCTGAGGCATGTTCCCTATGTTAAGAATCTGTGAGTTATGTCTGCGTTTGAACATGGTCATGTAATTGGTCATATATAGCTGAAAATCGTCTTATAATTGGTCATGAATAGCTGAGTACGGCACCAACACTGCCAGGGGAAGGGATTTAATTCCAGCTGAGGCCACCCAAGCTAAAACAAAAACTATCACGTAAAGAGATCTCATGGTACTATAAGGTGCTTTCGAGAAAAGTGTCCACCAAATGGTATTTCTATTTATTTAGTAGATATTTCTACTGAATACTTTTGGCTTTATTTTAACAGGCGATTTCAGTCAGAGGAAAGGTGTTGATGCATGTGTGGAGACCAACTGTAGCGGCCGTGGATCTGCGATGGTTAAAGCCCTGCTGCAATCAGTAAGTTATCTTATCTGGTCGAGGTTCAGATTTATTTGCTTTCAATAGACAGACATCACCTTCTCTGTTCACTGTGACTGCAAGATTGCAAATTGGCCTAAAACAACAAACTATGTTTTGCCTCCAGAAATACAGAAACTGTTGATTTTATTGGCTTATTTTTTATTGTTCCCCTTTCTTGCTGTCGCTTTATGTGCAAACTGACTAAATCAACCCAAAATTAACATCAGTACCAAGTCCAATCCCAGTCCTTCATTCCCTCTCTACAGGACTCCATCCATTTGACGCTGCAGGTCTGCCAGTCCAGTAAAGGGAATGAGGTGCTGGACCTGCTCTAATCACACCTCTCCTCTTCTCTCCTCTCTGTCCAATTAACACTACTTACAACACTAATAGGGCTCTGATCAGTGGCTCTGGGGCAACATACAAGCTTGTCTGCCTCCATGTCTGTCTGATTGCTTCCTAATCAATGATTAGGTCACTTTTTATTGGTTAAAGGGGAGGCGCTTGCCATCTGAAGCTGGCCCTGACCTTGTACTATACTGTACAATACTGATAGCCGCTCTTGTATCTGAACACCGTTATCACAATTGTGCTTAGCAGGTGCAGTCGACACACGCATAGCTGTGCACAGTTGCACAGACACACACACACACACACACAGACAGACATAGTCACAACTCAATCGCAGACATCAGCCCCACAGGGAATAAAGACCCCATTTTGACCAATGGGCCTTGTAATTGTGCGGCCTCCCCCGCTCCTCCCATGTTCTCCTTCATACTGTGACAACTGCATGTGTGTGTGTATGTGTGTGTGTGTGTGTGTACATGCATGAGTGTGTGCTAGTCCTCTGATTTCCCACGGTGCAGAACATCACTTACGGCCCACTCGATAGCCCTATCACTGGACACTGCTCTGCCCAGGCTTAACTGTTCATATACCAACTGAGGAGACATCCTCACTGCTACAATTACTATCCATCAGCTTAAATCTCCCAAAACAATTAGTGCTGCAAGGCAAGTATGTGAGCACCACTGGGCAACTGGAGAGGAAATGTCTGAAGTTTGCAGAATAAGACCCAGTAATAGCAAAAACATAACATAACATACATATGCCATTAGATGATGCGTTTATCCAAAGCAATCTACAGTATCATGAGCGCATGAGCCCACTGAGCTACAGAATGAGTCATTTTTCGTAGGGCTGAACAATATATAAAAAAAACATCAAAACTGCAGCATTGACTGCTGAAATTTCAAAGTCTCAAGAGGCTACAAATTTTTCTCTGGGGCAAGGCTGTTAAAGAAAACTTCCTAAACAAAGTATTCATGCGCTACGCCTCATCCCTGACCTACAAACAAAGCTGTATGTTAGAGAAAATCTTCAATTTGATTCAAATTAAACTAATCAAGCATTTCCTTGTCCACTCAGTTTTAGTGACATTTTTTGAGTGATGAAAAGATAAACTGCATAAAAGTAGCTGGGCCCACATGATTCATATCACAATCATAATATTCAGGAAAATCTGATTTTTTTTAGTAAGTATTGGACAGACCCATTATTCAGCGATTTTTGTAGTGTTAACAATCAAAGACAGGCTTAGAGTCCAACCTTGGCCCACCTCTAGAGGCAGTGGACAAAAGCTAGGTTTGACACCGGGCCAGAGTTATATTCAAAGCCAAATTCTTCCTGTGTCAAACACAAACAAAATATTCTCTTTACTTCGAGTTCTCTTTGACTCCGGACGTGAAAGGACACAATCTCACTTGTGCAAAAATGTGGGTCTGCGGCCTGAAAAACGCTCTGAGCGAGAATTTGCAATGATGATAAATGTTACACAGTCGATTTAGTCTGACTTTCTGATAGGAGTGCCCGATGAAGAGTTGGGCCATTTCAGCCAGCCCCTATTACCTCTTTTAAATCAATACCAGACTCACATTTAATGATGCCTTCTTATTCAACATTTCCCTGAAGCTTGACAGTTCACCAGGCAATGTAGTGTAATTCTAGTGATGTCCTAACAGCAGTGCGGCGTTAAAATTTCATTTGGGTGAATGTCTACAATGGGTGCCGAGTCTGCCAGGGTTATGTATGACTATGTGGCATTCGGCATTATTATAACTATAGCTCTCCATAGCCGTGAGGCAATGAAATAATCAGGTAGGTAGCACTGCAGTGGATCAAACGCCAGCTTTATGAGAGCTGAGCAGCCGAGAAACCCACTGTAACCATTCATGAGGGAAAGCTTTGAGATTCCCCTGTCACAGCGTAGCGTGGGTAGCCTAAAGCAGAATAAAATGAATTGCACAAAAGTAGAACAATAATAAAGGCTAGGATGAGGGCTGGTTCGCTGCTGCAAGCCTGGCTGCTTAAAAGACTGATGTCCTCTCAAAGCGCAATGTGTGGCTTAAATGCGTTTGACTTGTCTCTTTAATGAGATAAAATATGTTTAACTTTAAGCAATTCTGAGAGCTGGCAGGGAGGATGGTTAAATATGCATGTCAGCAAGCTGAAACTCCATTTACAGGGACATCAAATTGGACAATCAAATTACTATTCTGCTCTCAAAATCATCCGTCTCTGGTTGGCACGGACAAAAGATCGACCACAAAAGATTCTGCAGATTTTAACCAGGACATCGGAAGAGAGATCATTTCGTTGCACCCCACTGCACAGTAGTTCATGCCCACTTAAGGTTTATCATGCATGTCAATGAAATCAAAGCACCCAACCCCTATTGAGGCTGCCGTCACTTTTAGTTCGCCGCTTCACCAGGGGAGATAGGATAGTCGAACGCATGCTGTTTACTAAAGCAGGTGCAAAACAAATATCTTTGACTAGACACTAATTCACAATGTATACACGTTGAGTCAGCCACACTGCTGTCTGCAAGAGGGTCTCCCTGAACTTATTGTTACTCGTTTCCAGATATAGGCACTAGCATCTTTCCCATTCACACTAAGGGCTCATAAGTTTGATGTCTACCATTTCTAAGATATAAAAGACTCAGGGATTTTCTGCTACTTTAGATTTGCAATATCTAGTCATTATTCTGTGTAATAAATCATACCTTGGTAATCTACTTTCCCCATTCCTCATATTATTAGTTCCTTCCACAAATAACTTGGCACCACCACAGATATTTGTATATGAAAAAGTAATATTGCATAGCTGCCAAAAATGTTAATATCTGTGTTCCCTATTGATTTGCATTGTAGATATGCCTGCAGAAGTTTATACCCCCTCAAAAACTTTGGGTGCCCTACATCCATGGCTGAAGGGATGCAGAGCAGAGCAGAGCGACGGGACAAAGAGACCCAACGACTTCAAACGACACCTCAGCACAGCTCCATTCAGACAGCATCCTTAACCTGCTGAAATACTCAAAATATAGATGAGCAGATAATTACCCTGTCCTTCATCCTCCAGCTCTGCGCCAGCGCCTTGGAGCCCTCGATCTTCTCCGAGTGGCGTTTCTTCATGAAGGCCAGTGGAAGTTTCCAGTCATTCATGTCAGGCTCCTCTTCCTCGGCAAGGCCCACGGCCGGTGAATGAAGCAAGTCTGAGTCCATTTTCATCAGGGCCCTATGGGGAGAGAGTTGAGAGAGCTCATGTCAGTAACTTAGATTTGATGACTTGCTGTGGCCACTTGTAGCGTGTGCTTGGTAGGAAATTAACACTAGTCACCGGCCAAATGCTTGTTAGTTTTGGCAGTTTATTTGCTGTGCTCTCACTTAAATAGTGAAAATGGCTATTGTATTTTGTGATTTTAGTGACTGTGGCCTCTAGGCAAAAAAAAGAAAAAATGGTTTCCTTCCCTTAGTGCATGACATAAAAGGAATGAGTCATTTTGCAATGCACTGTTGTGAATCTCCTGCTTGAATGACAACAATAACACCAAGGAAGCATGGGTGAAACTCAGTACGCCCACATCTGGAATCCTTCAAGTCACCAGTGCAATTCTGTTTGCGAACTGATTAGCTGCTTCAGCTTGTCCAGTACTTTTTACACGTATTATCCTAGCTGTCACATTTCCACAACCAGAGCAGCACCTGGATCGTGCCATGATGAGGCTCGAACTGGCCACGTGAACACAGCTCGAGCCACGGACGAGGAGCTGGTCAGTCCAGTGTAATAACTCATGTTACGGACAACTGTATGAACTAACGTTAACCTGGCCTAGCAGCGTTAAACTTGGTAATACAACCGGCTTCTTAGCGAGCAGCCGCTAAGCTAGTTAGCAAATAAACCGGCTGGCTAACCGCTAACATTCACTAACATGTTAGCTAAGCTAGCTCGGCTAATTTGACAGCTCTCACTGAAGCTGGCTCTGCCTTTTGCTGTCAGCTGTCAAACTGCAAAGCAGACTACTGCTATTTAAACCATTTCCAGTTAGCTTGCGAAAGAGTGAAACATTACGACCAAGCTGACAAGTGGGACAGAGCAGATGTGCAGAAATGGCGCTTGTCGTGGCAGCGAAGCGTGCAGATGCATGCAGACCTTGGTGCGGTAGGATGATCAACCCGGGCTTGGGAACCTCTCCGTCTCCTGACGATGACAGATACGGTCGCGCAAACAATCCTGGCCAGAAAATTGTATGGCAGCGTCCACAGCCTGTATATAATGTCAAACCCGTCAAGTCCAAGTTCGACGGGTATGTGTTTGCAGGGGAATCTGCGGGTCCTCTCCCCACGGCTCTTCGCTATGGGAAGGGGCTTGAGACGAGGCCCATCTTCACACGGACAGTCTGCCACAGCCACACGGAGCACCGACCCCACTTATCGATGACTTCGGTCGTATGGTCTCCCTGTACAGCGGTGTGTCGCTGTAGCTAATTTCGTGCGATGGTTTCCGCGAAATTCAGAGGCAATCCCAACAATTTCTCCAGAGAGGCACTTCTTCAGCACTTCTGCAAGGGCGCAGCCATCTTGGGTTGGACCCAGAATGCACTGTGTAGCTCTGTGGGGCGGCGAGGCTGTCATGAAACGTCAGCACTGTTGTTCGTGTGACAGACCAAAATAAAAACAAAGTGTCACTAGAAAAACACCTCAACTGAATGTTACCAGTCACTATACTGCAAATTTGAGTAAATAATTACAGTTATAAATGGCGCACAATCAGCTGCCTGTTTTGTCAACAAGGAACTGTTGTAAGGTCAAACGCCTAAAACAAGTCGTTGTGAAAATCTGAAAAGCATCAGGCAATATCTCCTAACGAAAATGCAATATAATATTCCGATATGGACTTATTATTTGTCTGTGGTAATCTTCAGTGAGTTTATAGTGACTTTATCATACTCTATGGTGTGTTTTTATCTCCAATAGTATCAATATGATATTCCTAATATATTCCTATATATTTTTTCAGTGATATTAGTATAGTATCCTGAAATTCTCTTCCTCATAAGGGGTTTAAACTCCCAATAATAATAATAATAATGAAAAACTATAGAGACTATAATGAGGCACAGAAAGCAGCATTAAAACTTATCAATGCAAAGAAAAAACACATTTTCATTCATGAACAGCAATGAGGAAAAACAAAAAGGAACTTGCCTCAAAACTTTTTCAAACTTGAAATTTTACTTAAACAGCTAGTATGGTCATTTGAGGTGGTTGACCACAGACTCAGCTCTGAATCTTTGGATAAAAACTGATATTTAGATGTGTAAGAGGAGGAAGAGAAGATGCCTGGGGCCTGTCCCTGATTCAGTAAGCATGTCACTTTTTAATTTTCTGATGTGAATGAGCTATAAATTCAGGATTAATTCAATACTAGAAGTAAATGTTTCTTTAAGTGGGTCGGAGACATAAACACTCACACAAAACACTCAACTACAACCATCATGCCCTACGACAACTCTGAAGGCTTCAGTGAATCAGAGGTCAGGTCTGCTTAACCTGCCTCTTTTATTCATCAGTTTAGAAGAAGAGTGTATTTCAAATGTGTATCTGGGAAACTCTTTCTGCAACAAATGATTCTAAATATTGGTCTAAAAGTATACAAAATGAGTTTCATGTTTGCCATATATCATTTTTGTCTATAATCATGGGATACTGACGTCGTTAGTGCCAAAGCGTGTGGGGTTTGGCTGATTTAACAGCCAAGTGTAGACCGACATGAAGTCTGTCCTCTGTGTGATGTATTGAATCCTGAGCCAGTTCACCCGATAGTTGCATCAATCAAAAAATAGCGGGAGAGCAGCTGTTCTGAAATCCCTCACTGCATGTGGGAGAGTTTTAAAGGTAGCCTGCGCTGTATATAACTCATGACGATCCACCATACTATGAATCAGTTGCTGCAAATACACATGAAGAAAAGGGGTTGCAGGTGACTGCAGGAACTGGTGAAATGTTGCAAGTTTTCAAAAATGTCTGTTTTTTCATTGCAAAATAATATAGTTTCTCGAATTCCTTTGAGTCTACCTTTTAAAACATCTGGTGAAAGTAATTTAATTATTGGAGTGACCTCATAGACATTCAATTACTAGGCTAAACACAGCAAAACGGTAAATTAAAGTTGGATGATATCTCAAATATGTTCCTTGTTGCTTGTTACATGGTTACATTCCATTTTTTTTCTTGTGTAACAATACAGTGAATGTACACGACCTTGCTTTTCTCACTGTCTACTGAACCAGTGAATTCACATGCGATTTGTCCCCAACATCCTTTGCTGTCACACCTCACACTCATTTCTCAAACAGCGGGAGCTACAGGTTTGTTCTTGAGAAAAAGCTGTCCCATCTGTCCCCGGGACAGAATCAAACAACAGTTCGCGTGTGCCTTCCACTAAGAATACAATACAGCAGTTGGCCGTGACATTATTGAGAGCCGTTTAATTGATGCGGCAAAATGAAAATGTTTAGTGTTGAGCAAAGACATTTGGCTGTAAGGTCTTGATTGCTTTAATCAAGCAGAACACGGGACACAGGACAATGCAGCGCTGAGATCACAGACAGCTTTCTCTGGGCGGTCAGCTCATCAGAAAACATGAAAATGCTGCACCAGATGGACGGGGGGCATGAAAATATCCCTCTCAATGCATTCACCAGTGCAGTAATCATCCCTATGGCAGCAGCAATCTGGTGTGTAAGAAACTCATAGGTACATCAGGCTGAATTCGTTCCTCTGCCTCCCCCTCCCCTCCACCTCCTGTCCCGGTGTCCACTGCAGTGGGGAAACCAATCCAATCTCCCAGGTGTGATAGAGGTTGGGACCCTGGGATATTTGGCACAGGAAGGAGAAGGAAGAGAAGATTAGTCTACTTTTTCCTCCCCACCCACCTCCCTCCATCTCCCCTCCTTCAGACTGGGAGCAGGGTGACATGATCAACTGGGCCGGATCCTGGAAGCTGGAGCTGTTCCCAGAGCCAAATCAGACAGGGGCAGGTACGGGCTAAAAAAAACCTGTCTCCAAGGACTGATTACAATAAGGCTGGCAAGACAGAGAGAGGAGAGAGAGAGACAGAGAGAGAGAGAGAAGTGGATGTGAGGGAGGGAGTGCTTCACAATAGGAAGCTATGCTATCATGTGATTCTCCAACGGGACGCCAAGAGAACAGTGACTCCTCTCAGGCAGGAAACTGGAGACACAAGACCCGTAATGGGGCATTAAGCCTCCTCTCCTGCGCTCTCCAATCACATAAAGATTACATATGGGGATCGGAGTTCCTAACTTTCTGGCTCAGCTTTATTTTATTACTTATCTGCTTCCATCGGTGTCATGAATCATGTTTAACAAGAATCAAAGTGTTTGAGAATCTGCGAGCGATTCTCCATGACACTTAGCTAAAACTCCTATTAACGCAATCTAATTTGAGGAACTTTTGAGGGAGATAAAAGGTTATTCTGAGCTTTTTTTTTTTTTTGCCACTATGCCTCTGAGGATAAAAGGCCAAACTCTCGGTCCACCTTTAATTATGCATGCAATTGCTGTTTTCAAGCCAAGTTTACGGACTATCAATAAAAACACTGGTGCAGTGATTAATGGTTTGGATTCCTCCGCATTATGATGAGCAGCTATTTTCACGGACAGCTCCGGTGGATGCTTCGGACCTCATAAGTCACATTCAAGGTTGATTGAGACATAAATTAAATCCATCAAGTCTGCACCTCAAACCTTTGAGAAGATGATTGCTGCAGCATTTGCTTAGAATGACGTCCATCAGAGGTCGATCTTTAGATAGACATCAAAGTATAATACGGTATGAGTTGATTAAAGAAGTGTCAAGAGACATGAGGTGGAAGAGAGCTGTTAGAGAGAAAGGCATACATATTAGGCCTTCTCCTTCAGCTTGTAAGATAAAAGAGATGAAGAAAAGGAGATTAGTCTGTATCATTTGAAGGGTTCATTTCCAAAATATATTCATTTTGGAAGAATAAATCATTACCTGATGTTCATCATTCAACTTCAACATTCAACATCATTCAAAATATAGACCATTCAAAATATATATGTGTCAAAAATGTCAAAAGTGTCAAAAGTCATTTTGTTGAGCAAGGATTTAAGTTACTCATTATCCTATAAAAAGTTTAATTTTATATTTTGGGTTATCAATCATTTTGTCAGATTGGATATCCCATTTTAGAACAAAGCTTCATTTCTTGACTTTTTGTTGACAGCGGTGTAACGAGGCTAAACACACAATATGATCCAAGATCATGATACAATGCTAACAAGAGAAAATTTAAAAACGTGTGTATGGAATAAGTAAAGTCTAGGCTACTTGTCTCTGTTTTAATGAGAGGGGTTAAATGGATAAAGAGCACAATGTCTTAACAATGTCTAGACATTTTAAATTAGAAGTGATATACCATGCAAATTTTCAGCTCCGCGATGTAAATTGTGACTTTTTCGTACCACAATATATGTGAAAATATGTTGACTCATGCCTGCTTCTTGACTTCACTGATGCATCTTTATAATAACTGAGCAGCGTGCAGAGCTTTTGCGGTAAAGCCACAGAAACCAAGCGTCCTTACGAGCCGCCTTTAAATCATAACGGTATCTGACAGCAGTGATGCCTATTAAAGCCTACCAAAAAGCTTTGTCAATAATTAGCTTTGAGAGATACACAGATTGCCTCTGCGTTCATGCAATTCTTCTGTAATCGCTAGCAGCCTCAACAGACAAGGTAATCGATAGCCACTTAGACAGGTGCCCATTCATTCATGACCATACAGGCATCATGGATCACACATCTAGACATGTCTCCATTTACCCCTGATCAATGTGTTCATATGAGACCAGACTACACCCAATCAATTGGATGAATGTGGAAGCCTATGTTCTGTCTCCTCCTCCCAGTAAAATGAATCTGCATGAGACGCGCTGGAAGATTACCTTCCTCACAGCATCAGCAGGTTATGGGAAGGGATATTTTACTTTTCACTTTTAGCATGCATAAGCTCATATGAGTTCATGAACAGTCGACTTCCATTA
Source organism: Centroberyx gerrardi (assembly GCF_048128805.1). Classification (NCBI taxonomy): domain Eukaryota; kingdom Metazoa; phylum Chordata; class Actinopteri; order Beryciformes; family Berycidae; genus Centroberyx; species Centroberyx gerrardi. Next base: position 23,424,946 of record NC_135999.1, on the reverse strand, counting down.
CTGATGGCAATGGGTGTCCGCAGTGACATCACTGAGCCGCCTTCATTTGTAGGCGGCTACAAATATACAAAACTACAGCCAATGTTATATTAAGCTATGTTTATCATTTCAGTAAGTTGCCTAAATTTGCCTTGTTTTTGTTATTGATAATGAGTGTTGATAATGCTGAACATTGACAATTCATGAAAGTATATGCGCCATAACAAAGAAATTCACATGTGAAAAGCCACATGGTAATTCAAAACGCCTCTGCTTTTTGGACACGTTGGTTTTCATATGTGAATATTTTTTTTCACATTGTATTCTGACATCACGTCACAATTTCAATTCATAGGTGTAAAGTTTTTTTTTCACGTTTTCACCTACCACCTCATAAGAGAATATTTGCTTCACATGTGAAAACTTAATTTCACATGCAAAGAGACAATTCACTGGTGAAAATGTCATTTTCACATAGGAAAAAGGACATTTCACATATATGTCCACGTGTAATGTGTAAAACCAACTTTATTTATTGAACTTTTAAAACGTCATGGTATTGCAAGGCCTTCGTTAGAATACTGAATGGAGGATTTGCAGGCACACGCCCACCCACCCACACACACACACACACACACACACACACACACACACACCCACACACACAGAAACACACACACTCAAAGACATAGACAAAAGGTGGTGGGGGAGGGGGGGGGGTGTAAGGGCTGCTTGACCTTAACCTTGAGTTTTGAAGTGCTGTCTTCAATAATGGTGATGTCACTTTGTATTTGACAAAGCAACCATTGAAAGGCACTTCAGGCTGAGCACTTGTCACAGAAGTAGAAATGGCTATTTAACACTCACACGCACACAGGCCAGCGATGAGGCCACGGCTCAGGCTTTGTTCCAAGGAGAAGACCGAAGCCACGTGTTCACACTCATTAACAGAAGAAGTCCACACTACAAGTGTGAGGACCATTTACCATAGCGCTGAACAGCAGCTGCTGCTCACCCTCACCTTTCCAAACACACCAAGAGGTGTGGGCGGCGTGGAGAGTCTTGTTCTCAGAGGCCACATCAAACCCAGCACAGACCACTTCAGCTGACTGAGATGAAATTGTTTTTTTTGATCTGCATAGCTGCGTCATCATCTTAACACAATGAAATAAACAATACAGAGGGAGAGAGAGAGAGAGAGAGAGAGAGAGAGAGAGAGAGAGAGAGAGGAGCAGCTCTGGCTCGTGTGGCGCCATCTTAGGAATGGAATGATTAGCTTCTATGCCCAGAAGAGTAACAGCAACATAGCTGAGTGAAATTAAAGTATGATGGAGTGAGCGCTTTGTATGACAACAGTCAGGATTAATGAGACATGAGGGCAACAAAGCATTCTGAGGAGGCAATCAGCCCTCTGTACTGGGCTTCAGAGGGAGCACCTTGTAAAGAAACTGGGAGAGCGTCAAGCGGCCCTGCGCAGCACATCAAAGGTACATGATGGAGGCAACGTCTCAGGCAGATTTAAAAGAGTTGTTTTTGATATTCAAATAACTCTGACATGCTTGTCGCTCAAAGTCTTTAATGCTCACACATGCGGAGAAGATGAGTGCGCAGCGAGAGACACATCTTGTTTCTTTGGATCATAAAAGACACTGCATCCATCAACTCATGCTGCACTGAAGTGTAAAATTTGACAAATTTTAAGTAGAGTTATTGGCATATACTGGCTAATTATAATGTACAATCCATACGTCCCTAATTCCAATGAAAAGCAAAATCTGAAGTTAATGGTTGAAGTATATTTCTCTAAGAAATATTACTAAATAAGAATTAAATTATGACCTGGTCATTAAATGATGTGTTTGTGATCTTAAAAGTGCCAACAAATGACACTGGCACTAAATATGCATATTTATCACTCATGTTCAGTTCAGTATTCCTCCTCATATAAAAAATATATAGTGAGATGTTGTGCCATGCTAAGGTCTCTAAGCTTTGCTCTAATATTATAAATGATGTGGACCTTGACAAAATGTCCCAGAAGCAAACCTGAGTGATGACAGTGTGCTTTAATTAACTCTGCCTGGCTAATTTGTCATTTCTCATTACATAGACATAAAGGGATATACCCGCTCCCCATTGAAATACACCTTATTCCCCACAAGACACCAAGTACCCACAAGACACAAAACACAAGACAGGTGACTTCGATAACTGCCGTGGGCCTAGCTAGCCATCTGGAGAGGTGCATGATGGGATCTGGGTCGCTGCCTAGGAGACAATGGGCTTCCTTTAACTTCGTTTAACGAATGAATGAAATGAGAACGGGCATTACGTTTTTGCAATGTTCTGTCCACCTGCAAAGAGAAACCTGATGCGTTGTGATGACATTTTTCCTCAACATTTTTCTCTGTAAGCGAGGTTTACTCCAACCTCAGTCAAAATTTTATTACAGACCTCTACAAAGGAGGGTTGTGGCAGAGAGAGTTGTATTTTACAAGAAGACGCTCTGGTCACTTCAGGTAATTGAAAGAGGAAGTGCAGGGTGCTCTGTTTCCCTATTACTCACTTCCACTCTAGACCCTTCTGGTTTACAGGGTTTCATCTTCACAACATTATTGAGTCCTAAAACACACCTGCTCCCATAGTGCAGTGGTCTCGCTCTGCCACTAAATAGTAAGTGCTTCAGCTTGTCTTTAAGACCACAAGCTCTATGGGAATTGTTATCTATTATAGCACAGTATAAAATTTTTGGGACGCTTAACCCATTTTTCCGCTTGGATGATGCTGCGGTACACCTCTGCAGAGGGGTGAGTGCTTCCATAGCCACATAAGCAGAAATGGTGACATTTTCATGAGAGGGGAAAAAGTGACCTTGGTGCACTCAAGTGCAAAATGCAATGTTAACAAGCCTGGCTGATGTATTCGCTAGGGCTGTGAGCCACAAAAATAGTTTTTATTATTATCTTTTATGAAAAAAAATCCCTGAAATAAAACTTAACAGCATTTAAAGTGGTTTGATATACCTTGATTAGCCACCTGTAGATGTAAACAGGGATGAAACCCAAAAGGAGTTGGATTTTTCTGGTTTCTTGGTTTTTCTATGTTAAGAAAAGTATATGTTCTGTCATTAAAAGTCAGATTTAACAGTGTCACACCTTTCTTTGTTGCTGTTAGTTGGAACAATAAACCCATGAACATGCCATGCTCCCCCTCCTCTTGTGCTCACACGGCACCACTTGCACAGGGAAACACAAACGCACCCTGCACTTTTAACATCTGCTGTAAACTTTTATCACCAACTGTTAACTCTGCATAATCTTATCTTATGATGTACATATCTTTCACACAGGCCTACTGGAACAGAATTACCATTTCAATCAAACCGATGTTAAAGACGAAACCTGCCTCCCCTTCTGGACACATTTTGGCCCCAAACTTGTTGTCGAGGCGAAGGCCTAATGGGGAAGATGTTGTTTTTGGATGGAGTCCAACAAGGCCAACACCAGCGGCTTGATGAACAGCGCTGTCGTAGCAAAAGCGTTAATGTGCAGGCTTAGGAGAATTATGATGAGGTTAGCTTAGCGCCTGTGGAACACATAATGCCACTGGTATTTGTTTATGTCACTTTGGGTTTTAATGAGAAGGGAATAAGTTACTGAATGACTCTCTGGTGTGGCTGGACATCAATAAAACAATGGCCTGTTCCAGTCTGAGAGGTTGTGAGCAATTGATTATGGGGGTGAAGGTCATGGCCAAATCATTCAGCTCCATGCCTCAATGCCTCATCTACATACATGGACATCTAGAGGCAAATAATGACCCCAGACAGAACTATTTACAATGTCTAGTTTGCACTGTATCGGCATGTGTGTGTGTGTGTGTGTGTGTGTGTGTGTGTAACAAACCAGACTTGAAACTAGGCCTCTTAGACGGGAAACCAAACATCTACTTATCAGTGAGAGAAGAACCAGGTTTCAGAATGGCCTATATATTCTGCAACAAGTGCCTGTGTGTATGTGTGTATATAAGGTGTGTGTGTGTGTGTACATGCATGCATGCATATACTCCAACTTTTTTCTACTCTCCCATTCTTGAACTCTTCCATGCTGTCCTCCATGGGATTACATGCATAGAGACAGATGGACAGACAGACGGACGGACGGACAGAAGTCGGCGACACAGACGACTCCCTCCTGACTCTCCCTTCATCTCTCTCTCTTTGGGACGATTGAAATGGAGACATCAGTGCAGGAGAGACAGGGAAGTTACTACACTCAGGCTTCACTCACCTGGCAGCACATCTTACATCTCGACAGTCAGAAGTGAGGTAGTGCAGTGTGAACAAAGCTAAAGTATCGCTTACTTTGTGGATCCTGCACAGAGCAAACAAAGAGAGCAAGTTAATAGTTTTGAAAATGAAAATTACACTTCTTTTGAGGACTACAGACAGAATAAAACAAAACCCTGATCATAAAAAAAACATGATAAACTGTTTTAAAGTGTGGTACACTAGTGGAAAGAACTTATTTCTTCTGTGGTATACTTCAAAATAAGCTATACCTAACATACTCCAAAATACAGCTGCTGCCCTCACTACAACCCTTCCTTCCTATCTTGTTTTGTTTGTGCTGTACTCTCTGTTTTACAGTCACCCCCCCATCCCCCCACCCCCCGCCTCTTCCCTCTCTGCTATTGCAGATGCTGGATAAATAAGCAAGCGGTGCGCTGCCAGTGTGTGAAATGGTCCTTATCTATCTCTGCCATTAGAGAGTGGGTTCTATTATAAAGCCTTGCATTATTCAGTAAGCCTGAAAGACTGATCATTATGGATTGCAGCCCTTTTCCATGGAGCCCCTGGAGTCCGGCTCAGCTAGAAGGCCTGCTGGCTGATGCATGCATAGATCCCAACCTGACCTTGTGCTCTGAACAGCGGAGTGGAAAGGGGAACGGTGCATCATCTGAGCCTGTGTGTATTTGTGCGGTGCAAAAACTCCACCAAACACCAAAATAGAACATACCAAAGACTGAGCATCAGTGTGAGCACTTTGGTTTCAGGATGATGGAGAAGCTCTGCTGAGGAACTCGACCTCTCCATAAGCTTAAAGACTTGAATCAAGACTGCTGTTTGGATTCCTATATGGCAAATATGCAGCTTTTTAGGAAAAAAAGGAAAAATATACCGCACACAATACAATGCAAGTCACACATTTACATATGCAGCTTTTACCTGGTTTCATCTGGACATGGCTCCAAGAGTGACACTAAGTTATTCGAAGTTCCTGTGAACAAATCAGATTACTTGCATTCTGGGCAGACTAGTAAAAGTTGATTGACATTTAATGCAATTTTTCTTAGTGTAATAGTGGAGTAAGTGGCAGACACATGGTGAGAGAGAGAGAGAAAACATGGCTGAACATATGGTGCTGCTGCACTTTTTTTTTATGCGTAGGATAGGAGATGAATATTGAATAGATATGTGTGGCAAGCTGCTCATCCCTGACTGCAGCCTTACTGTGGCAGAGGTGGGCTGTTTCCCGGTGGGAAGTTTGGCTTAATCATTTACAATTCTGTACATCTAAAGCATAGAGCACTACCTCATTTGCTCCCATATGGTAAACAAGCATTGTATTGCTGGTCGGGGCTTGGACGAAGATAATGAACCATTACTTGTTGTTCTGTAGCTATTCAGGCTACTGCGCGCGCTAATGGCAAAAAATTGCTTGGATTTAATGTGCATGTGCTGAGATAAGGAGAATTTGTTACACGCCTGTCGAAGGCCGGCAATTAGACTCTGCCATTAACCATTTGTTATCTCCGCTGTTTCTTTGCCTTCAGCCTGGCACCTTGCTGATTACAACGCGCGCGATCGATAATTAAACAAATTAAACTGGACTGATGGGTCAATTTTCATCTTGTCTTGGCCAACGGCTGCCACGACGTCACGCATAAGTCTGGAAAACCTCTTGAAATGCAACAGACATAATTACAGTCTTTTTCGAAATGTTATTGCACAGTTGTTCCCAAAGTCCGTCCTGCACTAATGCCAGAGCTTTACGCGCACGAGACCCTGCTCCACTCCACTGATCTGATCTGAGAGCAGAACAAGGAGGGAAAAGTCGTCTGTGTAGTTTCTCAGGAGCGCCAATTCACTAAACCCTAAGGTGTGACACAGTCCCTGCCTATCTTTTGCCACCAAAACTTCGAAACCCGCGTATAAAGACACACTTCTGGGGACAAATGGAGCAATGACTGATGACTGACTGAAATTATTATTATTTGAGCAATGTGATAAAAAAAGACGTAGGTCACTAAATTTTCTTACACAGGCGCACACAGTGTAGAGGGAATATTGGTCCTGAATGCACCTCTAATGAGATTTTTTTTTAAAGATATGGCTTCCAAATTGATTTCTGGCATTTTATTTCTTGATCCTTGACCTGTATTATAATGATAAAAACTACGATATGAAATTTAATGGTCTCACTTAGGCTAAGGTGTCTACCGAAGTGACGCCCATGCACTCCGCAGTCGTGTCCTCCTCCTCCTCCTCCTCACTACGTCATGCCCCTCATGGTGATCTGATCTTTCCAACATGATCCATGGCAGACTGTGGTGTGGAAGACTCTTCCCGCGCTGTGTATCTTGTAAATATTCATGCAATAGCCGCGGGGATAGTTACGTAACAGTCTGTTTAATTATTTGAAAACATTTCGTTTTCCTTTAGCGCTTCTCCCGTCAGAGTGGTGAGATTTGACATAACTATTAGCATATCAGACAAGGCAGTGATCAAGCCCAAAGCTCAGAGATGAGATGATCATACTCACTCTCTCTCTCTCTCTCTCTCTGTCTCTCTCTCTCTCTCTCTCTCTCGCTCCCAAAACATTTAATGCCTCTGGTCTTCCTTGTTGCACCTCAAGGGTGGAAGAAAAACACGAGGTGAACAATAGACACAAAATAAATTATAGTCTACATTAAAATACTTAAAACTTAAGAGCATAAAAAAACGAAACTGTTTATCATTATATATAATCCTCCTTGGAACATAAAACACTCAGTATGCTCTTCCTGTGGGCCAGAGATAATGGGCATTTTGAAATGTCAGTAGGCTACTTCTAAACCTCTTGTACAGTCCCCGACAGCGCTGTTGTACAGTAATCACATATGGACAATATAACATTATAAACCTTGACAAATCACATTTCTCGGCACAGGGATCCAACGTGTGCACGAGCGAGTGAGACGCAGTGACATGTTCTAATATTTTTTCACCTTGAAGAAGAGCGGAGAGAGAGAGCGAGAGAGAGAGAGAGAGAGCAAGAGAGAGAGAGAGAGAGAGAGAGAGAGAGAGAGAGAGAGAGAGAGAGAGAGAGAGAGAAACTCCGACCGTGGGACAGGGAGGCAGGCTGCCACCGTCCTCCTCACTCCCCAGGATCGTGGGGACTGGGGAGTGGCTTCGGTTTAAGGTAGACCAGCTCAGATCACCACCACGCGCATCCACGTTTTAAAAGCATGTAACCCAACGAGACTAAACAGATATAAGACTATCATATAAAGTCATATGAAGGATATAAGGACGTCATATAAAAGTATAAATGGACAGTTTCGCAAGAAGACATAGGCTTGAATCAGCATTAATTACATTACGTCATTTTACATTACATTACATTATGCTAATATCTACACAATGTCTACACAAACTCTATTTCCACTTCAACTGTTGCCAATTTGCCCCAAGAACACTTTCATTATGCCATTATAGCATACAAATACACTCTGGTCTCTCTCGCATTTCTGCTAATGGGGGTTCTTGCCTGTGTAGGCGCTCAGCAAATAGTCCAGGTCCACCTTAAATGAGGGGCTGGACGCTGTAGGTAGCAGAACCTGCTGCCTCCCTTCAGTGATGCAGTGAACCCGCGCTGCGCTGTGTCCGCTATATAAACTGGGGCGAGCAACGGTGAAGTCTCACAGCTTCAGTGGACAGCTCCGTCGTGCTGAAATCTCAGGCGCACACTCGCAGCGACCGAGGCATTACACACACACACACACACCACACACACACACGCCGTGATACATGACTGGAACCATGGACGGATTCTCTTGGAAACTTTTTCTACTTTCTTGCCTGGTTGCGGAGGGCTCCGCGCAAGACTTCGGACAGACCCAGTTTATTTGCACGTCGGTGCCCAAGGATATGGACTTGTGCACGGCTACGATGCAGAACAGCGGACCGGCGGAGGACCTGAAGACCACGGTCATGCAGCTGCGGGAGACTGTGCTGCAGCAAAAGGAGACCATTATGAACCAAAAGGAGACAATCAGGGAACTAACGTCCAAGTTGAGCCGCTGCGAGAGCCAGAGCCTCCCCGAGGCGGCGGGACCTGGCAGCAGGCGGCCGGGATCGAAGAACACCATGGGGGATGTATCTCGGGGTCCCACGGACACTCTGGCCCAACTGGGACAGACTTTACAGACCCTCAAACAGAGGCTGGAGAATCTAGAGGTAGGCAAGCCAGGGGGAGTCCACTGCTAACCAGGTTAAACACTCATATTTTCTGTGCGTAAAGTTAATTGAATTAGGTTGTCCTGGTTATTAATTAGAATGGGGATTAAGCCTCTAAGCCACTGCTGCCATATTGTTCTGTCCGTGTGTAGTCTCTGTTCGGAGCTGCCGTGAGAGCCACATGTGTTAAGGATATTCTGTTTTCTTGGCAGTCCGACAGAATCATTTACAGTAGAGCCAAGTGCAACAGACTTCTGAGGTTCACTGCCTCGTCTTTGCATAATAAACCATGTGACGCAGAGTTTAATTATAGTCAACTAACACAGTTCCAAACAGGCTGCAGCTTCTAAATGAGCAAAGTGAGCATGTGTTCGGGAGTTTTTCTAACACCGTTAACCCCCCCCCAAAAAAAAAAAAAAAAAAACCCCTCTCCTCCCTCTTTTCCTATTTAACCCAATATCTGTCTCCCTCCAATGCAGCAATACAGCCGAGGGAACAATACCGTGCAAGCGAACAGTCTGAAAGATCTACTGCAAAACAAGATAGATGATATGGAGAAGCAGGTTCTGTCCCGGGTCAACACTCTGGAGGAGACCAAACCGGGCCCGAGAAACGACACCGACCAGCGGAACAGAGTGGAGTCCACGCTGACTTCTCTGCACCACCGGATCACAGACCTGGAGAAAGGTGCGTTTGGATTCAGAGGAAACGGGAATGTGCGCACAGGACTTTTAATTCTCAGTTTAATATCCGCATGGAAACCGACCAGCTCAGTTAACTCGTTTTTATGTCCTTAAAGGGGCCTCCAGGGGGGTTCCCAGCAAGATTTGGTATAGTTTTATATCACTTTTATAGAGGAAAGCGCAATAAGAGACCGGATAAGGATGCTGTTTGTTTTGTTTATAGGTTTAACTCTTCCCACTGCAACCTCCCCATCTACAATAGACAGTTATGTAATTCTGTATAAAAGCATAGTTAACTAGAAAATCATCCTTAATTGGCTGTTATGCGCAAGGTCGTCGGAACCCAGAGAAACCAGATGTCTTCAGCTCGTGCACATCATGAACACACCACTCATACGGAACGGTTTACACTGCCGCAGCCATCACGTTGCGCACAGATATTGTGAGGGAGGAGGAGAGAGCTGCATTGCTTTGCATATCTCAGTACCTGTTAACACCTCGGCTTCGCTGAGTTTAGATTTTTCTTGGGCCAAAACGTAACTATGTCCTGCTTATTAGCCTACGCACAGGGTATTTTTGCAGAGGTCGGGAGGTGAGAAACTTTGCAGGGTAATTCTCTGACAATGCGCGCCTCTTGCACTGCGCACAGACAGGCGCATTTTGGAATATCGATCAAGGTTTAAGCTTGTTCAGCTTGTTACTGACAGTCATAAGCGTGTGTGTGTGTGTGTGTGTGTGTGTGTGTGTGTGGTGGGTGGGCGGGTGGGAGAGTGAGAGAGAGAGAGAGAGACCTCATACACATACATGCAACGCACAGACACTGAGAAAGCTATAATAAAAACATTTTCATATAATATAATTACTGATAGAGTGGTAAATATCACCATAAGGCAAAGAACCACCATTATGAACAAAAATGATCGATTATATTTTCAGAAAAGCATTATTTTCTTTTCCCTAAGAGAGACTGTTTTCATGTAATTTCCATAAGTTTAATACTACTTACTATGATCTATATTATGAGTTTATGTGTGGAAGATTTATGTAAGCCTAAAAAAGGTGGATAAACTGAGCGGTGGGATTACCCTCCACTAAATCCCAAAATATAATAAACAAAATACTCAGTTGAGTTTGACAGATGGAATAGTTTGTAACTGAAAACAATCTCCTGCACAGGCAAAGACAACAGACCAACGGACAAGTTCCAGCTGACCTTCCCCCTGAGAACCAACTACATGTACGCCAAAGCCAAGAGGAGCCTCCCTGAGATGTACTCCTTCACCGTGTGTCTGTGGATCAAGTCCAACGCCTCTCCTGGGGTGGGAACACCCTTCTCCTACGCTGTCCCGGGACAGGCCAACGAGCTGGTGCTGATCGAGTGGGGGAACAACCCCATGGAGATTCTCATCAATGACAAGGTAATGGCAAACTCATCAGCTGAATGATGACTATGCATAAACACAGATTCATAATAATACGATTTTAGACATTTATTATGCTTGTAGTGCATCCTTATGGTCTTTTACATTTACATGTTACATTTTAAGCTTATCCAGAGAGATTTACAATGAGTGCAACAGTAGAATAAGCTTCATTTCCTACATCACCATTCATTCACTCAACCTTTATTTAGTCCTCAGAAGACACAGAGGATTGGGCCCCTCTTTTCCAGTCGTGCCGAGATTACAAATAAATAGAGTAACATTAGCAACAAAAGGGGGGAAAAAAAGAAAGAAAGAGAGAAAATAAATGAGTAAATAATCAATTAAATATATAAACAAAAAGGCAATTCTAAATCAATATTGCAAGAAACCGATGAGGAGGTGAGGAGTGCTTGGGTGAGAGCCATAGTGCCTTGACATTATTTCTGTGACAGAACTGCTGGAAAAGAAGTAAAAATAAGTGCTAAGGTGAACAAGAGAAGGACTTTTTTTTAGAGCGAGTAGAGGAGGAAGATGTGGGAGAGGGGAAGTGATTCAGCAGGAAGAGGGGGATGTGAGGAACTTCTCAAAGAGATGAGGAGGAAGATGGGAGTGTAGATGGAGTGACCCACCACAGGATTCCATGTTGGCCATAAGTTTGCTTTGGCATAAAGTCAGACTGAAGAGTTTGAAGTGAAATGTGCATTGTCACTGTTGCAGGTTGCAAAGCTGCCATTCCTTATCAACGACGGCAAGTGGCACCACCTGTGCATCACGTGGACCACTCGTGACGGGATGTGGGAGGCCTTCCAGGACGGAGTGATGCGGGGCAACGGTGAAAATCTGGCACCGTACCACCCCATCAAGCCACAGGGAGTCCTGGTTTTGGGACAAGAGCAGGTGAGCAGTGGCTCAGTGGATATTAATTTTCTATGGTTGCAAATCAGCGATTGGAACTACTGTGATTTGATTCCCACATATTTGGAAACAAGCCCGAGCCAATTATGAATTTTATTTTGGAAATAACAGAGCGCCTCATCACAGCAAAGATCAAAGGCAGGAATATTCATGTAATGGGATTGTTGAGACATTGAAGAGGTGGCCAATTAAGGCCTACCAATCTAATTGATGTGCGATATATCATCCCATCGTGGGAAGCCCCAACAGTGCTTCATCAAGTCGGCCTGAAATTTGACAGGAAAACATTCTTTCACACTTATTTCAGAAAGAACATTATTCTTCACAGAGCAAGACAGAAATAGTGTCAGGTAGAAACCTTACAGGAGACTGAAGGGTTGGCCAAGTAATGATGCTGTTAAATTGGTGAATCAACTGCATGCTTATAGATAGATACCCAAGTGGTTACCAAATTGGAGTCTAGTACACACAAGGGGTATTTGAAGGGATGCCAGGGTGTCTCCAGCAAAATTAAGTATAGATTCATTTCATGTTTATTACCTGCAATGAGAAAATGAATAAAGATGACTGTTCAATGTCTGCTGTTGCCTTCCCATCTAGAATATAGACAGTTATGTAATTCTGTGTAAAGTCATATTTCACAAGAAAAACCTTCTCAGATGGTCTTCCTTAGAGCAAAATCTTATAAAACATATCTATTTAGGGGTTCTTGACATTAAAAAGTTTGGGAAACCCTGAGATACCAGCCTATAAATCATTCCCTCACCATCTAAATGTATGAATGTAAGATTGATGCCTTTCTATACATTTGCACCACTGATGTTTTACACTTGTCTGCCTTGCTCCACAGGACACTTTGGGAGGAGGCTTTGATGCGACACAAGCCTACGTTGGTGAGTTAGCAAACCTGAATATTTGGGATAGGAAACTGTCTATCGGCGAGATCTACAACTTGGCAACCTGCAACAGCAAAGCACAAGCTGGCAACGTCTTCTCCTGGACGGAGGCCAACATCGAAATATTTGGAGGAGCGACCAAATGGACCTTCGAGCCTTGTCGTTCACTCAACTGAACTGCATTTCACCATTTGAGAAAGGCCTCTCCGTATTTCTGAGCTTTTGTCGTTCTTGTCTTCATTTGACGTTTGTTAGAGACTATTTGATCTTAAGTTATTGGTAAGCTTAAATCCGGGATTTCTATTCATACATACTTAGATATTTATGTGCAAAAACAAAACTTTTCATCTTGAGGAAAAAAAAAAATCTATTTCGTCTTGGAAACCTCAATGACAAAGTATTGGTATCTGTTTCTATTTTTTTCTTGGACGTTAAATTGAAAGCACACCTAAAGCTTTTCGTTTCGGCTTATTTTGTCTTGGACTGGCAGCTGGCAATCTGCGCCTTATGTTGGACAATTCACAATCCAAGTGAGGAATTACATAACCACTCTCGCCCTCCCCTCCCAACTCCACACCCCATCCCACCCCCCCCACCCCCCGCCACCCCCCCACCCCACCCCTTTGGAGAGTGGGAGATTACGCTGTCCGTCCAATTCTTGTCAGTGTTTGGCGCTGTGAAGTGATGTTTGACGCGGTACACCTCCCTCCAAACCCCCCGTCTCGCTCCCCCACCCCTCCGGAACTTGCACTGTGACTGACGAAGAGAAAGCCAGGAGAGGAGGGTACGCTGAAGGACACTGCAAAGTCAGACTGTGGTACAAGTCATTTGTAATCGTTGTTCGCTTCAAGTGTTTCTGTAAGAATGTCGTTACTTGCCAACATTGCTACAAAGCCTGGGTGCCTTGGGCTGGTACAAATATTCAGCACATTCAGTATGTTTTAAGTTGCAAAATTCAATGTATTGGTTTATGTTTCTTTTTCTGGGGTGGGGTGAGTTTCTTGTTCCTCTGGTAAATGTAATTTAATTACGGTTTGTTATCTGACATGACGTGTTTTGGCAGGTGTTTGTACTACTCTGTATTAGGAATGTTACAGTATCTGTATAGTAACAGCATGAATGACAGAGTGCTGTGAAAGCATTGTTGAAATCTGCTTTACTATCTTCTCTGGGTCTGGGTTTTTTACTGTATTGTTATATGCTCCAAGCATGGCAAAACTGAGAGATGAAGAATTTAATTTTTGTAATAAAATTGTGATACTTAATGTCATAGTTGTGCATCCGTGGCTTTGATGGTCTGCATCAAAAGGTGTGGTTAAGGGAGGGAAGAGAGTGGAGAGGCGAGGGGGAGAAAGAGCGAGAGCAAAGAGATTGCAGAGAGAGAAAGCGGGTGCAAGAAAGAGAATTGCTGATCTCCAGATATAATATTTTCACCATGTCAAATGGTAAAGAGGGGGTGATAATTGCCAGATAAGTGAAATGTCCAAAGGCAGTGAAGGTCAGGGGGGCACTTAGAAGAAGAGAAGAAATGAAACTGTGTGTGTGTGTGTGTGTGTGTGCAATGACTCTTTTTAGCTGACTGCAGGAGATAACGCACTCGGTGCTTTGTTGTTGCTGCTGGTGTGAGATGCAATGCCTGCACTAAAGAAAGCGAGGCTGTCGGGAGAGAAAAGTGCCTAGTCATATCATCCTTTGAGTGGCCCAGTTCAAGCGAGCGCAACCTAAACCAAAACTACAGCACTTTCGGCTCTACTTTTCCTAATCATTTGACTTAGATGACCTATCGCTGTAGCATACATATTCACGTGCAGTATAGCTGTCACAGCTGACAGTTGCTGCGTTGAAACGGAGACACTTATCTGCTGTCGCCCACGCACCAGGTGGTGAAACCAACATCTCAGTGCGCCACGTTTTGCTCTTTCTCTACCAGGCCGCCGTGAGAAATGTTTAGACCGCACCAGCCAACCAGTGTTACCACGCTTCACCAGCAAGCTGTTCACAATGGGCAGCTGTTTAGGTGATTTTTCTGGGTGCGATGATGGTGTTTATTTCATTCAGAAAACCTACAGTTCCACAGATTTGTATCGTATCGCATCGCATCATATTGCATCGTATCGTATCATATCGTATCGTATCGTGCACAACTGTTTATCATTGATTATCACAGATTTTTCTGGGTGGGATGTGTTGGTATTTGTTTCATTCAGAAAACCATTCAGAAAATTCAGATTTTCATCGTATTGCATCGTAGCTTATCGTATCGCATCGTATCGCATCTTGCCCAACTGTTTATCATATTGTATGTTATTATCTTATGAAGTTCTTCTCTTCAGTCCAAATCCAAACCTATAAATAAATCCCCAGTGACAACAGTCATTGGAAGGCAACAGCTTTAACTGAAATCTTCAGTGGGAGAGATGAAGTTGTAGGTCCTAGCTGGGTTTCAGTCCAACAAATCCTGAACTATCTTGAGCTTGACCTTGAAGTGCGCTTTCTTTAGGTGAGAGAGACGATCTGCATCACCACGGCAGAGCCTCCATCTCCCATGATGCACTGCACACAGCAGTGCATCATGAAAGAAAGAATGACAAGGCATTAATACAAGGAGCAAATCTTTTCTCCTGAGTCACCTCCCCTCAGTACTATGGGATGCTTTCTAGTTAGCAACGAAAGCCACACACAGAGGCAAGAGAAAAAAAATGTTTTTGTCCACATTCCATCTGCCACACTGGCTGATGGATTCCAAAATGTGTAGTGAAAATTATTTTACCAGCCAGCTACATTTTTAGAAAATAACAGGACCTCTGAAAGATGACTGGTTCCCGGCCAAAGTGGCTGGTAGAGTAGAAAAACTTTCCAGCTGCTGCCAAAATTTACCAGCATGTGGCTGTGGCTTGTGGGTAGAGTTAATTTCCAACTTTGAAAGTGGCCAGACACGGGGTTGGAAACAATAAAGTGCACACCATTACCTAAAACTCTTCACAGTGAGGGTGGATTGTGCTTTTTCCAAGTAGACTACAGAATCATCTTTCCTTGTGCCAAGTCACAATGTTGATGAATATATTTTATTTTAAAAATACGTGAATCAACACATTATAAGAGGGCACTTTTAGAACGGCAGGTCAGAGGCCCACCTTGGATCCCATCGATGCCTATTAACAACCAGCCAAAACATGACAAGTCATTCTGTAGCTGCTCAAAACACACACTGGCTCAGGCTTCAGCAGGGAGGGTGAAGCACAGTCAGATTAAGCCTGCCTCATTTGACGTCACCACACACACACACACAACACCCGTCAATGGGCACAGTGTCATAATCACTATGTCTGCTTACTACACTCAGCTAATACCCTGCCAGCGTAATGCTGCTAAGCCTTGATAGACTGTTGCTGCAGTGCATGCCAGTGCAATTGCATTTGTGCTCCAGACATTGCTTTGTCCAGAATTTAAAGCAGATAGACCAAAATAGATCCAGGCGGCCCAAAGGATGATCTTAACGGCTTCCATGTGTCCGACACAAAGATCGAGCCGTCTCATGCGTGAATACAATCTCATCCGACAGCATTACATGATGAAATGTTTGGGGTTAAACCTGCCTTTGCTGGCATTGAAAGTCAAAGTATTACAGTGTAATTGTTCCATAAACTCCTGACATAAGCACGAAGGAGGCCCCATGACTAAAGAACAGTGTACAGAGTAACTTCTGAAGGGGAGTTAGTAATATATTCAGCTTCTATATGCTAAGGTACAGTACATTACATAAAGTTTTGCTGACGAAGCACATATTCTAGGGCACCTCCTCACCTGGCAATGTAAACAGATGTTGTTGTTCATACTGGAGATTAGGAGAAGGCGCCCTACTTTACTTTAAAAGACATCTGCTTATATATTTGGGAAAACTATTCTTTAAAACTTTTCATAAGCACAAAATTAGGCACATATTCACATTTAAATAGACAATCATTTTTGGGTACATATTATAGAAATACAACTATACAAATAAAAGATGGCTACTGTATATTTTGTATTCAGTGACAGTAACAGGTTGGTGCTTTAAAAACGTTTAATACATGTTGAAAAATCAGCAATAAATCAGCTTAAAAATTGGCTCAGAAATGCAGTTTCTCAGACTTACCATGTAATATACTGTATGCTAACTTTGGGAGCAATAGACTTGGATAGCCACAAAGAGCAGAAACTGCCAATATTCACTCACTGAGGTTAAATACTGAGCATGAATAGAAGGGCAGATCACTGCAGTTACACAACAGCCAAGTAAACTCTTTCCTTCTGCATCACCACACACTGGTATTTCAACAAAACCCCTCGACAGCTACACACAAAAGCTTCATAGCTATGAGTCCTGGTGCCTCGTACACATAAACATTTTGTGCTTATACGACCAAACCCAATCTAAAGCAGTGATTTATTCATTTTGATTTTGATGCAAAAATAAGTGGGTCACACAGATTTATTCCATTTTTTTTGCTCCAAAGGTATAACTGTCATAACAAAAGAGAAAGAAAGAGCATTTTTAAAGACGAGGCCCCCAGAGTCGAGCCACAAGAGACAGACAAGATTCATAGTGCTACATTATGTCAATTCTTCCACAGAGGTTTTTTTTTTTTTTTTGGTGAGATCGAGTGGATAAAGAGATGACATCTCTGACATCTCATTAATTCATAAGCTGTCCCCCGTGGCAGTGGCAAGAGAGGAATAATGCTGCGGTTCAGAAGAGCAGCAATGCCTCTTGTTGACATTGGGGTTCACAAAGCAGTGCCATGTACGGTAATGAGGGTTTGGGGGGCTCCATGCTGAACAAATACAAATGAGAAAGCTGTCCGCTGAAAGAGTTTTTTCACTCAAATATCAGCACATGGCAAGGCCTGCTGACTATTGACAGCTTGCTTATTTCTACAAGTGCAACAGTTAGCTCTTTCATCATGTTGAGCTCTGAGGCTTGTGGTCGAAGGGATTTGACTCACAGCTGATGCCTGAAAGTTGAGTGCCAAACATTGGGCTTTCTCTTCAGACGAGAGAGCGCGAGAATGAAAGCCTCTTTCTCCTCCGCGCTCTCCTCTCCTCTCCTCTTCTCTTCTCTCCTCTCTGGTCTTCTCCCATGGAGAAAGCTCCCAGAGGCAGCGGGGCGCGGATACTTGTGGCATTTAATGAGCAGCAGAAGCTTCCAGGACGGATGCCGGGCGGATAATGAGGCTTCCTGGGCAGGCCGGGATCTAGGTGGATGTGGGCCGCAACAGGAGGCTCCTCCGCCGGCCAGGCCCTACTGTAGGACGCAGTGGGACACAGACTGCAGCGCTGTTCTCTCCTGGTGGAACTAAACGATGACCCGTCTAGCTCGACCAAGGTCCCACGTACAGGGTGTGACCTCCACTGTTAGCAGCCAGGTAATTTGCTCATTGTGTTAAAACAACTCAGGTGTTATTCCTCTCTAATTGAATCAGCCTTTTTCACAAACATTGATGACGTCTTCTGCTTTCCGACTTAGCAGGATATCCCCATTCCCAGCTGATCCACCTGTTTGCAATTGAGTTGAAAGCCTTCCTTCCTCCACAACCTGCGTAAAATCAGCTTCAGTGAGTCACAGATGTTTTAGAAAGGCTACAAATTGTTTTTTGAAGGTGGTGTGTGGCTTAACGTTGCAGATCGTTTGTAGGCTAAGTTAGTGAACGTTAGAAAGTTAGCTGCTAGAATAATGTTAACATTCTAACTACAGTAGTTAGCTAAGTTACTGCTGTGCAGCAGGTAGCTGTATTCAATATTCAACTTAATCGTGCCTATTAGTATGTTTTTAGAGAAGATTTTGTTGTTAGTATCCAGCTAATTTGCTGATTGTATTAAAATAACATGAGCTGTGCACCTGGGCATAAAAACATATTCCTTGGCTTGGGCATTTCAGCTGGGTTTGATTCAGAAGCTGTGTCTGTTTCCAGCTATTTTTTCTCATTTTGTCCCATTAAATGTCATTATGCGGTCTCATGCATTACTGTTGATGAGGAAGAGGCAGTGAGAGCTATAGGCATCATCGATCACTACAGTTGCACTTGGTAGTAGACTGCAGCTATTGCTTAATTCTGCTTTCCGAATGCGCAAGTGTGAGAAGGGCCTATTAATTCATTCTCCAAGCTTTCTGAATGTGAAATAGAAACTCTTCTTATCCATGTTAGCCTTTCTGCATCCCAAACAAGTGTGGACAATTCTGACCATTCAGGCCGTTCTGCAGTATGAGAGGTGGAAGCCTTTGAAGTGTCCGTTTGATCTGAAACCCCTGCTGAGTTTTAACCCAACGGTCCACAGATGGAGTCTCTCTCCTGTGGTTCTGGGGTCTCTCAGGTGTTTTCAGGTCCAGACCAATGGTTCTGACCAGTTGTTATCAGCTGGTTTCTACCCGACCTCCACTGGACCTTCACATAAAAGTGTGTTTTTCAGGAATGACTATGAGAATGCTTATTTTCTCACTGATGCCGCATGTATTTTTGAAATTATGCAGTGGGTTTTTGAAAAAGTTCTCAAGTGCTCAAGGGTTATAAAACTCACTGAACATACAAATGACTGTGTAAACTTTCAGTTCAACTAAAACAGAAAAACAACCATGACTGCAGTGCTCAAGATGCACAAGCCTGGGCCAACGCAGGGCCAACTCAGTATGAAACCTCACCACGCCATTTCCAATCTGCTTTGATTTATTAATGCGCCTAGCCTTAACCTGCCGCCACTTACTCCATGAAATATGTATGGCTGACGCACGACAACAGGATGTCAAAGAGGAAGCTGAAGGTACACTGGGGTGGGTGAAGGGGAGGAGTCCTCATCGTCAGGAGTCGTGATCTGATTTAAAAGGTCATCTGAGGTGAACTCCCCCGTGGATATTAGACACGATAAGACAGAGAAATAAGATGAAGCTGAGGTTCAACACAAGAGTGGTTAAAGCTTAAATATGAAACTTTTTTCACAGTACAATAACCCAATAAGTCATGTCTGAGCCAAGAGAAGGTTTATTGAAGGTCAACATTGTTCCTTCAATATAATTACTAAATTACGTTTAATCACATTTTAATCATATGTCTGTAATATTTCTGAAATTTCTTTTGGTATTTGACTCTAGCAAAAATGTCAGCTGTGATACCTGTAACATAGGTGACAAATTAATTTGTAATATTTCAGTTTTCAAATAAATATCTGAAATCATTATAGCATTAGCATATACTGATGAGCCATGAGTCCAACTGTATGAATGCAAAAATGTAAAAGAGCATGCTGCTGAAAAATAGGACGCATGGTGAAGGAAAACATCTCTGGATAAATGAGAAGCGGTGCATTAAGAAGTTAGTTATGTATAACCCAAAAAACATAGAGCTGTATATTGACACACTTCTGTAGATTCCTCCAAATCTTCCTCTAGACTGTTTTCATACTTTCTATGCCTGACTCCCTCCAACCTCATCTCTCTCTCTGTCACTCTGTCTCTCTTACTCCTTCATCATCTTTATTTCAACCACCGTGAAGCCAACTAAGCAGGCATATTCTCTTTCTCATGCTCCCCACCCGCATGTTCTCTCTCTCCCACATTCCCCAAGTTCTTTCACTTTCTCTCTCATTCTCTCCCTGTCATGTTCCCTCTCTCCCTCCCTCCCTCCCTCCCTCCCTCTCTCCTTCCGTCCCTGCCTCTGTCTCTTCCCCCTCTCTCTCTCTGGGGAGCCAGTTACAGACCATATCTTACAGAAACGGGCCATCCACCAGAGGAGGCCACTGATTTCCATAAAGGAAAAGAAAAGAAAAAAAAAAAAAGGCTGACACTGGTCTGCTGCATTGAGCAAACCTAGGAGGAGAAGGGTGTGGACGGAAAGACCAGGGAGGCGGGGGGGGGGGAAGGGAGAGGGAAACAGAAAAAGCAACAGAAGAAGAAGACAGGCAGAGAGTAAATGAGATACCTGGAGATGAGCACAGACGATCGGAGGACCAAGAGAGAGCAGGGCGACCATCTGGGCCAAATATAGTTCCTGGATCAGTCGTTTACAGTGACCACCGGAGGGGGGGTTTAGAAAAGTGTAGGGTGTACTGTAAATGGGATGATGTAACCTCCCGAGGGGCCCTAAGTAGGGAGCGATCACATATTCAAGGTCACTGGTAGTAGGAGTAAGAGTGTCTTGGGTGAGCACACAGGCTTACACAGAGAGTACGGTAACACCTTCTTCTTCTACTGTAGCGTGGCTCTCCCTTGAGCTGTGACAGCTGTAATGGCAGGGGCTCGTCCCGGGATCAGGGGGCGAGGAGGAGGGAGGGAGGGGGAACGATAGAGAGAGATACAGTCAAAGAGAGCGAGAGAGAGGGTAAAGGAGAAAGAAGGAGAGAGATTTATTTACATTTGTGTATGTATTGCAGTAATTAATATATATAAAATGCTGATATAAAATGCTGATATCATTATTATTCAGCAATTTTTTAATGTAAAGACTCTGATCTGTTGTATAATTTATACATTTTTTCTTATATCATCTCACATTTGTTGTAGTATGCTTTGGCAATATGTACACATATGTCATGCCAATAAAAGTTAATTGAATTGAATTGAATTGAATTGAGACTTTTAGATTTACATTGAACTTGTGAGCTTTGTAATGATATTGACAGTGTCGTGATTGTTATTTTAATATTAATAGGCCTAATCATTCTCATGCATACTTTTTACTCTGTTGTTATTGCCTTTGGGAATGTGCTTTGGCAATACTGCACTTGTCTATTGTCATGCCAGTAAAGCCTCATTGAACTGAATTGAATCGAACTGAGAGAATGAGATGAGGTGAACACGAAAAAAAGAGATTGGTAAAGGAAAGGAGGAGAGGGAGAGAAGGGGGGGGTGTAAAAGAATGAGAGCGAAAGAAAATGAGAAAAGGTGGAAAGAGAAAGAGAGAGATCAGTAAAAGAAAGGAACAAAGGGAGAGAGAGACAGGCAAAGGAGAGACAGAGAGAAAAAGAGGGAGACAGAGATGGAAAGCTGTGTGGTGAAGTACAGCGGGACGAGCTGACGACAGTGAAATGGAATAGAATAGAATAGATGCCGCCAGTGGGTACACATACATATTCCATCTCCAACTCACAAAGCTGCCTTTCTTAGGAAATACCAATGCCTTCTCTCCCCCTCCCCCCCCCCCCCCTTCTCTCTACCTCCATCTCCATCCCTCCCTCTCCCTCTCCCTCTCTTTCTGTGCCAGAGCACCGCAATAGCAGTATGAATAATTGAACAAGCCCGAATTGGGATTGAGAATTTCTGTTGCGGTTGTCTGCTGGTGCGGCAGGCAGGCTCTGCTTTTTTTTTTTTCCTCATTCATGACAAAAACAAAAACAAAATAAATAAAGAAAAGCACAAACACACAGAGACACACACACACACACACACACACACACAGAATCCTCGACCATCCTGTTCTTCAGCAGTATGGATCTGAGGAGAATTCCCTTGAAGACACACACACACACACACACACCAAAAGCTTGCAGCCCCATCCCATGCTAGTCTTTTTCATCCCCACCTGCGTACCTGATTACACAGTGTAGGACGCCTACGCAATTAATTCATGCATGCCAGCCCGTGTGTTGCCTTCCTGTGGGGAATTGAGAAAAGGAAAGAATATTCGGCTCCAGATGTACCGGAGCGTTCGCAGCCTTGTATGACATTGAGCTGATGCTCAGATTCAGTAGGACTTTGTAAAATCTTTTGCTGAAGGAGAGAACCGGCCGATGTTTGATATGAATATTCCCAAGCAGATTTCCAGTGGAGCAACTGTCTGCGTAGGATCAGATCAGGCAGTCAGTCTTCCCAGAGGAGAAGTTTGGAGAAAAAAATAGGAAAAAAAAACGACTGAGGGACAGACAGATATTCATGTGGAGGACAAAAGTTGGAAATGTACTGCAGTGGATATGTGTGTGTGAGTGTGAGTGTGTGTGTGAACATGTGTGTGTGTACTGTATGTGAGTGAGTATGAAACAGAGGGAGGGAGGGAGAGAGAGGAGCGCTGCAGTGTGTGTGTGTGTGTGTGAGAGAGAGAAAGATGGGCGCTGCAGTGGATGTGTGTGTGTGTGTGTGTGTGTGTCTGTGTCTGAGTGTTGTGTCTACAGCGAAACAGGCTGAGTACCTATTTAAGGGCTTGTGAGGTGTGGGACAGAAGGGAAAAGTGTGTGTGTGCATGTGTGTGTACTGTTGGGAGCTGGGGGAGGGTAGGGGGTGAGCTGTATAGGAGATACAGAATGAGATAGCAGAAGTGTGTATCCACAGGGTGTTGTCAGGCCAGGCCAGGACTGTGTGTGTGTGTGTGTGCATGTGTGTCAGTGTGTGTGTGTGTGTGTGTGTGTGTGTGTTCATATGTGTATTCGTTCCAGTTGCAGTTTAATTGGCCCAAATCTGCCATTCAGTGAGGCCGGTTCCTCTCCTCTCCTTGTGGGCTCCTGGGGTGGGGGTGTGGTGTGTGTGTGTGTGGGGGTGGGGGGGTGGAGAGAAGTGACATAAGTGACATTAAACCAGCACTCTCTCTCTCTCAGACACACATACACACACATACACACATCCACTGCAGCGCCCATCCTACTCTCTCTCTTTCTCTCTGTCTCTCTCTCTCTGTCTCTCGCTCAGACACACGCACACATGCACACACACACACACACACACACACACACACACCGCTCGCCTTCCCACCATCTGGGAGCAAAGCCAAAGGATGGGCACGGTAATTAGGTCAATTGTGAGCTGTTTAATGCACTTTCACAGGTATATACAGTACATTTGTGCACACATGCATACACAAGCATGTACGCAAATACACACACACACACACACGCACACACCGACACTGACACACACACACACACACACTCCATCATGGTGACATGAAATTTTACCTGCACACTTTCACTACAAACTCTTCACACACTTTCATTTTTACTACACATACACAAGCAAACACACACACACACATATGCACACACACACACACATACGTCAATGTGACACGAACTTTAAAATTCCGACCTTCACTACCAACACACGCAAGCAATCTAAAAGAAACATGTTATCACCCATTAATTACTTATTGATCATTTATGTGAGTCAGCATGATGTGAGTGTTTGTGTGTATCAGTGTGTGTGTATGTCTGTGTGTGTGTGTGTGTGTGTGTGTGTGTGTGTTTACATGTATGCATCCAGCACCAGTCTTACACCTAATATAAACGACAATTTAGATAGATGAACAGAACAGAAGGTGGTGCGGCAGCAATATCATGGCTGCAGGTGTTAACTCTAAAATATGAATACATCTGTTGTATTGAAACGGCAAGGCACAACTGACAATTAGGGAAATGAAGGCAAAACTCCTTTCGGCGTGATTGGTGCTGAAACGAGCTTCGCTGAAGTCAAGCTGGCCACATACTCGCAAGCTAAATCAAGATAGCGAGGGCCAGGAGAGCTAGCTAGCCCGCCAAGCGAGGCTATAACGCTTAACGAATGCCCTTATGGTAACAACAAACATATTTCCACTCATTAACTGTGAGGACTGTTCAATTCAATATGATTAATCTCTGTTTTAAGCCTCACTGGCAGGGATATTGTTTTGAGCATTGCCAGTGCAGTAGAACATTACATAATGACATATAAATAAGTTGGAATTACATAAGGAAGCACAGAGTAGCAGCAACTCGGTTTACTTTTTCTTGGATCCGTGGCTGGGGACCGAGAGCTGACGGATGACAGAGGGGAAAAGAGAGAGAAAGAAGGGAATCAAAGGCATGATTCAGCAACTGAATAAAAGCCAAGCAGGAACCATGTGACTACAAAGCGCAAAATGACAAGGCTCATAGAAACCACTTCAAATGCAACGGAGAGAAAAGGACCTGGGTTTCCTCCCCGGATAGCTGGGGCGATACGCTGAGGGAGCGACGGAGCAGGGGATGAGAGAGCAGAAAGTAAAGAGAAAGTGAGATGTGGAAATGGAGGATGGGGGGGGGGGGGGGGAGAGAAAGATTGTGAAAGAATGAGAATATAGGATTAAGTTGCGTTCACCTCTGCCTCATTTTGTAAACCGCGTTTAGGTAGTTAACATAAAGTCACATAAAAGCTGTGTTGATTTAGGCAGAGAGAGGCGCCGCGTGTTGAAGTGGTAAGACAGCCAATCGGTACTGTGAGAGGGAGGGAGTCAGTTAATTAGGAAATTGAGGAGTGTTGATGCACTGCGGTAGAATATGACCTCGCGAACAGGAGACAACTTCACATGGGGTAAAGGCCAACCGATCCCCTGTCAGTTTCTCCCAAACCCCCTTACCAATTACTCCACTGATGTCCCCAGGAAAGACAACTTAAGCTCCCTGCACACTCCACAAATCCCTCGCTTCCCTCTAACCACACACAGGTAGCTCGCAGATTCATTAAAAATCCTTCCTCTGGTTTTATCTTGTGTGTGTGTGTGTGCTGTAGGAGTGTGTAGTCTCCCTGCCTTGCTGGCCTGATGTCCTCCCCAGAGAGTTTCCTGAGGTTCTCCTCCTCTCTCCTCCAGTTAACTAGGCCTACAACTGACCTTCACACAGATGAACAAGCAATGGAGTCTCCTTCTGAAGCCTGAAAGCCACAGCGAGACAGTTCAAATGACAAATGATTATTATTTTCAAATGCAGCGCAATCTCTAGACTAAATAAACACCCTGATTATGTGTGCCGTTGTCATTAATATGGTGAATGTGGTTTACAGACATGATAATGTGTACAGGTGAGAGCAAGAGAAAGGTTTGGAACATAGACTGTAAAAAAAAGATGGACGTAGTGAGTGTGACGTCACCCATTGGCTTCTGAAGGGGCGTTTTGAAGCCTGGAGATTGGGTTTACAGACACCGCCATGTTGACATTTTTGGAGCCAAAGCGAGGCAAAGGGTGGAACCCGATATTGGCAGCGCCACCTACTATTGGCCTGTAATCAGCGAAAATCGCCATAAGGACACACATTAGAAGAAGTGAAATCAGCTACTGAGGCCATAACCTCTTGTCGAAAAAATGTATTGACCTTATATTTTGAGCGAGACGTTGGGTTGTGGTCCCATTGACTCACATGGAGTTGGGCCGGGTTTGGAATCTTTTTGGAGCCAGCCTCTAGCGGACGTTAGAGGAATTGCTGCCGCCGTCACTTCTGTATTGGCTTCAAAATTCTGCCGTGGTTTTGGTTGCTTGGTATGGAAGATGTGTAGCCAGTAGAAAATGCAACAAACATGTTGCATAATGCACCCCCATGCCCCTTTGTGCTTCCATAAATTGAGGGTTTTCAATTTTCTAAGGCGTGTTTTTTTTTTTTTTTTATCAGGCAAGCTACATAACATAAATGCACATCCACGATTCGAGACACCTTTCGTCATGCGTGCCCCTGTAGCGCCTGAGCGGTGAAAATGTTTCTGTGCAGCTGACTGTGAATGCATTGCTCTGAGATACAAATAGAGTCACAGCAGAAATGGCTTTCACATCAGGAAGATGTAACAGGATGACAGGGAAAAGGTAAAAAAAAAAGAAAAAAAAAAGAAATACAAGAACAAGAGAAACACGTGAAGGGAGAATTGAATTAACACCTGCCAAACATTATTCGTCTTTGACATTGAATTCCTTAACATAATTCAATGAAATCACTCCATGCGAATTAAAGGGGCAATAAGTACGATTTTTTACTGCCCCATAGCACAAAATGACCATCCGTGATCTATAGGGGGTTGCTAGGGTTGCTGATCAATATCATAATCACTTAATGATTACTTCTGGCTCTCAAAACTCCTTTTCCTACCTGTACTCTCTGTTTTGGAACAAAAACTCCCAGCCCATTGCAATTTCAAGACACTCCCAGTCAATTCCTACTGGTCGTTCGATAGAGGTCGATACAGGTCATAAATTACTTATTGCTTGACCGGACGCTCTTGAAAATCCTAGCGCTCGCTTACCAAAATGAAATGCAGGTTAAACAGGTGTAGCCTCCAATCTATTGAAAAGTAAACAGCAGTGTAGCAGCTCCATTGAGTCGAAGGAGGAGACAGGCAGGGAGAGGGCAGATGAAACCCGTCGCCAACACAGAATTTCCCTACAAGGACTCCCACAGATTACTTTGGGGATTCTCAAACCCACACACACACACACACACACACGCACACGCACACACGAACACGCATATTCACGAGCACACACTGTCTGTCCCTAAAACGCATCAAAGAGTGTTAACTTCAGTCGGGAAGGAACATAAAAGGATGAAACCACTTCACATCCCACCCTCTCTCTCTTCCTTCCCTCTCGTTCTGCACCTTTCTGTTCATCAGCTGCACTATCTGTAGTACCGTATGTCGCAATTTCTCCCTTTGTCTGTCTGTCTCGCCCTCTTTAATCTCCATCCAGCCGAGAACCACGTCGAGGCCCATGCAGGTACGGCTTCTCCAGGAGGGGAGACGCAGACAGACAGTTAAATATTTCATGTCTTCGGTGGATTTCGGATGCCGAAGAGCCGGGGACCACATGAAACATCGTTTGATGGTTAAACCAAGTTGTGAGAAATCAACTGGATAAAACCCCCCCAGGATAAAAAAAGGGATTCAAAGCACTTTCTCTTCTTCTCTCTTGGAAGTCATTCATCAGAGAGAATTGGAGATCGTTTTGGACAAGAAGAAGAAGAAGGGAGGTAGAAATCTGCACTCAGCCGCTGTGATTCTGTGCAGTTGTGCCAATTGTGACAGTGTGTCTGCTGCTGTGCCAACATAGTAGGGACACCCCGTTTTTTTTTCTTTTTAACACTTATTTAACCAAGTAAGTTGACAGCAAACACTTTTATTTTACAGCAACACTCTGGGACAGTTTGGTGGATGAGTTTCCCACATATATGCAGAGTCACACCTGCTGCACGGTATAAACAGGTGGAGGTTCAGCGTCTTGCTCAGTAATACGCACCCTCAAGTCATTTAAATACATAGCAAGATTGCTTTTCTATTTCTGTAAGGAAAACTCTGAATAAAATGTACTGAACTTGGAAACACTTATGCAGGACAAATAGATGTAAATGGAAAAAACTAAGTCTACTCTCAATGGCTTCCTGTGACGTTTTTGGAGCGCAGAAAATCAATGTTAGGGAGAGAGAAAAATTAGATAAATTGTAGATGGAAAGCCAATGGAAGTGGGGAAAGCAGAAATAACACAGCAAAGCAAGTATTGGCCATGTTTTGTCTCTGAAACACCCATTTCCCTCTAGAATTAAAGGTAAAATCCACCCTAAAACACATTAACACTGTTAAAAACCTCTATTGGTGATGTATCTTGGATTTGTGGGTCCATTTTGCTGTATGGTGGTGCTGCGTTTTGAGTAAATGATGTCACTGTGATCATTGACACACCCCGATGTTCACAAAATTAGCTAGCTAGCTATATTTAGTATATTCCCATGCGCCCACCTTTGATTGAAAGCAACAAGTTCACATTCACGTCACAAAAACACGTTCACGTTTTCTGGAGGTTGTCAAAAGTCATTCTGGGAAACGTAGGAAATCCCCAACTGAAGTAGAAGTAGGCAAGGCAAGACGAGGGAAAGCGGGTACACCAAAAAAGTAAATTACAACACTTCATCACCTGGAATAGACTGAACATCACAAATGATCGATATCAGATAGTGTAAGAGTGTCTGAGGGTGGATTTTTTCTTTCGAGCTTTGCTTCTCCAAACTGTTGTTGTTCTTCCTCCTGAAGAAATTCCCCAGCTCTCTGTAGACGCCTCTGCAGCCCGTTTCTATTTTCTCAAGCCTGTCGATGGTGATCAAAAGAGAATTGAACACTTTCTCCTTCTCTTTACACACTGCCATAGCCCTCACCTCTGTCTCTCTCATCAGCCTCTCTATCCCTTCTTTGGCTTTCGTACAGTGCTGCAGAGAGAAAGGCAGGGTCTCAAGGGCAGCAAGGCTGTTGGACTTCTTGTTCCTCCTGGTCAGAGTTTCGAGAGTTTGACTCAGGCCATCAATCTTGTTGTCCTTCTGATTGATTTCTTGAAGCGATCTTTCTTTTCTTGTCCTCCAAGGCTTTAGCAGTTTGTTCCTCCTCATACTGTAAAGGTGCGATACAGAAGGGAGATGTCTTTGCTTTTCTCCTCGAGGACAATGGTCCACTGCTCTGCTGCTTTCTTCAGTTTCTCTTCCATATCTTCCCTCTCCTTCCTCCATCTCTGCTTGGGCATTAGGGGCCCTTCATTGTCTCTCCCAGTCACGGAGGTTTCTTTTTTTTTTTCTGATAAAGTACAGTTTGTTATGTTTCTGCCTCATGTGTGCTGTCCACCAGGCTGTCTCTTCTCTTTTCTTCTCTTCAGTCTCTCTGATGGTGTTTCCCCCTCTTCCACCCTGAGAAAAGCCTCCAACCTAATATTATCAACTGTCTCTAACTCTACTGTTTAGGTACTTGCAAAACAACTGAAAAAGGTCTAGATTTTGACAACCAATTGATATTGTTGAGTGGAATTCTTTCCATCAGAGGCTGTTATTACAAAACTTCAGGATAATGTTGCCACAAAGGTTTTGCATGTTAGTATCCGCATTCATTCATTCATTCATTCATTCATTTTCTCTACCCGTTTAATCCATATCAGGGCCACAGGGGGGGACTGGAGCTTATCCAGGAGCTTAGCATGCACTGGAGGCAGGGAAACATCCTGGACAGTTCGCCAGTCCATCTCAAGGTGAACATAGATATGCAGATGTCACTCACACTCACATTCATACCTATGGGCAATTTAGTTTCCAATCTATATGACTTGCCTGTCTTTGAAATGGGGGAGGAAATCAGAGCGAACTCCACACAGGGAGGGTTGGGAATCGAATCATACCACCTAGGAAGTCTCCTACAAATATAATAATAATAAAACAGTTTAGATTTAAAGCTATGACAGCTTGTTATATTTATTACTTTTACTGCAATATCTTTGCTATAGCATTATGGCATATTTTGCCTGAATCTGAACTAAATGTCCAAATTAAAAATAAAGCAAACAGTTTTGTGTCAGTTTATTATTGGAGATCAGTGGGTTGTTTTGATCTTTGAATGATGCACAACATGACAGCTCCAAACCAAGACTAAATGTCTAACATGCAACATAATGTACAGGATGCCTGTGGTGTATTGGCCCACAGCTCTGCCAAAATACAGCAATAATTTAGTACCTGGAGATTCTGTTCACTGGAGAATTAGATTAATCTGTAATGCTAATTTAATGGGGAACATCACTCAGTTTCAGAATCCATTAATGTTATTTTCCATTTCCTATATATTATATGGTTTAGAACAATGCTATCAATATTCATGAACATGAACAACTCTTTCCAAAAGCCTGAAACCAGAGAATTAAAACTCAAACCTGTAATGTTAGTAGTATAAAACCTAAAATGATTCTCAAACTCTTGTACAGCGAGTTCAGAGCCATTGCCCTGGTAAGCACTGCTTTGGAAATGAGCTGCAAAAGCCAGAAAAGCACATTTTTTGAAACCAAAATGAAGCCTGTCCTGAGGGGAAAAGACAGGACAATTATAAAGCTGTGAAACACCGTCGAACACATGGAGAGGAGGAGAAGGGAAGACAAAGTGTGTTGGGCATCAGAGTTGAGGATGAGTCAAAAACATCAGCTTTCTTTTAAAAAGCTCTGAGAGTCCTGAACAGGCAACAGAGAGCCACCATGAAACGGGAGGACCGACGGAGAAGAAAGAGGGAAAGAACGGAGGAGACGGAGTGGGAGTTGAGAGAAGCTGCTGGGAGAACGGTGGCAGATCTGTCAGAGACGGACAGGAAGATCGCTGCCCTCTGTCAGAGACTCTCTCTATATAAAGAAAGAGCAAAGATGTCCACCAAAATTGCAACTCTTAAGGTCCTCTGAAACTCTCAGCATCGCAGAAAGTGAGAGGAGAAGATAGAGGGGAAGACGGAGGGAACTGCAGATGGGAGAACTGTGGAGCAGACAGAGAACTTGAAGAGAAGAGGAAGAAGTTGTCAGCTTCTTTCCACCCTTTCCTTCCCCTCTGAGTGTCAGTTAATCTATGCCGTTATGCTTTGTTTAAATCTCTGCCATATTTTGACATACCCCATCTGGACTCATTGGACTCTGCAGGTCCAAGTACTACAGGTAAGTAAGAGACAAATTATATATAGGTCCAAAATTGACAAACTTATCCTTTAAAGCACACACTAACACATTAAAATGTAATTACTATGTCTGGATAAAACCTATGATTTATTTACTCATGGATAGATCAGCTATGTCATGCAGCTATAAGAACAATCTGTAAACACAGTGCTGCTGTATATGCTTGATGTGCACTTTTACATGATCTGCTGTTGTTAGTAGAGTCTGGGTAAAATGCGTCATTTGATCGTATCAGCTGATCAATTGGAATTGGCCCTAGAAACCCTGATCGGTGCATCCCTATAGTTTCTATAGGAACGTCAAACATCTTATGTAATTTCAACGCACTGCTTTTATTAAGTGCATGCACATAACACCCCGCCCCCCACACACACATCTCCCACAAACAAAACCCCACAATCTGCCCCGTATCTACTTGCCCGGTGCCCCATGCTGTCCGCATCCCTCTGACGTAGGATCAGTCCGTGGCCTCCATAAGCTGATCCCCTGACCCCTCCTGCTGATCAATACTGCCCCATCTGACCGCTTCTATTCCTGGCCTCCATCCCTGCAGAGTCAGCCCCCTTCCCCCCTGCCCTTCCCTTCCGCTCAGCTCCCTGGGACCAGCCTGGCACAGTGCTGCCCGCTGCCAAGTGTTACTCATTTAAAGAGAGACACTCAATGACGGCATGTAATACACAATATGGCCTGTGTGTGTGTTACAGTGTGTGTGTGTGTGTGTGTGTGTTACAGTGCGAGCGTACCCACATGCAGACATGTGGGAACGGTTTGCTGCATAATTCACAATACAGTACATTCTTTTCCCACAGATATTATGAATGACTGATACTCTGAAGCGGTTCAGGGACATTTATTAATTATTTACAAGCCTCCCAATGTAAAAAACCGAGTGACCTAAAAATGTAATGAGATCAGTATATAAAAAGAGCCAGGCTGACCCATATGTGCATAAAAAGATGCAGTTAATCTCACAGCTTCTTCACAGCCAAGACTAAAACCGCCGCGCCTCACAAGCACATGAAACAGCATATTATCTCACTCTCATTCTCAATGTCTCTCTCTCTCTCTCTCTTTGACACACACACACACACACACACACACACACACACACACAAACAAATATTTTTAAGGACTCTTCTCTGATGGCACTGCTGTTCCTTCAATGCTTCTGCACCAGATCCTTCCCTGTCCCACTTCCTACCTGAAACAACAGGATGGGAGGAGGGAGAGAGGGACAGAATGAGAGAGAGAGAGAGAGAGAGAGGGAAATAGATAGAGAGAGAGAGAGAGAGAGAGAGAGAGAGAGAGAGAGAGAGAGAGAGAGAGAGAGAGAGAGAGAGAGAGAGATGGTTAATTAGTTCAAGTTCAAGTTCAAGTGTGTTTGTCATATACACAGCCTACACAGGGTAAACAGAGCAATGAAATGCTTGTATGCTGGGTCCTTTCAGAATAAAAAGAATAGTAACATATATTCACAAAGATAAATAAAGAATTAAAATAAAATAAGAATCAATTAAAAATAAAAAAGCACAAGTTAATTACCAAAGAAAGAACAGCACAAACTCTTTAATTCAATGCACATACTGCAAAAACATTTTTACTGTGTATGTAGTGTTCATAGAAACAAAACGGGTCACACTAGCAACTAAAGCTTTGAATACTGCAGTCACCTGCAATTGGCAGCCATTTTGCATGCAGCAGTTGCCCTCGGCTTGGCTCAAGCTGTGAAAAACACTCAGCAGCACAAAATGACCAACAAAACAAGATATGCAAAGTCCTGCCCAATCCGCCACTTGGGAAGGATCCAATTAAAAATGGCGAACTCAGGTGTGGGTTTACACCACGGGGCTACATCACACAGCACCAAACACACTACCAGATCGCAGCTATTTCTGTGCTGTAACAGTAAAACCTGGAGCCCAACAGCGAGGCAGAGCTTGCCCATTAGCAGTTTCCATCATTATTTTTCCCAAACTGCAGAGGCCTCAGACCTGACTCCCCAGTCCAGTTAGTTTGGGCCCTACAGCAATACAACAGCAAGCTATTTGCTCTGAATAGCCACCAAGGACATTTTCAGTGCATTACAGAGGCAATCAGCAAGAGCAAGTAAACCGGGGGAGAGTGATACAGAGCGACACAATGGCAGGGAGAAAATAGAATCAGAAAAGCGAGAGAGAAAGATGGAACGAGAAATAGAAAACGGAGAGAGCCAGATGGAGAACGAGACGGAGAGCTGTTATCCCATTATAGGCGGCCACAGTGCCGGTCAAGGTGCTGAACAGGCAATAAAAGGACAGCATAATAGAGATGTAATGGCAAGTGGGCCAGACACCGCACAAGGCCGACCCAGGGTCAGCGATAGACGGATGAAGAGGAGGCCCCCTGCTGTGTCCACAGGGGCCGGAGGCAGCTCTCAGATCAGTGGATGTGATGTTAATTTACTGCAAGACATATTAGTTATTAGATGTGGACACATTATACCATAGCTGGTGATTAGGGAGAGGTGTTATTAGTTCTGCTGGTGGGATTTTGTGTGCATGTATGTGTGTGTGTGTGTGTGAGTGCATGTACCTCCTGAACCTGCTGAAGATGATTCGGGCAGCCATATTTTATTTTACTGCGATATCACACATCCTTTTATCTCTGCAGGTGAATATCCATAATACATCCTACAGCACTCCTGGGTTTTTCCCTGGCAGAACATGAGAACATGGAGGAAAGGCCTTAATGAAGCCAACAGTGCCAGTCTTCCCTCTTTTATCGTAGCTGAGGGTTTATTAGTACGCTTGTTTTGTTCCTTTTATTTTTAAAGCACTTTGTAATTTTGTTAAGAAAAGTACTGTGTTATTATGATCATTATTGCAGCTAGAATTAGCTATTATGCATTTGGCAGTTACTGATGACAGGGGAAAGCATGTGGGGAGTGGATTTGAAGAATTAAATAACAGGCAATTTTGTCAGCCCTGTATATACAATTACACACATATATAATTTACTACATGTAGACACTTCAGAAGAAACTGAAAGTTTGTTCCAAAATGAGATATTCACTGTGAAAAAGCTACTGCGTGTGTGTGTGTGTGTGTGTGTATAGGACAAAGACATCAAGAGTCATTACCAGAATACATTTTTCAGTATAGAAGCCATATATGTATTTGTCAGTCCTGCTTCTCCAGTTATATAACCAGACAGTGTCACCTAGTTAGGCTGTGTTCAAATCTATGTCTTGCTGCCAGTAGGGAAGTTCAGTTATTAGTTAAACTACATTTTGCTGTAGCTTGGTGGTAGTTGAACTAAATTTTATCTCAGGTCTTAGTCAACAGGTAGACCATGGAACAAACACTGCCAGGGTGAAGGCTTCATTTGAAACAGAATGGACCAAAAAGAATAGTTATTTTAACTTTAGTGTAACTTTAACATACAATTTCACTTATTTTAATGCAAAGTATGTCGGTGGATTGCTGTTTTGCAGTGGTTTCCCCAGCACTTCCCACTGCCTCAGTGTAAGTGTAGATGCAGCACTCCAGCTGTTAGGTGTCATGGCGCTGTGTTGTCACCCATTAACCTACATTAACCTGACAAGATCTGCATCTGATCTGACAGAATGGGGAAGCTGGGACAGGAAAAGAGGAAAACAAAAAGAAATGAGGAGCTGACATTCACATATTTTTTTTTTCTCTTGCAATTGTCAACCTGACATTGGATGTATTGCACACTGAGCGCTGTGGCTCACCTACAGTGCAAGTACGTCTTTTGCACATGTTGTGTTAAACAAGATGTGTTACCCAGATGTGTTGAGAATGACTCATCCTTTTTAAGTGTGTTGTACATCCAATGTCAGATTGACACTGAAAAGAGGAAAATACATGAATATGGCCCATTCTGATTTCTTCTTTCAGTGATCAAGGCCGGAGTGACGAAAGCACTTTGTCCGTCTTAAAATAAATACTGCTTATAAATATCCTTGCTGTCAAGTGCGACCACGTTCTTCTTAAAAGATGTGCTGACAGCAACACACTTTGACATTACATGTGCTGCTATTAAGAGATTATTGCTGAAAAAAAGACAAGATGTGTGTCTTATATGAGGCACTTGGACATAATGGAACCGACGTCTTCTTTTAAAGAGTGTAAAGTAGAGCTTTGATGGCGAGAGTCGGGAGTATTACTAGACTCTAATAGGCTATTATGCATCTTCTGTAATTGGATATGAGGTATGATGATCCATGGGGGAGATACTGCAGGGATGCGGCACTAATACCAAACAGGGATAATTCTAATGTATATATATGAATATATTTTAAGGCATATGTATTTACACACACATACACAAATGCGTGCTAGAGTTCCTTGGAGAGATTTATATAAGTTTTATGAATCTTAATGAAGGACTTCAGGCAATACAGCACAGGGCTTCATACTGGCTATAGCAGGTCACGTTCAAATTCAAAGACAGGATTGGAAGTTGCCTTGGTTACTACAGGTAAGACAATCCATCATATTACCATACCGGGGTTGGAAAACATATCGGACACACAAATAAGCATATCTAGTGTCTAATAAGGAGCAGGGCCACCCTTCGCATTCGGAGCAGCTTCAGTCCTCGTTGCATCGCTGTCACACAAATCCTGAACTGTGTGTCATCGCTCCAGAACTTCCCATAAATATTCAATGATGTTTAGAGCTTGTGATCTAGGAGGCCATGGAAGACGCCTGACTCCATCCTGGGGTTCATGAAACCACTCTTGAATTTATTTAGTGGTGCGTATAGAGACATTTTTGCATGGCTTAACGACTCCCATATGATTGCTGCCCGCCATTACAGACCCACGCATGTTTGGCAGCTGGCAACAGACATTGTGGGCTGAAGGCTTTCTTTGGCTTTCTCCAAATCTAGGAAAAAGGTAAAAAGCGTGAAAGCGTGAAAGATGACTACTTTACACATGACTTTATTCCATTGCTCAGGGATCCAGGTTTTGTGCTCCTTATACCAACCGCTGAAAAACAAGAGGTTTCTGAATGGCAGCCCTGCTATAAATACCAGCTTTGTGAATTTTTGTTGAGACTGTGTCACAGAAATGTTGATTTAATTCTGCGGCCATTTTTGAGGCTGCAGTTTTCTGGTGTTCAGCAACTATCCTGTCAGGTGTCTGTCCATCCCTGTCGGTGAGCTTCAATTTGCAGCCACTGTTCCTCAAACGTTTGTCCGTGTTTGCCATGTTTGTCATGATTTTCCAGACCTTGCCTTACATTCAATAATTTTACAGTTTTGTGACAGATGCACTTGCAATTTGGGACTATCTGGCATCTTTGGGACTGTTAGCTGCCTCATGTTGCTTTGAAATCTCACATATTAGAGTGTCGAGTATCAGACCGCTTTTAATGCTGACACACACTGCTAATTGGTATTCCACTTAAAGGTCCCATATTATGAAAAACATGTTTTTCCTTGCCCATACACATATACTTTAGTCATCCTTCAACCTAACAACCCACAGAATGTGAAAAGTGAATGCCTCTGCATCCAGATGTCGGACCTTTTCACTAGCACTTGAACGCACCACACCTTTGTGGATCGGAGGACTGCACCCCGTCAGATTTGTCCGAAAAATCTACAAATAAATGCGACCGAATCCACACGTGTCTGGTGAAATGCAGATTCGAAAACCTGTAAAAAAATGCAAAAACAACTCGTGTGATTTGGAAAAATAAACTTCAAACTTGGAAATATATATGTGGAATTGTTTGACATTTAATCATGTTGGGTAGCATTTATTTGTAGAATTGTTTGACATTTATTCAAATTGAGTGGCATTTGTTTGTGGACAGGAAAATACATTTGTGATCATTCTTGTATATTTACGAGTCGTGATATACATTTGTGAAACTTGTTGTGTGCATTCATTTCTTTTTAAGACAAATCTGACTCCATATGCATCATATTGTGCGTTGGAAGTGTTACTAAACCATAATTGCATGTTAGTCGAGTGCAAGTGAGGATGGGTGTTGGCAAATTGAAGCAAGTCTAGAATTACTTCATTAAAAGCACTGATAGAACTATTTCTGGTTAATATTGAAGTTCAACATTGGTCATAGTAGGCCTATGTAAATTGTAATGTGAAATTTATGAACTTGGGTGGTATGTAATGATTACATCCTGTGCATGGCAAAATGACATGAGCGCCTCCACAACACTAAATGTTAGCCTCGAGGCCTGTATGCAGTTCTTCACAGCTTCACTGTTTAACAGGGTCACTATCTGCTCCATTAACAAAAACCTCTCGGCCTGCTTGTTTTCAATAGGCTCCTCTGTCATCCATCCCTCGACGTAATGGGGCACGATCGGGATACTTGAACCGAAGACATGTCAAAACATACACAAAGGAAGTCGTATGTTTGCCTTTTTCACCAGAGGCATCGGTCTTCGTTATACCCAGAGGAGACACTCGGACCAGGTTAGCTCAGGCTGGCCTTGTTGGAAAAATTTCATTTTCCACAGAATGGTCTGAAGACCAACTGAGAGCTGAAATAACGGCTATTTTCAGAGGAGCATTTGGGTTATCAGAGCACCAGTCATACCCATTTCAGTTTTTGAGCACCATTAAGGGGTGTAAAAAACTGATGAAGCCAAAGGTCACCTCCAATTTCCCCTGGGGTGGTAAAGAAGTTGCCTCCGTCTGTTCCAGCACTTGTCTGTACATCATGGCAGCAATGCAAGTTCCAGCACAGGTGAGCATGTTCTTGCATAACTTAGTGTGGTAGAATCCAACTCGGAGAGACAAGAGTTTCAGTCCAAATGGGTTGCTGCCCGTTTATTAAACTCAAAACAAATGATAATCATACACAACCAAGGATGCCCAACTGTCCGGCTCGACTTTCAGCCCACAGTAGTCCACAGCTTTTCAGCCCCTACGTTTCCACAGACCTTGGGCAGCGACTCCTGGACGATCCACCTACTGCACACGGGACAGAACACACCTATAAGCTGGTGATCCAGTGATGAGCACACCTGTACCCAATCACTGAATCACCCCCCACAACCTATTCCACCACAGTCGTCTACCCCCTTCTACTAGCCAGATGTTGCATACTCCCCACACTTAGAAAATATGTAATTTCTCAATCAGATAAAATTATCTTTGTGTCATACTGTAGAGTTTTCACTTTGTGACTTACTGTTCAAGTTGCCCGTTTTACATAGGAGTTCACACCTTTCTTTTGTGCAGAATGGGTGTGTGGAACTGTCTGATGACAGTGATTTTGAAAGCCCAGTTGTACAACAAAGGAGAGGTGGGTAAAAAAACATAACGCCCCTCATCCGTTTGAAAATCACTGTAAATAACAGCCTCGAGGTTAATTGCTTCATTCCGAAGGCTATGGAAATTTGATTTTATATTTTTAGTGATGAATTGGCGACTTATTGCATGTTAAGGTTATTACTGAATAGATTTTGTTCATATAGTGAGTCAGAGAGATGCACCGTCCACAACCCAGAGGGAACACTGTGAGAGGCAAGAGGGTGTTGAAGCCAGTGCTCCATCTGACGATGGGATGGAATTACAAGGACAGCGGGGGCCAAATGAGGCTACTATTCACTTTGCAGATTTCATGTACAATTATATGTATTAAGGTTTTCACAGATAACATTTACGTTACATTTTATGTTGGTCCATGTTGTTAGGGAACGCATCTTCTTTTATCCTGTCATGTGTCTAATTTCTAGTCCTATTGATGTTGAAGAAGATGAAGCCATTGAGGAGGCCATCAGATGCAGTCTTTTAGAAGAGTCTGTGCAGTCCTCCTTACAGGATTCAAGGTATACTTACATAGCTCATATTTAACTTGTACTGTTGCACCACTCAAAGTAATACAAGGTCAGTTTGGCTTTAATGTGTTTTGGTAATAGCCATGTTCCCCTTTTGTTTTGAAGGTTTGCAAAAACTTTGAGCAAAGAAGAAATTACAGGAATTATAAAAGCACACAGTGAGAGGGTTGTCACATCAGCATTCAGACCGATCTACATCAGCCGAGGGAACGAGTGGACAACTGCCCTCCGACAGTTTAGTAGACGTAGATTCGCTGAGAGTACCGATGTGCTGTATGTCACCTTTGCCAGTGACGAAGACACCGATGAAGATGCAGAAGACCTCAGAGGGCCCAGGCGAGAATTCTTCCCTCTACTTGTAAAAGCTATCTACAAAGAGAGTGGAGCATTTGAAGGTAATCTTTTTTTTGCATAAATGTTATGTACTACATGTTAAATGTACTACTATGCTGTGGTGTTAAAATGCTTTTTCTTAAATACTGGGTAAATTGCCCTCTAAAAGTTTGGGTAACATACATACATAAGTAACTAATTAGACCTTTATTAGATATTAAGTCTTGATTATGGAAAACACTTTAGTATAGGGAGCACATTGGGAACTAATAGTGAGTATGCAGCTAATTAGATTGCCATTAAGTATTAGTGTTCTAACCTTATTAATATCTAATAAAGGTCTAAGTAGTTACTTATGTGTTCCCTATACTAAAGTGTTACCAAAGTTTGTATTGGTATTCAGATGCTGGTTATGGTATCTTGAATGATTATTTTTGTCTTTAATGTATATATATTTAATGTGTGTGTATATATATATATATATATATATATATATATATATATGTATATGTATATGTATATATGTATATGTATATGTAATGTATAATGTGTATGTTTAATGTGTTTCTCCTAGAGTCTCCAAATGGCTTCATTCCAAGAATGAACATTTCTCATGTGCAGAATGGAGTGTACCGCACTATTGGACAGATGATGTCTACCATCATAGTCCAGGGTGGTGAACCAGTGGACTACCTTATGACAGGAGACATTTTTCAGGTGAATGTCACTCCAGATGACGTAGCTGACATAGAACTGAGAGAAGCCCTGAAGAAGGTATGATATAGGTGTGATCAAATTTTTTTGGCTTCAACCCCAATTTCTGAGGCATTTATTTTCACTGTGAATGCATCTTTCTTATCCTTATGTTTCCATTATGCACCTTGAGGTTGATCAAGCAGCAACCAAGGATGAGCTGGAGCAAGCAGTGGAATGCTGTGACTCATGGAGATACCAAATCAAAGGTCTTCCAAACCCAGGCAGCATGGACAACAAAGATGCATTTGTGCAGAATGCAATACTTTTCCACGTCCTCATTCAACGACAGAGCTGCTATGATCAGTTAGTTGAGGGTTTGAAGTACTACGAGGTAAGTTTAGTCTTAAATTTAACTGTAATTGCATTCTAGTGTACAACAGATAGTGAATTGCTTGTGCATGATTTGATAGCACACCGGAAGACTGTTCAGTCCTATTCGAGAATAAACAGTGTGAATTATCTACAGACTGTACTTTAGGACTTTTTGGTAGTGTAACAGAGGCCAGCAGGTTTGTAAGCTCTGCGGATGTGAAAGGCCAGCTGGTGAGCTGTGCCGAAGTAAACCTCACACCTTTTAACCCTTTAATGCATACCTTACCCTGCCTCTTAATTCATTCTTCTTTTTTTTTCAGTTTAGCCCTCAATCCCCTGGTATTCCTCAAACTATTTGTTTTTAATAAATTTACTGAGTCAAAATGTCAAAATTGTTTAAAAGTATTATTTTATGTTTTTTAGCTAAAAGTCTAAAATCATTTTTAAATCAAATTAAATCAAATCGTATTGTCATTGCAAGGCACAGCCAAATGCATTCATGTAATGTTTTTTTTTTTTTGCTGTTTGGCCACAAGGTGGCAGTGTAGTCTCCTTGATCGTGTCATTGTCTGTTCTCGTGAGGATTGTCAAAAGATGCACAATCACTCACTCGGAATATGGCACGTAGTGCATTAGGGGCGGAAGGTAGCCCAGAGGCTAGAGAAGTGGTCTAGCAACCGAAAGGTCGCTGTCCCGAGCCAGACGGGGGGGAAAACTGGCATGGTGTGAATTGGTAACCAAAGGGTTGCTACATCAATGATCAGATGCCAACTCCTACCCGTGTGCCCTTGAGCAAGGCACTTAACCCCAAACTGCTCCCCGGAAGCTACACTGTGGCTGCCCTCTGCTCCAGCCTGTGTGTGTGTGTGTCTGGGGGGAGTATTGGATGGGTAAATGCAGAAGACAAATTTCTCTATGAGAAACAATAAAACCATTATCATTATTTGTGTGGAGTGAAAATAGTGTAGCATACTTAGCATCAAGAGATTGAAAATATTAAAATGTAACAAAAGTTATTTTATTATTTTATTTCTGTCAATTATATGTTTTGAGAAGTTTACATGGACTATTATTTCAATTTGTAGCTCAATCTATGTTAGATACCGGGACCCTAGGTATGTAGGAGGAACATTTGGCAAAAAGCCCATGCATTTAAGGGTTAAGCTTCAAATTGAGTTTTTGTTAATGTTTTCAAAGGTTCTACCAGTCCTGAAAGAAAAACCTTGCCTGAGGGTTCTTGATATGCCTGAAGAACCCAGTGATGTCACAGCAGATGTTGCGGCTGGCCTCCTGAAACCCAACTACTCTGTTCTGGGAAGTAACAGAAGACCAAGAGAGGAGTTAATGGTGGTTAAGTTGAGAGAGTTTCTTCACTGTGTACAAGGTAAATGGATGTGTTAACCAAGTATGGCTGAAAAATAAGCTTTTCCCTGATAAGCTCTAAGTTTGCTTAATAGAAAGCGTCATACTACTACGCATTAATAGGCTGGGCCAGCATGTAAAAATGTTTGTGGTGTTTTCTGTGGTGTTTTCTGGCTCAGAGAGGGACAAGTCAGTATATTCTGGTTCGGACGCCGACCATTTCATAGCAGTCTCAACATAAAACACAACACAATCAGTCCGGCTTTTTTTTTTTTTTTTTTTTTGTAGCCTAGTCCATACAGTTCCAAAAGCATACTTGCTTCAAACTCCATCTCTCGACACAAAACAAACACACACATTAAATAACTGATTTCCTAATTCACAGCCATCATGAATCCAGGAATCACTCCAGCTCATCCAATCACAGTCCTGCAACACCTTCTACAGGCCAGATGCTGCTTCTCCTCACAATGTCAT
This sequence comes from Centroberyx gerrardi, assembly GCF_048128805.1. NCBI lineage: Eukaryota > Metazoa > Chordata > Actinopteri > Beryciformes > Berycidae > Centroberyx > Centroberyx gerrardi. The sequence continues at coordinate 23,383,302 of NC_135999.1, read as the reverse complement.
TGGAGTATGTAGAGGATATTGCTGTGTATGTCATAGTACAACTTGTGCACTATCCTACTGCAGTCTTAAGTGTTACAATAGGCCTGTGCTTTGTTAAATGTTCTGCCTTGTTTCTACATTCTCCTACCTGTGTTGAGGACAATTACAATACTATCATTTCACTGTCTATAATCTGTGACAAATGTACTTCAAGATATGTAGACATAATTCTGTTTTGTACATATAATTGTAATGTCCATCTTTTCTATTTCTATGGTTTTGTACCTTTTTCACCTCTTTAGAGAAGGAGGTTGGGGAACAACTTAATGCCAGGGACCTCACTGAGGCAGAGAAGACGTTTATCCTGACACTGAATCCTGGACACATCCTAGCCTTTGCAACGGGAAGCAGCAAAGTTCCTGCGATTGGATTTCTTCACAGTCCGAAACTGACTTTTGTCCATGATGAGACAAAACACCTTCCCATTGCTCACACATGCTCAAATGAGCTTCAGATCTTTGTTAACAGAAAGAATCTGGCGGATGACGATGAATTTGATTACCATTTTCTGGTGGCTCTCATGAATGGAGCCATTTTTAGTGCAGTGTAGCCTACATGAAAAAAAACAATGCTTGGATTGCATAGCTATACACACAGAGACAAAAAATAATTTCAGATAAATATGCTAGTAAGAAAATCCATTAACAATTGATTACAAGACAGCACACAATACAAATGAACCAATGGGTGGTTTTGCTGATTCTCTAAGTATGTGATTTTATTAACATTTTTTTTTTACTATCTTTTAAGACAGTCATGTTAATGTTAAAACTGTTTAGTCTTTATCTAAAACCAATGCACTTTGGTAGTATTTACATCAATTTATTTGCTAAATGTATGCCACTTTTTCATTATTGATATGTTAATGTTACATTCTTATAATTCATTAATATGGGCACAGGAGTTACAGTTTACATATTTACAATTTTGTTGAATACAAATTCCTGTACTCTGTGATATGATGTTTTTCCCTTGTTACCATCATTTTCAAGAGGGTTTACTGCAACACACAATTCTTGCAAGTCCTGTTGGTTAAGTGGGCAAAAGGAGTAATGTGCATGAGGTGTTGATACCGACTCCACTGTTCTTTCCTCAGTTGCAGCTTCTGGATAGTTTAGTAACAGAAGATGTCTGTCTAGTGTGAAAAGCTGAACTGGGGTTCTGTTTCCTTCAGAGGAAATTGAATGATTGTTAAATGCAGCTTTAAACTAATCTAATGTGCGATTGATCCTGGGAATGTACACATAATGAAGAGAAAATAAATCTGATTCATTGTCTACGTCCAAGGCCTCCATTGACTCTAGCTCATAGAAAATGGGTGCAAACACATGACTGCAGTTTCTGTTCAAGTCCCGATTGAATCGTTCGATTCGCTGGTTATGTACAGAGCTTCCAGTCTACACAGAATTTTCACCTCTGTGCAGTCTCATGTCTTCCCAAATCCGGACATTCTCCCCTCCATGATCAGTTCTGATATGGAGGGGCCGGCCAAGTTCGCTGATGGCTGTACTGAAGAGGTCCTTAACAGTTTCAGCCCGATTGTTGTTGGAACACTGGAGAAACGTCAACATCCTACTGTAACCATCCATTGCGCTACCTACAACTAATTTCCATTTAATCAATTTGTGATTTCCGTCTACGTGCCATATATAGTTTGGACAAAGCACAGTGTGTACTCGTCTTTGTATTGTTGTTGTTCTCCTAGACTCGACACCAGCACCATCGACCCTTTTTACAGAGTCTCTGAGACGATGTGTCTGCACCACAATGTTTCTGGCCCACAAATGTCCATTAAGCATAACTTCTCCTACATGAGGATGTTCTGCTTTTATCTCACTTATGGTTGCGTCCAATTCCTCATCAGAAATGTTACTAAATTTTGTGTGCCGTATGTTGTATTCCCACATGAGCTTGTATAACGTGGGTCTAGAGATCCGCAGGACCGAAGCTACTTCAGAAAGTGTTGTCCCTAGCAGCAGCAAACCCTCAATGTCCTCTTTGGTAATTAAGGCATGCCCATCCTAAAAAAAATAAAATATATTTATTATTATTTATTTACAGGTTGTCGAATCTGCATTTCACCAGACATGTGTGGATTCGGTCGCATTTATTTGTAGATTTTTCGGACAAATCTGACAGAGGTGCAGTCCTCCGAGCCACAAAGGTGTGGTGCGTTCAAGTGCTAGTGAAAAGGTCCGACATCTGGAACTTCCAAATCGGCTGTTGAGGCTGCTCTCAGCTGGACCGGTCGGTAGATGCATTGGAGCTTTGCCCCGTGGTTGTTAACGACCTGGAGCCTAACGAGAGAGCGGGGGGGTGGGCTTGTTTCTCGGTTCAGCACCTAGCCCTCTCCACCAGCCACATAGGGAAGTACCAGATGTCGGACCTTTTCACTAGCACATGAACACGTTTGTCGATTAGAAGACCGCACCTCTGTCAGATTTGTCTGAAAAATCCACAAATAAATGCAACCGAATCCACACGTGTCTGGTGATTTGTGAATGCAGATTCAACAACCTGTCTTCCTTCCTCTGAAACATGCCTTCTGAATGGCTCCAACAGAACTTGACATGGCTAGTCAATTAGCTAGCTGGCTAGATTGGATGGGTTTCCTTTTTTGAGCTACCTTTCTCAGTTAACTTAGGGTAACATAAACGTTATCTAGCTATATATCACAACTTCACTTACTGATCTCAGTGATGTAACGTTTACATTGCTGGTGGCAAAGCTGGAAGTGCCTGTGGGCACCACTGGTGTGGAGACCTGAAACAAGAGCCCACATTTTAAATGTCAGATATAGCGGCAAAGCCCCTGGTACTTGACTTAATGTAGCGAGTGATCGAGCTAGCCATCAGGGAAAGTTAGCCACATATTAACTACAGCATAGGCTTCATAGAGTGGTCAGTTTTGTTACCGGTACCTACTGGCTAGCGTTAAGTTAACTTTCTGAATCATAGCTACAGAAAGTCCTTACAGTTGTTCACAAAACCTTAGCTAGCATCCGAGTCACACTGACGAATGTTAGCTAGCTGGGTAGGTTAGGTTAGCTAACAGTAACTCCCTCCCTCCAGAATGCATTAAGAAGTTAAAATTAAAACTAGTTAACTTACCGTTAATGGTGTGGAAGGTACTGGTGGTACTGCACCTTGGAGTGCAGCCCACACCTGCCATAACTGCGTGTTCGATATCTTCTAATTGGAGAGAATTGGCCATGTTTGAAATGATCCTGTCACCGACAGATCCACGGTCAGTGGTGTGGGGCGGTGCGCGCTTTTTGACGCTACTGCAAGGGGCGTGGGCAATTTGCATATTTTCGTAACATTTAGATTTACATTCAGCGCCCCATTTAGATTTAACATTTAACATTTAGATTTAACATTTAACATTTAGATTAACATTTAGATTTAACTTTTAACATTTAGATTTAACGTTTAACATTTATTATTTACATATAAACATATTGTTAACATTTACATATAACATGTTGTTTTACATGTGTAACCAGGTGGTAAAATAATAATATCTATGGGAAATAAAATCCATGTGGATGAAGTTCTCCGTTGCTGCGTTCCGGCCGGGGATGCTTACTTTGGACAGCAGGGGGCGTGGGTTCACCATTTCCTGGCGCGGTATGCAGGGAACGCTGGGAAAAGACAGGAAATAATGCGCTACTTTTCGCTGGGGATGGCCACTGGTTCCAACGGTGAGAACATTAATCAAGCATCTTATGTGGTTTTGAGGTTATTTTGCACAATTCTGTAAAATAGTGGTTTAATGTCGTTTGATGCACTTATAAAAGACCACATTTTGTGCGATTGTTTTGGTAGGATTGCAGATGGTTGTGGACTGAAAACCTCACACGTGCGAGCAGTTTGCTATCTGTGAATTCGGTATGAAACAGTTTGATGATTATTTCTGTTTTTGCTGTTTTGTATTTTTGTTTGTCAAATGTGTAAAGCAGAATGAATGTTGGTTTCTCTGTGAACTGAAATGGCTGCTAAATTTGATATATTAGCACAGATATTTTAGAGAATTTACAGGGCAATGTGGTGAATATGTTTCTGTGTTCTTCCGTTTATAGAGGTGCCACTGCCGTATTTGTGCCACATTTGTGCCAAGTTGTCACCATTTCTGTGACGTGTTATCTGTACTGGAATAAGTACTGAGTTTCTTTTTTTGTTTATTATTTTTTGCTAAATGTTTCTTTTGTAAATTTGAAAGCCTGGCCTTCAGTGGAAGCCAAGATTTCTTATAAGCTACTCTCCATAATTGGGGAAAACTAACAGAAAAGGAAATAAAGTCCCCACAAAATAGCATTTGAAGTTGTGTGTTAAGTTTATCCCGGCTTCACATGAATTTTTGTCTTAAATGTGAGGAAAATGAGCTAAATGTGAGGAAAGTGAGCTGAATATTCAAAATATATCAGCTAGAAAATTGTAGTATGTCGTTTACATTCGGCGCCCCATACTATAGTGGTCGGAAAATCGCTTAGTGTAGCTTTAAAGAATGTTACACCTGTCTGAGAAAGTTTTTAGAGACTTGGAGAGTTATTGTCAAGGTAGGGGCTTCTGGAGGGAGGGAGGGAAGAAGTGAGACACCAAAGCGTTGACCTCTGACCTCCAGCAGTCAGGTGCAGCATCATGTCGGCTAGCCTCGCTCTGACCTCGCTAACCTCCGTGTCTGTGCTGGACAGCCATGGTCGGCTCCGCTTTCATCTGCCTGCCACAGGCCAACTGTCTGTCAGACACACAACATGAACATGAAGGAGCGAGCAAGAGCAGCAGGGTGGCAGGACAGAGGGAGGGAGGGTGTGTGTGTGTTTCTATGTGTGTGTGACTGAAAGTTAAAGGCAACAGTTTCATACGCGTCCAAAAAACACACCTAGGCGTAGCATGTAAACATTTTCACACATGAAATTTGGTGTATTTATTTATTTAACAAGGGTCCCAGGCCGGGTTCAGGCCCAGGATGTTGAAGGCACAGGGTGTGTGCCTTCGCCAAATGAGCCACCAATGAAATGTGAAATTCATGTGTTTTTACCAGGCAGAAAAAGAGAGGAAAGAGAAAGAAAGAGAGAGAGAGAGAGGGAGAGAGAGAAAGAGCAAGAGAGAGACTGCCCAGCCCCTGAGTATGGCCACGAACTGATGAAGCCCAAACATCTCAAACAAATAATGAATAAATAAAGAACATAGTCATAACAGGGAGCTTCAGGCCAAAACATATTATACTGGATTCTAAGTGTACATAAGGAGAAATCTGTCAATGTAACTCAATCACCCTTTGCTGAATAGAAAATACATTTCTTTTCGTGAAGAGTATGAAGAGGGACACGTCCTTTGTGAGCTCAGTGTCAGTGAAAGTAAGTAAGTGAAAGTTCAGTGAGTCAGTGCGGAGCATGCCAGACAGGTAGGCGGTTCAATGGCACACATTATCAGCCTCTACACAGATGAACATATCGATCTGAGCCGAGGTGTCACACTCCACACAGGAGCATACAACGGCTGGTCAGTGTCCTGTGCTTTGAAGTACCTCAGCATGGGCCAACACAAAGGTTCTACAGTACTGTGGTCAACAATATCTAGCTATATGTTTTAGCCCAATGGATATAACAAATGGTTCTTTCCCTGCTGATCTATTTAGTCGTGTGCCTGGAAAGTGCATTTCAAAGTATAATTCAAACATCTCCATGCTGCCAAAAAAAAGGCCATGTGAGATTTCTGCTACATCATCACATATCAGTGATGAGAAGTCAGTAGAGCACCTTAGCTGCTTGAGCTAAGAGTGCAGTTTTTGTTGTCTCATTCTCTAAGAAATGTATGCAAATCAAGTTGTGGCACAAACACGCCGTCAAAAAGAGGACTGCCCAGACAAACAGGCTCCCTTCATTACCAACTGCAAGCGCAAAATTGTGTGCTTCAGCTGTAACCGACTAATCCACCAAGGCTGGCACCCTTCCGCCCCAAAGCGTCTTTTATAATTGGAGCGTTCTCTGATCTTCCTTGAGATTCTAGGATGGAAAACCCTCTCGCTTGCTTGCCTGACTGCTGACGACGTCCACGTCTCACCTGTGCTTTAATCATTTGGGGAAGTTGCTGTTGGGAAGTGTTACTGAGCTCAGTTTGCATGGTCATATGTGGGCAAAATAATGACGTTTACATATAACTTACATGTGTAAATCGGGTTTATTTTTTGACCAGTGCTATTAGTCACGCTTCCCACTCGCTGCATTCTGATTTGGCGATATAGCGTGTGCTCCTCGCTGCACAATACCCATGAATCCGGGCCTCAATCTGGATTTGGTCAGAACAGTAGATGTGAGCTTGCCGCACAGCAGAGATTCACGCAGAGAGAAACCAAACAAAACACACTCAACACACACAGGCACGCTTCAACGGCAGCTGGGGAGAGAGGGGAGCATGATGATATTGCTGCGAGGATTTGTTGATGTGGGAAAATAAATTTACACCATGATACATCCATGGCCTGCCCCCCCCTCCATACACACACACACACAGGTACTTGTGCACTGCAAACACAGCTACATACGCACACCAAACCCCCTGATGTCAGCACATTTCTAGACGGTAAACAAGCCTGTGAGCTGCTTAGCCATGCTGGTCAGGCTTTGGGCATTACCAGTGTGCATAACGTGAACATACACACACACACGCACACAACACACACACACACGCACAGGGCTGTAAACATTAGCAATATTTTCCCATTTCGTCTGCAGGGCAGGCTGGAGAGCAGTACATCTTCAGGGGGGCTGAGCCCTTCACTGGTAATAATCTCCCTTACACTTCACACTGCCATGGAGATGAATCATGGCGGATGGGGTCAGTGTGCGTGAGAGGGAAGGGGCCCTGATACGCCATGTGAATGCTGGCCTTTATGGTCTGTGGGTGTGGGTTTGTCTCTCTGTGTGAGTGTGTGTGTGTGAGTGTGTGTTCAGAGGTGTTTGGAGAGGCCAAGGTTCTTGTTCGGGTATTGTCAGGAGACCAGAGGTGCACTGGTGTTTTCATTGATGCTGATGAGGGCATGTGGAGCTACACTGAGATTTATGTACAGCAACGTAGCGGAGGGTTAAACCACATAAACCCACCCTTTAATTTGCCAAACAGAGTTTACCCACCTTTTCAGGCTGATATCGATATAGTGTTTTCTTAAAAAAACAGAGAGTGGGCAGTCTGCTCACCTTGAGCATCTGTTTATTTATTTAGACAGCTGGAAAGCAGAGAGGGAAAGTATCAGACTGATGTAAGTGAAAAATAGAGTATTCTAAAGAAAAAACAAGAAAATAAATGTAGTCTATTCTGAAAATCTTGTTCAGAAACAGCTGGAGTTTACAGTTTACTCACCTTTTCAAGCTAATTTTAGATTTTTATCATCTAAATTCAGTAGTATCAATTTATAGTAAGTAGCCTGTTATAGAAGTATAGAAGTATCATAATGATCTAAGTTTTTTTGTTTATATTGCTGGTTGTTCAAATAGAGCTTAGACTTAAATTTACCCACTGCTTTTTTTTTTTTTTTTTACCTTGACATCACTGTATATTTGGCTGCTGTCATGTACTTTCATGCTATCATCAAATTCATCAAATCATATTAAGGGACTCCCTTGGGAATAGAGCTAGTCTGAACCACTGAAACGTTGGGACGACTGTAAAAGTATTGGGAAAAAAATCAAGGCTTGTGGAAAAATATTTTCATGTATTCCAAAATGTCTCATATAGAGAAGTTAAATAACCAAACCATCTGGATTCCTGCAGACTGGACTTCTTCTCTGCAGCAAATAGCTAAAATGATAATACTGATTATTTTGCTTAATAGTGTAGTCATGATTATTAGTACTGATTATCATTTTTGATCATTTAAGGAATTCTTTTACTGCACATTTGGCATCTCATACCAGCAGCTTGACTATGTTCAACCATATCGGACATTCAAAATGAAATGAAATATTTCACTTTTGCCAATATGCCCATATTCTATGATTATTAATTGTGGAAACTAAAGCCTTGGCTCTACTGTAGGATGGAATACCAAGTAGCATTTCTCTTTGATTCACACTTGAGACTAAAGTGCAGCCAGGCTCATTTTCAGACACCAACATCTGAGATTCAATTCAAATCATTCATCATTTGCGTTGTGTGTTGTGTGTGTTATGTGTGTGTGTGTGTGTGTGTGTGTGTGCATGTTTTATGTGTGCCTGTCTGGTTGCATCCATCTGTGTGTGTGTGTGTGTGTGTGTGTGTGTGCCTCTGTGTCTGTGTGCAGATGCATCTGTGCGCATTTGTGTGTGTGAATTGGTGGATTCAAATAAACCTTTTAAAATGTGTGCGCACGCCAAGATTTGGCCTCAAGGTCCTTTCATTTCACAGAGAGGTCCGAATCCCTGCCAGCTTCATCAGAGTTCACCCCTCCTCTCTTCTCTTTATTCAACCTTTACCTAACCGAACTCGCAGAGCGGGAAAAATGTTTTCTTTCACAGCTACGTCTGAAAGGAGTTTGATGGAGTCTGAATGAAATTGAATCTCCTGAACATGATGAGGAGGAGGCTGGCTTGGTCTCATATTCATACCTTCTTCATCATCTGTGCATAAATCCTTCATTGGGGGAAGTTGTATAACAAAGTTAAACTATCAGGCTTATTTCCCCCGGAACTTCATTAAACATGATATTATGGCTGCAGTCAGCTTTGTGACTGCTGCTGAATGTGGGAAGGAAAGAGGAAGAGGAGAGCAGGAGAAAGCACTGAAAATCACTTCCGACGGTTCACGACTTTCGAAAATAGCTATTGATGGAAGCGAAAGGGTGCAGACTGCTGGGACAGTGACCATAATTAGATCAAATGGGATTTATCAGAGCACCGGGAGCCAGTCCTACGCTGCGTGACGTCAGCGCTGACCTGACTGATGAGGACGTGGCAGCGTGACAGAGACCAGTGGGCCGGGTGCCACCGCTCCGCTGTCACCTGCCACCGGTCCTGTCCCCGGTGGGCGCCCGCTACCTCCGCACACCGCTGACGGGCTGCTGGAAAAAGAACAGAAGCAGCACCAAAAATTTATGGGTGACATCTGTGCTGTGGTGACAGGCTGCAAGTCAAGACGAGAGCTGGAGTTTTTAAGAACCAATTCCTCCATGATTTGCAAAGTTACGCATATTATCATATTTTAGAAGTGACACCATTTCCAAGTATTTATGATATATTTTATGATGTATTTCTGATATATTAAAGTATAGTGAGTCCAAGAAAAAAAAAAAAAAAGACTTAAAATTTCATTTCATTCATTCAGCTGATTTAGTTTTTATGTGGTAGTAGTAGTAGTAGTAGGACTGGTAGGAGTGGTAGTAGTAGTAGTAGTAGTAGTAGTAATTGTAGTAATAGTAGGAGGAGTAGTAGTAGTAGTAATTGTAGTAATAGTAGGAGTAATAGTAGTAGTAGTGGTGGTGGTGGTAGTAGTAGTAGTAGTAGTAGTGGTAGTAGTGGTAGTAGTAGTGGTGGTAGTAGTAGTGTTAGTAGTAGCAGTAGTAGTAGTAGTGGTAATAGTAGTAGTGGTGGTAGTAGTAGCAGTGTTGGTGGTAGTAGTGTTAGTAGTAGTAGTAGTGGTAGTAGTGGTGGTGGTAGTAGTAGTGTTAGTAGTAGTAGCAGTAGTAGTGGTGGTAATAGTAGTAGTGGTGGTAGTAGTAGCAGTGTTGGTGGTAGTAGTGTTAGTAGTAGTAGTAGTGGTAGTAGTGGTGGTGGTAGTAGTAGTGTTAGTAGTAGTAGCAGTAGTAGTGGTGGTAATAGTAGTAGTAGTGGTGGTAGTAGTAGCAGTGTTGGTGGTAGTGTTAGTAGTAGTAGTAGTAGTAGTGGTGGTGGTAGTAGTAGTGTTAGTAGTAGCAGTAGTAGTAGTAGTGGTAATAGTAGTAGTAGTGGTGGTAGTAGTAGCAGTGTTGGTGGTAGTAGTGTTAGTAGTAGTAGTAGTAGTGGTAGTAGTGGTGGTGGTAGTAGTAGTGTTAGTAGTAGCAGTAGTAGTGGTGGTAATGGTAGTAGTAGTGGTGGTAGTAGTAGCAGTGTTGGTGGTAGTGTTAGTAGTAGTAGTAGTGGTAGTAGTGGTGGTGGTAGTGGTGGTAGTAGTAGTGTTAGTAGTAGCAGTAGTAGTAGTAGTGGTAATAGTAGTAGTAGTGGTGGTAGTAGTAGCAGTGTTGGTGGTAGTAGTGTTAGTAGTACTGGTAGTAGTGTGTAGATTCCACACAGGGAAAGTCTCTTATCACTGAAACAGATTGTAGAGTATTTCATTTTAACAAACCAAACTTAAATAAGTCCCAGACAGAGACTGTAAACTCCTTTTGGCAGCATGCAGAGAAGCAGCTATTTCTTACTGCATTCTTGCTGGACTATTGTTGCACTCTGGCTCCCTCCCCAAGAGAAATTGTTTGGGAAAAATCCAATTTTGCTCTCTCTTCAGTCACTGGAAGCTAAAAGGAGCGGTCTGCTATTTTGATAGTTGAGAGACACTAGGGCTTTGTGCTACAATAAACTTATATAAAATATTTCAGGCGTCCTGGGGCTCCACTGGCAAACGGCCATACTGCGTACCCACAACTTCCTGGATTCAAATCCGGCCTGGGACCTTTGCTGCATGTCTGCTGCCCCTCTCTCTCTGCTGTAAACTGTCCAATAAAGCAGACAATGACAAAGAAACATCAAAAGAACATACATACAGTAGGGCTGCAACTAACAATTGTTTTCGTTATCGATCAATCAATTATCAGTTTTCTTTTTATTAATCGATTAATCAGTTAGTCTATAAAATGACAAAAAGAATGACAAATGTCCATCACAAGTTACCAGGACCCAAAGCGATTCTTAAAATTGTTTATTTAGTCTTACCAGCAGCCAAAAAAAAAAACAAAGTATTGATTTTATAATGATAGAAAAATGAAGAAAAGCAAGCAAATCTTAGCATGTATGAAGCTGTAACCAGCAAATGTTTCTCAAATGACTCTAATTTTCTTTCAGTTTCAGTTCTTTACAGTTTCAGCACTAACATACAGTAAGTACTAATTTCCTTCTACTGGATAACCTTCAAGAAATAGCTGTCTGCAGTGCTGCTGCAGGATAAATGCATGAGGAAGGGAGATTTCTACGGTGGCAGCCACAGTACCATCACACCCAGCATCTCTTATTTGACTGAACTGTCCCTTTAAAAAGACCCACGGCATCCTAAACAATCAGGAATTCCAAGCAGAGACTATCAGTGAACTGTGAGAAGTTGAGCCCCTTTTGTCTCATGTCTATCTTCTCTCGCAGGGCTTCTCTTCCAAATCAGCGGCTTACGGCTAGCCGTTAGCGGAGCACGACTATCGCTTTGAAGAGGCGCCGCCTCATGCTGAATTCTGATTGGCTAAGGAGGCCGATCCGATTCACTGCCATGTCTGACAGCCGTGGACCGGAGTGAAGAGGGGTGATGGAGGGGAGACAGAGTTAGAGAGACAGCCGGAGAGGGATAAGATGAGAAATCGAGGGAGAGGAGGAGGTAGAAGCAGACGAGCGAGGGACAGTGTGCAAAAAAATAAAAATAATAAAAATAAAAATTATGAGCAGGGTGTGAGGAGAGAAGTGCCGGAAGACAGTGGGGAGGAAGATGGAGGGTGGGAGAAGAGGGTTGAATTGTGTCTACTTGAGAGAAGGAGAGCGAAGCAGGAAGAGAGAAAAAAAGAGAGCGAGAGGAAACCTTAGCTTAGAAAGGGAGAGAGAGAGATAGAGAGAGAGAGAGAGAGGGCCAGAGAAACAGGGGAAGAGAGAAAATGAGAGCAGTATGGAGACAGAGGAAGAGAGGATGTTTGAAGCCGCCTGTCTCACATCAAACCAGTGGGCTTTATGAAGCAGCTCAGCCTTTGACACCGAGGGCATCAGAGGGAGGGCGAGAGAGAGAGAGAGAGAGAGAGGCGGCCGGGATGGGAGTTGAAGGGGAGGACGAGGAGGGAGAGAGAGAGAGGGAGAGAGGAGGAGGAAGAGAGTCAGTGAAGAGAATTGACATAACGAATGGTGCAATCTCTGTGCGCTTAACATCCTACGCCGCTGCCGTCTCCAGAGCCAAGATTTACCACTGCATGCGTACTACATGTCTATATGTTCAGTGCCAGGGTGTAATTCATGTATTTATGTGCATAGTTCATGTATACATGCTCAGAGAAAAACACATTAGTATGACACTTGAGTCTGAAGTCAAATATCATCATCGTAGATTCACTGCTGCCTCGCCCACTGCAGCTCCCCAACAAATCACAGCTTTGCATCGCCCGTAGTAAAAACCGTATTACACCGATGCAAATGAGCTCTAGTGGGTGTGATGCATGGAACTGGATTTAGTATCTTCGGGAACTCACAGGCAATACAAGCCGCCACCACTCACGTTGATCTACTCCACACTAACACACACACACACACACACACACACACACACACACACACACACACACATTACGGCGTATGAATGGCTTGGAAGACGAGGCATTATGGTCAGGCTGCAGCGAAAGAGCCCCGCGGCCGTGGTTTAGTTATAGTGAGTGATGATGCACTGTGCGGGTGTGTGTGAGAGTGTGTGTGTGTGTAAGTGTGTGTAAGTGTGAGTTAGTGTAGGTGTGAGTGTGGGGGTGCGTAGGAGCTGCTAGTTTCCCCAGACTCACGAGTGAACGTGACGGCGTAGAGTAAAACCCACATACTCATGCGTGCGCAAACACACACATCCTCTCTCACACACACACACACACACACACACGCGCGCGCGCACGCGCACGTGTGGCTCAGGCAGAGGTATAAAGACGCTGCAGCTACTGATGGGATGTCAGGGCGAAGATAAGATAAGAGGCTGATGCTGCAGATCAGCATATGATTATTTCAGGACTTGAACCTGTTCACTGCATTCATTATTTCCTCAGGGGTTATGATGAGTGTTTGTTGGCATAAGTGAGTGTGTGTGTGTGTGTGTGTGTGAGAGAGAGAGAGAGAGAAAGAGAGAGTACAGTGCATGTGTGCACGTGCAGAGCATTCAACATTAATATGTACTTTGTGTGGGTGTGTCTCTGGGTAGATAGATAGATAGATAGATAGATAGATAGATAGATAGATAGATAGATAGATAGAGTGATGCCTGTGTTAGTTCATAGTGATGAGGCACGCTGAAGCGCCTTGGGCAGATGACTATCCCATGCTCTCTCTAGGATTATCAATATTCATAGGTGTCAGCCAACTCTGATCAACCGCATACACACACACACACATACACACACTCACACGCACATGTGCACACAAGTAAATACAAAGAAAAAAAATATTCCCTTGATCTCAAGACAGCCATGATGTGAATGGGACTACACTCTGCCTCCGAGTGTAGAGAGAAGAGAGAAGCTGATTATGTTTTCCGGAGAACAAACATAAAAAAACACAGTGCTTTGAAAAAGCCTCGATCGTAATGTAACATGTTTTCTGAATATTGTGGAAGAAGTAAGGTGAAATAGGAGATGGCAGACGGCAGTGGGCTGGAACGGAGGAATAAGAAGTAAGTGTATTTGTGTTTGTGTATGTGTGTGTGTGTGTCTACAAGTTTTTCCCAGGCTAGTAAAATGCCACAATACATAAAAAACACACAACATATGCCAAACTGCGTTCCTACCACTGCAAACACACACTTGAGTAAAAAACAATTTCATCCATCTTTCAATAGTTTCATCTGCAAGTACAATTTAACATTTTGATCTGGGATCATATAGACACCTGGTGAAGATCTACTGTAACGCCTGACACTCAATTCAAAACAATTTGCAAGCTAAGGTGGGAAACTCATTCACGTTTAAACCCTCTCGTCACCGGGAAAGTCTACTGCGAGCGCTAAATCCCACTCTTGACAAAGCCGAGCGGCGCTGCTGACTGAAGCACCTCGCGGAGCGCAGCAGCCCGCTGGCAGCGGCGGCGGGGTAACTAAGCAGGGACGGACTTAACGCAACAGCCGCTCAATGAAAACAAAAGCTCTGGCCCCGTCTGCTCAGCCTCTCTTCCCCGAGCAGAAAAATCTAATAACCGATGTTCGCTGCATCTCCTCTGCCTCGTCCAAGGCTGACGCGTCCTTATTACAATAGATCGGCCTGCATTGATTTGTCTTTAGAAGCTTCGGGGGAAAAAAAAGAAAAAAAGGCCTCATTGATTTTCTGGTTTAGAGCAAGAGAGAATGAGAAGGAGTTTGAGCTCGCGGAGAAATGGATGGCAGGACAGCTGGACAGCGTGTGTGTGTGTGTGTGTTTGTGTGTGTAAGTGGAGGTGAGCGCGTTAGTGAGGGCACAGTCGTGTGTGTGTGTGTGAGATTGGTTTCCATGCGTGTGCTTGAGCCAGGGCTTCTATTGGAGATAAACAAGGCTATTTGTCTGGCGCTGCAGCAGCTCACCTGTCGTGATAACTCAAGTGCCAGGCGTCGTCGGCCCGCTCATCCATCAATCACAGATGTCAGGATGCCACAACAGAACAAGCCGATGCCGATGGTGGAGATGCGGCGGCACAACACCCGGGATGCTTTTTTAGTCATTTTTAGAATGAACAGAAATGCAAACCGCAGGATGCACTGAGAGGTCGTGTCCTCCCACACATGGAGCTGCTGTTTGGGTCTAATCTTGCTGAAAGTGCCTCACCACTTGAAAAAAAGGAGTTGGCGCTATCATAAGTGGATGAATAAATATTATGGCGCATGCAACTGAACTTTCTGGACTCATTTCTTACATTGTGTGTAACAGTAGCATGGCAGAAAGGCTGGTAGGGTGGCGTAGCGTACTTTTTGAAAAGATGAGTTTTCAACGCATGAAGAAGATGCAGAGTGGCTCTACTGCTCTGACTAATGAGAAGGTTATTCCAGTATTGGGGAGATAAGACGGAAAAAAGAAAAGTTGAGTCATGGATGGAGCAATGAACAGATCGTCGCAGGGAAGAGAGAGCTATGTCCCTCTTTTACATAGAAACATACACACAAGCATTTTCCACCAATTATATTGTAAGCGGGTTTCACTTCATTTCCTCCAATCCAAGCATGGCTACCTCTCTTTGACATCAGCTACAACTGCAGTGAGGACAAGAAGAAGAAGAAGAAAAAAAGCGGGGGAAAGAGGCAAAAGAAAAGGTCAAAGCATGATGGGAACATAAAGATAGAGGCTAGTGCACATTTTATTGATTAACCAGTCAATGTGAGTCTCTAGCTCTGAGGCACCTACAGACCTTTCCTCTGCTACTGTATCCCCTAAACACAGCAGGACCACAAATATCCATCCCGGCTCGACTCAACCATTCAACACAGCTGTTTCAAGACGTTAGGTAGACATGATGGCATCATTGAGACGGTGTATTTGTGCGAACTAGGTATCTGAATTCTGAGTTTGACCTGAACTGACTGCCTCTTTTCTTCTGGGAAAGGCATATGCTGATGCTGTGACATTATTTAATGCATTTAAAGTTGGTGAGCTGCTAAGGAGATACACTTTTTTAAACACTTGCCTACTTTCTATCCCTCTCTAATACCTGTGCCTCTATACGACTCCTATATATGTTTTCATCCTCCCCCGCTTCACTGGGATCCTGGGTAATGTAGCTGCGCTCGGACTCAGTAAATCTCAGCAAACTGCACATATGTGTATTTTAATGGCATCGACATTTGCCCTTGTTTTGTTTTTTTACTATTCCTTATACAATTAAAATAAAACTGAAGGTGAACTTTTCTTCTCCAGCGCCTCAGAAGTGTTCGGTGCTCAGTGCCAGCGACTTTGACATTGGCAAGCTGTGTTGTTTCTGCCTCTACCTGTCTGTCAACACCTGTGAATGAAGCGATGTTTGCTACCGCTTGTTTTCTCCCCCCCTCCCCTCCCCAGCCCACCCCACCCCTTCTCTTCCTCCTCCACCCCCCACACACCCACCACCCATTTGGCCTTTCCCTCCCATCGTCCCATCTCTCATTCCTGGGGGCTCAGCGATTGTTCTTGTTATCGCTGAGGAGCGCGCAGGGGTGTGTGTCAGTGTGTATGTGTTTGACGACGAGGCGGCGGTTGTGAAAAATGAGGCAGGTGGTGGCAATTTATCAACACTTGAGCGGCGCTTGGCGGCGTTCTGGCAGAGGGAGGCGAGGCGACGCGACGCAACGCTGAGGGTTTTTCTGTGTGAGGCCAGGCATGATGAAATGGATGCGGTTCTTTCTCCGCCGCATCAGACAGACAGGAGGGTAGATGGATAAAGAGAGAGAGAGAGAGAGAGAGAGAGACAGCAGAGGGGGAAGGGGAAGGGTCTTTCCTCCATCTGCAGGCTTCCGCTTCGCATCAAGCGGCGGCTTTCCTCCCTCAGCACCTCCCTCCCCATCACCCCCCCCCCCCCCCCCCCCCCGTTCCCCTCCCCCCCCCCCGTTCCCCTCCTCCTCCTCACATCCGAGAGAGTCGGTCTTTAAGGGTTTGCTCTACAAATGCGCAACTCGCCCTCTCTCTCTCCCCTCCCCTTTCTCTCTTTTCTATGCAGTTTGTATTTCTGTTTGGCGTGGATACAGATGACAGAATGCCAATAGAAAGGGGGAATGAAGAGGGAAAGAAACTCTTCCACAGCCCCATGACTCCGTCTTCTCTCTCTCTCTCTCTCTCCCTGTCTCTCTCTCTCTCACACACACACACACACCCTACCCACCCTTAAACTTAATCATCTCTTGATTTACCTCTCTCCTTATCACCTCTTCTCCCAACCCCCTAAATCAGTACATACATGTGTTTAAACACACACACACACACACACACACACACACACACATAAAACCGCTAGCAACCTTTATACTATCTGACCACTTTTCGATTTATCTCCTTCCCTATCATCTTCTCTCCCAATCCCCCACTTCAACGCACACACACACACACACACACACACACACACACACACACACACACAGTGTGCCCACACGCGTGCACACACACATACTGTACCATGTCAGCCCAGCCAGATGCCTTCCGCTGCCTCAGGCATACTGTGCTACTCTCCCCACTGGGAGGAAAACAGGGAGGGAGGGAAGGCAAACTCACCAGGCGGAGGGAGGGTCAAGTGATGGAGAGGAGCGAAAAAGAAAGGAAAAATGAATTTCAAAGACGCTCAAACCGTGTGTCATGGAGAGCGGAGAGTCTGCAGGTTTTCATTCCAACCAAACACTACAGCAGCTGATTTCACCGATTAGTTCCTCCTCGTTGGCTGAAGGTGTGTTCATCAGTGAAATCACATCATCAGGCGTCTCTCACTAGTTCAAAAATATAGATGACACCAGAACAGAGCGAGGCAAACACGAGAAGGGTTTCACTACAAAAAAGAAAATGCGAGTACATACACATATAATTCCATCCTTAAAAATCTTATTTCATAGGCAAAGATAAAATAAAATGGCTCTTAACTTTGGTGCTTCCAAAATGAGCTTTTCTTTGATATAAACAAAAACTGTAATAGTAGGTGTCACTTTTTTCTGATGGTGGATCTCATTTTGTAACTAAACTCTTCATATATAAAGGAGGATACAGAGGGAAAAAGAGAGGAGAGGGGTAAAAGATAGATAAAAAAGAATAATTTGGCAGTAACTGTATGTAGGACGCACTGAGCTAACTCTGTTCACAAACAAAACGCAGAATGAGCCAGTGATTTCACCTTATTGCCAGACAAGGGAGGAGTCACAGAGCACGGATTAAAGGGAGTGAATTAATACACGGCACAAACAAAACGAGTTGAAGGCGAGCCAGAGAAACAGGAACAAATGAGGGAACAACAGAGGACAGTTAAGACGGGGTGATGAAACAAGGAAAAAATAAAAGGGAGGAAATGAGAGAACGATAACAGAAAAGCCTAGGGGGGATTCTTATGCTGAGATCAATCGCCTCATCATGTCTTCAGCTTCGATTTTGACATCAAATGTGGCAGGGAGTATTTTCTTTAACCTTAATGCGCACGTTCATATGCACACAGTGTTATTAGAGAAAGAGAGAGAGAGAGAGAGAGAGAGAGAACAAAGAGTGTAACAAACAGGACGACAAATAGAGAGAGTGAGGCAGATAGTAAATGGCCTTTTTCCCCCCATATTTCTCTGCCCCATTCTCCTGGTGTGGATACTAACAGTTAGAAATTGGGGTTATCATATGAAGGAATCAACTGTAAGAATCTTAATTTCCTATGTATGTGTGAGAGAGAAAGAGAGAGAGAAAGGAGAAGATAGAAAGAGAAAGAGAGAGAGAGAAAGAGAGAGAAATATCATTAAAGGTTTGCGCCCCGTCACCTCAACATCTTTTATTTACTGCCCTTAGAAGCAGAGTTGGTGCCAGAACCGTTTGCTCCACGGTGGCTCAGTCTGGGCTGCGTGCCTGAAACAGAGAGCCAGAGGCTACAGTCCTTCTGGATGCACTGGAGGTACACACACACACACACACACACAAGCATGCACGGTGGTCCAGTTCATCGGTAAATCAAATCCAGCAGGTTAATTTGGACCGCTCTGTAGTGAAAAGGTGAGTTAGTGTGCTGATGTTTAAAAGAGGCGGAAACAAACTGATATACGGTCAAACTGGACTTATTGAGAAGTTCTCCAAAGGAACAAAGGGTGGAGGAGAGAGTGATAAAACATTCACCGCCTCTCCAGCCCAGTCCTCCAGTTAATACCGCCAGTGAACACTTCCTCCAGCAACAAGCTGTGTCCTTGTACCACTATAACTTTTTAATGAGTGAGGCTGCTCCCAACAGAGCTCATCGGTCCAACCTTGGGCCAAACGCCTCCACAACACTTTCCCTGACATTTTGGAAATGTTTGGAAAAGGGCAGCAAAGTGTGTATAACAGCATGAGGCTGATTGAAACCTCCGTAGTTTTACTGGATAGTTTCCTGATGGCCTAGTGCCTAATTGGTTGGGATCAGGTTGTTACTAAAGTATCAAAACTGGGATAATAAAACCTAAACATAAAGAAAACAAAACACAAAATAGCACTTATAGTTGTTTAAAAAGAGTAGTTTAAGAGTAATTAAGAGTTTAATTAATTACCAATGAAGAGTAATTAGGGTGTTTTTTATTCATCAAATAGCCCCTGTTATTTTTAAGAGGGGGAACTACACTGTGCTCACATCTCAGCAGCAAAACATCATACAAACAGAACACAGGATGAAATGTAAGGCAACCTGGAAATATGTAATGCTGCATTCACACTGTGATGTTATGCAGTGGAAGAAGTGACATGCAGCAGTAGATGGCAAACCAGATATTCATTATTATTATTCACCACCTACTGCGCCTGCAGACGCAGTAGGTGGCAGTTCTTTTGACTTCTACTGTGGCTGTGAAGACAAACCAGAAAAATCTAGTGACATTGATGTTGCCCACATACATTTGTGCATGTGCTCTTTTGGTTTTGCCTTCCAACCAAGATAAAGTAATGAATAAGCAAAAGTCTTTCTTCTGGCTGTCCATTTTGGAGCCTGGAAAAACCTTTATGGTACAAAAAGAAGTACTGAGTAGAGAGAGGCCTGCTGCACACACAGAGAAGCTTAAAAACTGCCAAAACTGCAACAGCCTGTTAGTCAAAGGACGACAGCTTCCGCACACTTTATCACAATAAACTTTCACAATAATCACCAAGCTTTCGGTCTTAGACCTTCATCAGGACATATGTATCACCTGATGTCTGGTATGTCCTGATGAAGGTCTAAGACCGAAAGTTTTGCGATGATAAAGTGTGTGGAAGTGCTGCCAAATCTTGGTTTGGCCGGGCTTTTCCAATTCCCTCCTTTGGCTATTCATTTACAACAGGAATCATATTTAATCATTTCTGCAAAATCGAACCTATCTGACAATTTGAAATTAAATGAAATATTGCAAATGAACAGTCAGAATGGTTGAACCTCGTTTATCAAAATCATCTTGGCAATGAGGCGGCTTCCACAGTCACATTTTGTTGTTTTAGGCCACAAGGTGAATGCAGCAACTTAATCTGTCTGTAAATAAACAAGTTTTTACAAGGATTCACGTTTGGGAGCCTGAGTTTTAGCTGATGATGGTACACATAGTAAGCAAGTCTAACTTTATTCATATAGCATGTGTTTAAACTGTGGTTACAAAGTGCTTCACAATGGGATACTAGAAAAATAAGAACACATAAAACAGTAAAATAGTAAAACCAGAACATATATAAAACACAATCAAAGGCCAGAGAATAAACATGGGTCTTAAGCTGTGGTTTAAAGATGTTAGCTGGTTCAGATAATCTGATCTCAAGGGGAAAGCTGTTCCAAAGTTTAGGGGCAGCAATAACAAAAGCACTTTAGATGTAGCCTAGTTCGCTCTTGGCTTGAGGACTTAAGGGACCTAACAGTATCGTATGGACACAATAATTCGGCGATATACCCAGGTGCTTGACCATGCAATATGAAACAGTACAAAACCGAGAACTGATTCTGGAAAAACTATCATAATACTCTCAGAAACTCTCATAGAACTAACGCTGTTTCTCAAATCGGATACTGAAGTACTTTCACGGTATCAGTACTAAAGGGGCTTTTGTTCCTGTACTCTCTCAGTTAATTTTTATTTAATTTTTTTTTACCTTTGTTGTCTTTGTTGTGCTTTTACAAGGCAAATTAAATAATGGTGCAAGCAAAACAGCAGGGGAGAAGTAGAAAAGTAGAAGTAGAAAAGGACAATTGATGCATGTATTTCCGTAGCTCAGGTATGAGTAAAATCAAATGGTCAGACAGCAATAACTGCAATTAATAACAGTGAATACAGAGAGTTATGTAGAAAATGATCGGCACATCACGCCCTCGCTCTAACCACTGAAAGGTTTTTACCCTTTCCCTCTGAGTCCTCTCTGTTTTTTATCTCCTTCTCTCTCTTACACACTCATTGATTTTTCCACATTCTCTTGCTCTCTCTCTCTCCCCCAAGCCCTCCCTCTGCACTTCTGTTGTTTCCCTCCTCTGTTCGGATCTCTTCATCTCCTCTCCCGCTGCTCCGTCTTTCATGTCTCTCCCCTCTCTCTTTCGCAGAGACAGAAACTCTATTTCTGCCCTGCCACCCAGGGACTCAGACCGCAGCCCGCTGTCGAGTCGCTCCTTCTGCGAGCCTCTCTGCAGCCTAGCAGCGTAACGTGTAAAGACAGATGCCATGGCGCTCAGAGCTAAAGGCGACGTCTCCAGCTTCTCGTTCTCGCTTGACAAGAATAAGCGTTTAAACTCTGATACTGCCGGCGACCCGTGTTCATATGCGTTTAAAGAGAGGGGCCGCCTACTGTGGTAATTCAAATTGTGTTGAAAAATGATGGAAGAGTTGATTTGTAGCGTTTTAAGATGCATTTGGAGATGTAAACAGAAACATCGCCTGGTTGCACACACAGAGGGACAAAAGAAAAGGCCCATGAGGAAGAAGCAAGGTGAGAGACAAAATCGATCATCTTCAAAAAAAAGTACAATGATTTAAAGTAAAGAAGCCATGGCTCTCTTAAAGTTTGTGCTAATGTTTTCAAAGCATTTTTGCTATGGCTACCTATATATGCTGACCATAGGAAGAAAAAAGCTTTTTTCTTTTCTTAAAAACAGACTCTACCCTTGAATCCAATGAGCACCAAAAACCTTTTTGCAAGCAATTTTAAAAATGGTTACAGGAACATAATGTAAGGCTACATTCAAGTATCTTCCCAAGAGACTTTGCTTTCCCCCCACCTATTGTACACGATAAACTGCATACTTGACTTTGGTTTCTTTAGTTGTTGAGTCCTGAGTGTCTCTAAAACACACTTACACCCACACACACCAACTCAGGTCAAATAACAAGCTCGTTAAAGCTCTTGCTAGAATCATTTACTCGCCAAGTGTAATAAAGGTACAGGAAGGTATCTTGGTGATATTGGTACAGAGACGCAAGCTGTAATCAGAGGTAGTAGAAGTACACAAATCCTTTACTCAAGTCAAAGTCAAATAACAGTACATGGTCTTAAATTTACTTCAAGTATAAAAGTAAAAGTAGTCCTCTAAAAAAGACATTTCTAATGTACTGAACTGGTTCTCTGTTGAGCGTTCCTCTGAATCCCAGATGAGAACGAGTCTGCAGCTCAATTCACTAACGTTAATTCTCTTCTCTCTTGTTGCTTCTCTCTTCTTCGTGCTGCTTCTCTCTGTGTCCCTTTCTATCCTTTTTGGTGTCGCTTTGGTGAGCAAGCAGCCAATCACATTTGGCACTTGATCAGCTGTCTGATGCAGAAAAAAAAAAAAAAATCAGTTGATGATTTCCCGAGAGTAACGAGTCTGTTCTGAAAATGTAGCAAGTAGAAAGTATAGATTTTACTTTTCAAATGTAGTGAATAACAGTAAAAAGTCTTAAGTGAAGTACAGCACAGATACTTGAAAGTCTTACTTAAGTACTGCAACAAAGTATTTTTACTTTGTTACTTCCCACCTCTGGCTATAATCCCGCAGTAATTTACAGTAACGGGCCGCATACCTGTACTGTATAAAACCGGCAGCTTGAAATTTGAAGGTGCGATGCCTTTGAGAGAGCGCATGCTGGCCCTGTTGAGTAACTGAGAGGGTAAAGCTGGGTTAAGGCCTGGAGGAACCCGCTGCAGCCCTGCCGACTCAGCACAAAGCCTCTCTGCCTGTCTCAGTCTCTTTGTAGAGAGGCTGATCAAAGAGGGGAGAGCGCTCAGAGGATTCACCGCGTCAGAGAGGTTCGGAGGGGATGTGCGCGGACATCCCGTTATGTTTCCCAATGGGGCACGAGGGGGGTGCAAGAGTGCATACGCCCCCTGTGTGTGTGTATGCGTGTGTGTGTGTGCAACATCTATATTAGAGTGAATAAACCGGTCGGTGTGAGCACACAAGCCTCTGCGGTTTGTTGCAGAATGTCGGATTCTGCATGCGTTTGATATTACTTGAGTTTGCGAGTGTGAGAATGCGTGATGTTTTGAGTTCAGAAGTGTGTGTCTGTGTGTTTGCATGTGTGCGAGCGAGCGAGCGAACGGCCTGCAACTCTGAGGACTAATGAGGAAGGCAGGGGTCGAATTGGGCGGTGCCGGCTGTTACCTCAAGGCAAGAAGCGCAGGATCAAAGGCTGTTTTCTCTCTGTCTCAATCGTTCCTTCTCTCTTCCTCCCTCTCTATCTGAGCTCAGTCTCAGGTGTCCTGGGCTCACCTCCGCCCCGCCCACCCCCCCCCTTTGAAATGCAGAGAACCTGTCCGAATCTCCGTTCAGTACTTCGGTCGGCCCTGATACCCCTAAAAACTTTTGACGCAGCAACATGGAGTAGTGGGTATGGAGAAGGCCCGGGTTCAAGCATCCGCCCTGCTGAAGTGTCTTTGAGCAAAACACTGAATCCCTACCAGCAAAAAGAGAATTTCCTCATTTCCTCAGTAAAATATCATACTATTTATTGTTACATTGAACGCTGATGAGTGGAAGGCATGTTGATGTACCATGCAGATTGTATGATGTATATAATGTATGTATGGTTTCATTTCATGGGTTTGATTTTAATATTTATTGCATTTATTGCATTCATGCCCTCTCTAACCCAACTGTGCACCAACCAATAAAGAAGAAAGCAGAAATACCATAAAAATAAGCTTCTGGCAAAGTCTGAGGGCAAGCTTATTCTGTCATTCAGTTTTCGATAGAGACTGGGAACTTCATCTTCTCCAATAGATTTGCTTTATTTAAACAGCATATTAGATAGGAATGATTACGCTTCCTTCTTCCGAAGTTACAAACAGCCGTGGCTTTACTTTAGGATTTGGGGAAAACCCTGGATGAGTCAGTGGCTGCGCCTTTTAAACCCATTTTAAGACCTGTAAATCCCTCCTCTCTCACTGTGTGCTGAGATGCCAGACGTACAGTTTTCCTGTGTGTGTGTGTGTGTGTGTGTGTGAGAGAGAGTGAGTTCACACACGTGTAGTCACCCACCGCTTCCTTGATTCATGTGTCTGCTGTTGGGAAGTGTATGCGAAGGTACTCCCTGGAGCGAATGTCAGCCTGTGAGAAAAGAGAGGTGAGAGAGGGAGGGGGATGCCGAGAGAGAGAGAGAGAGGAGAGAAAGAGAGAGAGAGGGTGAGAGAGAGATTCTGCATTTAGCAAGTTGTCACAAACTATTTTCAGGTGCTTTGTTGCAAACACCAGTGAGCAAGAACAGCTTTACAGACTGAACACGTTCTTCTGAAGTTCAAACTTAAAGTCCGCCTTGATGCTGACTTCAAACAGAACAAACAGATTCTTCTTTGTGCACTGTATAACCCGACCAAAATACAGTAAACTGCTGTGTAAAACAACTGGTCCCGAGCCAGCAGCACCAGTTAAAGAGCACTGGGACATTACATGGCTCCTACTTGTGTCCCATCATCTGAAAACGTCTCCATGCGATCTCCCCTGTGGCTCCGAAAAATGACAAGAATACATCATTTATTATGAGAGTTTCGCCTGTGGTGTTACTCTCACCGCACATATTAGTTCCCATAACAAACCAAAACTCACGCTGTGAAGATAAAAGCTTCCATCAAATTAACCAAAACACAGAAAACAAAGACGGGCTATTCGACATGACAATGGTCATCCATCTGTCAAACTGCTTTAGAGTCATCTGAAGCTGTTTATGCTGTTTGGACGTGCATTGTTGGTAAGGATGTGTGCGAGTGTGTGTGTGTCTATGTATGTGTGTGTGTGTGTGTGTTTGTATTAGGCCTCCAATATGGAAGAGAGATGATGAGGGAGACTTTGTGTAGTAATGAAAGTGTTTTTGAGGTGAAGCTGCTGTGTCAGGTGAACTAATGACAATGGTCTGAGTGTAAACTCTACAAGGGCTTCTTTCGTCATTCAATTCCCCACACACACCAGTCACTCCATTTAGAGATAAAGCCCTGGGATTATATCCACATGACAAACACACACAAACACACACACACACACCAGACGTGGACACACGCCCTTCCACCTTGACATATACCCTCTAAAAACCACTGAAGTCAACATCACGTTTGTCCTGGTGCAATGGTTTTTCTGCTAAGATGATGTAATAGACTCCTACTCAGAATTAGAATGTTAATGTTTTTCTACATGCATCGACTCTTCATGAAGCCCCCCCCCCCCCAACCCCCCCGGTAGGTAAAAGTACAGAGGCAGAGCCAGACAAAAGCTATTTACAGCTGGAGAGATGAGGGCCTGCGTTGCTGGAAACCCGAAAACAGAACAGAACAGAACAGAACAGAACAGCAGGAGAACGCTCATTTGCATATCACCCAAAAACATCCCCTGCCTCACACACACACACACACACACACACACACAGAGAGAGACAGACAAACACCCAGACAGAGACACAGAACAGTAACATTGCCTTGTCACTCGTCTCTTTCAAAGAACTGTTGCCTTCTAACACATATACTCAATAACTTCTACCTGGCAGGCCTGTGTGTGTGTGTGTGTGTGTGTGTGTGTGTGTGTGTGTGTGCGTGTGTGTGTGTGTGTATATATACTATAGAGGAAGCCGGGGAGATTTACTTCCCACTTATGCCTCCCCACTGAGCACTAGACGTGATTTCAACATCGCCTCTATGCTTTAGCTCTCATACAGCCCAGGATCTTTTTTTGGCAATGTATAGCCCAGTTTTAGACCAAGAAGGGAATACATTATTATATATTTAAACAATGCATAAACAGCTGTAAATATCCAAAATATGCACTGGAGAAGTCCATATGTACGAAGCTGTCTACTAAACTTTCACTTTCTCCTAAACTTTCTCCAAACGTGTATATCTGCCTGATAAACTCATGTAGAGTCTATAACCTGCAGATATATGGTGTATGCTACAGGTATACTGGTCTGTCTGGTGGGGTTATGGAGCCTAATTTGGTTGATAGAGATTAGACTCTATATGAGTTTATCAGGCAGATATACACGTGTTTGGTGTGCATTTCAGTTCCTAGTGGCCACTGTTTTGTGAAAAGAGACTAAGGGAGATTTCACACCAAGCATGTTTGGAGCGGTTTAATCATTTAGTCTGGTTCATTTGGACAATGAGGACACAGCCGTTCGAACTGGGGTGCCACCAAATAACCGCACCGAGACCAGGAGAAATGCAGGTGCCGATCCTCTTCCAAGTGAGAGAGAACATAATTGTACTACTAACTGGAAAGCCTAGCATAACAAAATGAACCAGGACACCAGAGGAAGTAAATTACAATAACAAGCACGGAGAAGTCCATCATGCTTGGCTGAAGTTACAGAGCCTGGAATCGGATTTATTTTGACTCTCCCTGCCACCAAAATCTCTAACCTGGCAGGAGGACAGCTTACCAAAGCTCTGTCCAAGAAACAAGCTACTAGTGAGTCCATGTGACTTTTGTTTACAAGCCCTGGTTTGCTTGTAAGCGGGCAGCGTGAACCCAAATGAACCAAATACAAAAATGCAGCAAACTTTTCCACTATGGTTCGCATCAAGGACAACAAACTGTAGGGGTGATAGTGCACTAAATTATCACTGTTTGGGTTTCTGACAAGGAGGGGATGAAGGAGAAAACAAATGTGGCAAAATGTGAAGAATACGGCAGCTGAGAAAACCTCGACTGAAGTTTGATCCAAAAGTTCAAACCTGGCTACCTTTGTTTTCCCTGGCATGGTGTGAATGCACAGGTGAACAGGTGTGCACTGCTGGCTCTCAGTAGGGGCTTTTGGCACATACAGGCCACACACACACACACACACACACACACACACACACACACTTACACACACAAGCACAGTTGGTCTGAGTCTTGGCTTCAGTCCAGTGGCCTAAAACGCCCCAAAGTCCCTTCAGCCCTACAGCAATGTCTGTCTGCTCTCTCCCTTCTTCCCCTCCTTTCCTCTCTCCATCCTTTCTTCCTTTTCCAAATCATTTTTAAAGATCTCTCCCTCTTTTAACCTCCTTCCATCTACAATGCTCCTTCCTCCTCTTCCTCCCTTTTGGCCAAATCCTTTTTTTTTTCACTCTGATCATGATACTTTGCCTGTTCTCCCTCTTTCCCTCCTTCCCTCTCTCTCACCTCCAACCCCCCTCGCGCCCTCTATCTCTCCTCTCGTCTCCCATGTCTCCCTCCCGCTTCCTCCCCTCCAACCCCCACCTCCATTTCTCTCTTTGCCTCCTTCCATCTCCACTCCACTTCTTCCCCCCCTCTCTCCCTCCCTCTCTCACATCCACCTCTCCTTTCATCTCCCCTCTCCCCCTGTCTCCCTCTCTCCCCCGTCTCCCCTCCTACATCCATCTCTCCGTCTCCCTTCTTCTCTCCACACCCCTTCTCCAAATCCCTCTGTCTCCCTTCTCATCTCCATCTATTTCCCCTCCTCCCTCCCTCTCTCTCTCTGTAGAGGTCCGGGGACAGTGGCTGCAGCGCTCGAATGTCAGACAGTCATATATTAACATTTAGACAGCCCCGGGGCCAGAAAGAGCGCTACAGTTTAAATCAGTCACCTCCTCTCGGCACGTCCCGAAAAGCTCCACAAGCCAACTGGTGCAGCTGGCACCGGCGGCGCGCTGGTGTCAATCTTCATGGATGTTTGACAGTGTCAGACGTTTAACGTGATTGTTTTACGACTGTGAAACTCTCTCTCTCTCTCTCTCTGTCTCCCTCCTCCTCTCTCTCCCCTACCACTTTTCTTTTAGGTTTTCTCTTAGATTATTCCCGTCAAATTCCACCATGTTGTGTTCGCATCAATGTGACGCTGTAGCTGCTCCACAGAGCGCCTTGTTTTGAAAGAGGAGAAGAGGGGAAAAGTGTTTGTACCATATTTATCAATATGCATAAGTATAGCTTTGATGTTTTGTCATATATGCACAAATGTAAACAAACGCTGAGCAGTTACAATTTTCTGCTTTATGGAGTAAGTTTGTCGCTGATTTTTATGAGTGAATACGCCAGAAAACAATCAATATCAACTGTATTTCTCATTTTCATTTCTCATTTCTCATTTTAGTGCACAATTTGAGGATGAATGTGTGTGTCAGCCATTGAGAATTTAAACCTCTGCGACTTTTGAACTTCCAACTGAACTGACGCGACTTTCACTGATTTCAAAGGAGTATTTCCTCGACGGCTGATGGCAATGGCTATAGTGGAGCTTGGATGTTATGTGTACTGAAATATTTTTAGTGTTGTCTGAAAACTCAACACTAGCCTGTAACTAGAGTGTAAATGTTCTGCTGCTGCTATCTTCAGCTGGTTTTGCAACCTGTTGTATAAGACATTCTTAGAAATAAAGGTTAAATTAATGAACCCCAAATGTAGCTCATACCGTTCTGCTAACCCTAACTGGCAGCGCATGCAAGAAAACAAATCATGGTGAAAAGGATGGAAGGCGGCATATGTGACTAAAAGTAAGTGCTGAAAGTTTCTACGTAAGTTGTGCCGTACTTCACATTCCACATTACAACTGTGTAACTTTGTGAAGACAGGAAAAAATGAGATGTATTATTATTCATCGCTCGGATAACAGAGCAGAGACGGGGTGGAGCAGAGTGATAGTGTGAAATCCCTGTAAGGATAATTCCTCATAGTTAGTGAGTCTCACTGCTCTCACACAGTCTGTTACTTCTTGCTGTCTGCAGCCTCATTTGTTACAAAACACTTGTGTGAGTCAACGTGTGTGTGTGTGTGTGCGTGCATACTGGTGTGCTAGTATCTGTGTGTGTGTGTGCCGGTATGGGGTGTGTGTTTGTGTTAATGCGGAGGTGACAACAACCAGAAATACACAAGCTCTGTGGGTCTGAATTATTCAAAGAGTGGAGAGATGAAGCAGCAGGGGGGGAGAGATAGATGGATGGATGAGAGACGGAGAGAGAGGAGAAAAAACGTACAGTGAGGACGAAGAAAGTCGGGGAGAACAAGGGAGGTGGAAAGAAGTTGAAAAAGTAGGCAGACATCAAAAAAAAAAAAGAGCGGTACTGGTGACATAAGAGAGGACACACACACACACACACAAACACATGCAAAAACATACATTATGTTATGGCTGGCGGTCCCAGTGGGGTGCGGTAAGTGTTGTTGCATCTGCAGAGCGCAGAAATGAAATAAAATATAAAACAAAAAAACCTCCCTTGTTAAACAAATATAGCCTGGGCTTCAATACCTGCACACACAACAAAAATCAGCAATATCTCTCCCTCTCTCTCACACACACACACACACACACGCACAAAACACACACACACCGCATGCCTCAATCTCTCTCTCACCACCCACACCCAACACACAAAATGCATTCCTCAATCTCTTCCCCAGTCTTTTACTCTATGCTTGCCAGCTCCCCATCGCCTATCATTCACATTGAAATTCCATCTGTTTCTGCAGTCTGGGGAGCGTAGCCGTGGCGCTCTTGCATTTTCCGTCTTCCAGCCCGGCACAGGGGATATATGCAAATCCGAAACAGAGATTGTAGCGTGGGCCCACACACACACACACACACACACACACACCCCGACCGTCCTCTTACTGGGGGAAGTCGTACATATATCCGAAGTGCCTCACGGAGCCATATAAGTGCACACATTTTTAGCATGGGTGGCTCTGCTGGGAGTTGCACCCGCTGACCGTAGCAGTGTTGCCGTCATGCTCCATCCATTCAGCTGCACAGGACTGCAAGACAAACGCTCTGATCCTCCCAGGAAAACAGCTGGACCGACCTATGAGCAAAACAAAGCCACCAGGCAAACAAAGCCTCGGTGTCTGCCGCGTCAGATTGTACACAGCGCGCTGACTTTGTGCAATTCTATAGGAACTAATTTAGCAAAATAAAAGGCAAACGGCGGTAGCGCTGACAGCCGGCGATGTTCAGGTAACTACTGTAGACAGAGAGAGAACATAATTAGTGACTTCCGCTCGGTGCAAAGCACTCAGACAGAGACAGGAGCATTCTGGCAATAGGCTGTTATGTCTCAGCCAGTTCCTCAGAGTCCCATTACCAGTGGATGTCTTCCCATCAGTGTGTGTGTACGTGTGTGTGTGTGTGTGTGTGTGTGTGTGTGTGAAGGGTAGGGTAATGGATTTCAGCCTGGAGATAATGACCAATGGAGCGGATGTGGCCAAAGACTACACACATGACACGAAAACATACACACACGTTTACACAAACAACACACAGGCAAAGTCCCATGGTTAAACATACACGCATGCAAACACACAGTAGCATGTAAAGGGGTGTGTGTGTGTCAAATACTTCTTGGCTCAGTGTCATAATAATAATGATGTGATACTTTATTGAACCCCGTACGGCAATTCTCTCTTCGCTTGGCTTCCTCCCCTCCACAGAGGTCAGAGGTCACGGTCAGCTACAGAGCAGCATCACTGGAGCTGCTGGGGATTCAGTGTCTCGCTGAAAGAGACTTCAGCAGGGCGATGCTGGCCGGCAGAGGGCTTGGACCTGTGTCTTCTGGGTGAAATATGGGGCCAGCCGCATAAACTTAGTTAAGACTAGTCTAAGCCTTCGACTAGTCTTAGATTCTCAGATTAGACTAGTCTAATTAAGACTGTCTGTTGCGTAACTATTAAGCCAGACTTATTTTGAGGTATGAAAGTTAGCCACTTCCACCCTGGCTGAGCTTGAGTTAAGAACTTTGTTGCTATGGCAACAAGTAGGCCTAACTGTCAGAGTGGGAAGTTTAAATACTGTAGCTGTTTCATATAAGATGGTAAATCTTTGGTTTTTGGAACAAGCCTGAAGAAGAGAGCAATCAAGAAGTAGACTACAGGAGCGACTGTGATTTATTTCCCAGAGAAATCATAGATTTAAATCTAACTTAAAGTCTGATTTAAGTCTAAGACTAGGTCTATCTTTATGCAACTGACCCCCATGACCATTCATTTTTCAATTTTTTTTTACCGATTTCCTAGAGAGACATAAGATAGGCCTACTAATTCTAACTGGACAGGACCGGCAGGACACTAGTAGCTTTCTTTGTCAAGGAACATTAGGTTGAGGAAAATTAGGTTTGAATTCTACCACTGTCCATTAGGGTTATTGACTGACTCATTAGGAAAACAAGGAGGTGGAGATGCGCCTGTACAGTGTGTGTGCGTTTGTGTGTAAGTGCACATGCTATGTTGTGTGTCTGTACTGTGGATGAGCTGTGATGTGCGTGTTGTGTCCTCCATGTTTTACGTAACATCTAACCGCCGAAGCACGATTCCAAAACAAAAGAACGGAAGGACAGAGATAAAGAACAGATACATTTCTCTGAGGTTTACTTGCCAGTCGAGGAAGAATCAGACGGTGACTTGACCGATGAGAACGAATGGGAAGCCCCAAGATTCATTGCGAGAACGACGCATCGCGTCCGAGCAGCGCTGCAGTCTACAGTACAGAGCCGGGTGTAACAGCTGGGACAATAAACAGCTATGTGTCTTTGTTAAGCATGCGCCCGACATGAAGCACACCGCCCGTCTCAAACTGTGAGGAAGCGTCTCTGCGCTTACTTCCTCTCCAAGACAAGAATTTCTCCAAAAAGACACAAATATCGACTTGACATTGTTGGATGTGATAATCAGCCTCGTTCAAGTGCTGGAGGTGAGGTGTTTTCCGCTCTCTTCCTGCCTCTGACCGACCCTCAGCCTAAAACGAGACAACACCTCTAACCTGGCTCCTCTCCCCCGCTCCCCTCCACCTTTAATAAAATCTATTTTTGTTATTCCTTGCAGCTCTGTGTGTGTCCTGGTCTCTTTTTTCTATTGTGAATCCTAACCTGTCTCCCTGGGGAGCCACAGTGTGCATATGCTTAGCTTTTGTGTCTGGACTGTGTGTGTGTGTGTGTGTGTGTGTGTGTGTGTGTGTGTGTTTGGTCTGTGTAGGTGTGCGTGTATGTCTGCCAACACACACTGACACATTCTGTATCTTACACCTATACATATGGACGCAGCAGCAGCCTAGAGGTTAGAGAAATGCGCTTTTGACCGGGAAGTTGCCGGTTTGAATCCCTGGACTGGCTGGCAACATGTGGGGAAAACTCTACTGTTGATGTGTCCTTGAGCAAGGCACTTAAACCCCCAGAGCTGCTCAGTGGCTGACAGCAGAAGACTGGCTGTACTGGTCAGCTCCCAGGTGGGAGCGTATTGAACTGTGTGAATGTGAAACAGGACAGCGCAGGGACAGAGCAAGCGCGCTCAGTCGACGCTCCCTGGATAAATAAAGGCTGAGAGAAAATATATAAATATAACTATCAATCCCACTGATATACATAAAAAATACATGTATCTTCTGTTGTTTGTTCCTGCAGCCTGGGGCCAATCGTTGTCGCTGTTGCCGTGTTCTTGCAGCCATTTTTTTACCGCCGCTTGTTCCTGACACATCGGTGGCGTTTTGGGTATGCAAGGCAAGAGCGTGTAGTTCGCTCTGCCAGCTAGAAGTCATGTAACAGCAGTGCCAAGCCTGTCGTCAACTCTGCCAATCAGAAGTAACGTATTAACGCAAGAGCCAATCCCAGCGCAGTTGACTTGGTCCAGGATGGAGAAAAAATTAGAGAATTATGGAATATTGCCCAGTTTTGAACCATTATGTTATTTGAGAAAATGACCTATAGCTATCATTTTAACACGATCACATTAAATATACATGTGTCACAGTGACCAGATCCAGCAGAGAATGAGTTGAGGCTGGTGTCTAGTTGCCTTTTTAGTTCCCATTACATGTTCTCTAAAACTCTATCAAGTGAAGTATGGGCTACCAAAGGAGTGTGAGAATTTAATGGCATGAGAGAGCATGACTGTGTGGGGGTGTGAATTAGTCTTGGCGCACATGTGTGTATGTGTGTGTGTGTGTGTGTTTCAGCAATCCACTGTGGTATATAAGATTCTGCTGCAGTGCATTCACACATCAGCCCTTCACTGCAGAATCCAACCATGATGTCATCCTTTCCTTTCATCTTTTTTCTCTTCGTCTCTCTCAAGCTGTGGAAGGCGTTTTTTTTCTTTTCTTTTTTTTTTTCAATCGTGATGCGAGGTGAGAGGAGCGCATTCAACATTAGATGGAGCAGAGAAGGGCATAAAAGAAGGGAAATGGAAACAAAGCAGAGGAGAGGATATGAAAAGTGTGAGTAAAGGGTTAAAGTATGTACTCAAGGCCTTAGAGAATGAAAACCCAGCTCCTCCGCCTCAGTCATATCACTTTTTCTCCGCCAGCGCTGATTCCTGAGTATTAAACTTTAAAGCAACACCTGATACCAAGCACAGGTCCAATCCATAATTCTTACTTAAAAATACAGACTTAGTCACCCTTAGTTTGGAATCAAAACTGTCCAAAAGACAGATAAAAATGAGTGGAATCCAACTGATTTTCACCATTAGAGAGATCTAACATCCTTCTATGTGGAAAAAGGAAGATAAATAAGTTGCTCTTGGTTCAGATTTAATTTTGGGGAATTTATCTAATGGTAATACCCTCTTTACTCTGTATCGGCAATACATTTAACACCAGTATAAGTCCATTCCCAGCTCTTGATATTGAATCTTAGCATTGCGAAAATCCTCAGAATCAAGTGTGCAACACATACAAGGAAATTGACTTCAGTAAAGCCCCAGAAACCCTGTTTCTTACATTCATACATACATAACACTAACACCTACCCCACACATACTTCCATACCACGACATACATACATTCATATATATGCACATATTAGTCATCCTCTGATGCTAATAACGTGTAGAAGCCTGGTATCAGCCTGATATCCAACACCAGTATCGATATCGGTGTATCTGTTCCTCCGTCTGTCCACATCAATGCCAGATCTGCTGCTCAGCCTGCTACTCCAGTGCCCCAGTAGATGCCATTATCATAAACACTCACAATTTGTTACTCCCCTGAATACATTAACGCTTACTGTGCCCTTATCTGGCAACCCCCAGCCCGCTGCTCCTCTGTTGGTGTCCCAGCGGTGAACCGCAATTAGACACGGGCAAACCACAACATACTGCTCAGCCACAGAGAACCTGGCAACCTTTAGCTGCTGGCTCCGAGCAACAGTGTGTGTGGTGTGTGTGTGTGTGTGTGTGTGTGTGTGTATGTACACGTTTGAGCTCTTGTCAACAGTCGATCTTGATGACTGTCTGGAGATGGAGGGAGAATACAACGCTGCAGCCATCTTCTTGTATTCTTTTTACATTTCTTCGAACTTCAAAAAGTCAATTCTGAGTCTTATTTTCAGACTGACAGCCGAGCCTTTTTACAATTTTGAATGAGGTTTCAGAGACCCGAGGAACACGAATCTTGCTCTGCCCACAAAAGACCATGTAAACGTTCAGTTCAACCAAGAACATGACAATCACTAGGCTCTTCCATGATGGCAAGAAGCGATAAAGGGAGCAGAAAATGCCTGTGGGAGAGACAAAGAGAGAGAGAGCATAAAGCAAAAGATAAGGGAGACTGAGAGACAAAAAAGAGAATGTGGAAGACAGAGAGAGAGGGAAAAGAGTTGGACAGAGAGAGAGAGAGAGAGAGATAGAAAGAAAGATGCAAAGGAAAGAAGAGAGAGAAAAGCCAGTGATTGGCCAGAGGTAGTTGAGAGGGTCCCTGGTTCTCACTGATGTCCAGATTCAATACCTACCACTGCCCCCCCCCCCCCCCCCCCCCCCCCCCCAACACACACACACACACACACACACACACCTGCCAGCTAAACACACCAGCCCAGCGCCTTGATGAAATGAACACACACACACAGGAGGGGATGAGTTAGCCGCCTCTACTGCAGCTCCCCTGGCAAAAAAACTGATTGTGAGATGCGTGTGTGCATGTGTGCATGTGTGACTGAGAGAGTGTGTGTGTGTGTGTGTGTGTGTGTGTGTGTGTGTGTATTTATGTATTCTAGGTGCAGTGCGGGCTGTTGGAAGTGAAAGCACACTGAACGGTAGGAGCACAGCGCAGCCTGCTGGCAGAAAATAAAAGGAGCCTGAGGTGGAGAAGAGAGAGATCAGTTCAGGTCAATTCTGGGTTTTTCCCCCCAAAAGGAGAGTCAGATGTTTTTATTTTATGTATTTATTTAAAGCCAAATTTAAGACTTTTCAGGACTTTTTTAAGACCAATTTAACAGCAAAAGAAGAACAAACAGAACAAACAAAAAGAAACAACAACTTTCTGATTGAGCATAGCAAATGAAAGCTTTAAAACTCTAACTGGCAATATGAGAAAAGGCACACTAATTAATAGTCTAATAGCTGGGGGTCGTTACCACCGTCTCTGGGCAACAATTCAATTCAGTTTATTGTTTCTCTTGAAGCTCGATGCAGCGAAGTCACTGACGAAGCAGAAGAAATCATTCAGGAAAATGACAGCGCCATGCTCCCTCTCTCCCTCTCTTCCCACACACCTGATTTGTTTTTGGCAACAGATATAATATTTAAACTGTTTTTTTCCTGTCTCATTATAACCACACTTAACTCTTTCTGGATGCTCTTTCTGGGCAATAGTTATATGAGTGCAGCTCTGTGGGTGGGTGAGTGATCATTTAGCAGACAAAAATATAATATAATACAGTGTTTATGTGCCTGTGTGTACACTGCCTTGTTAAAGTATTCAACCCCCTTGACTTTTTCCCAGCAGCCTGAATTCAATTATGGACTGAGTTTTTTTGTCAGCAATATACACAAACTACCCCATAATTCCAAAGTAAAAACATAGAATTTTCTGAAAATGTATTGGCAGTGAAATACAGAAATATATAATTTAAATGTATATTCAAACCCTCTGAGTCAATACTTTGCGTCCATGGACAGCGACAGTATTTTGAAGTAACAGATTCAAGTCTGGGCTTTTTCAAGGACTTTCACATTCTTCTTCTGCAGCCATTCCAGTGTTGATTTGGCTGAATGCTTAGCGTCTTTGTCCTGCTGGAACATAAATGGTCGCACAAATCAAAGCTCTTTGGCACCTTGAAGCGGGTTCTCCTCAAGAATTGACTGTACTTGACTACATTCATTGATCCCTCTATCCTTACAAGTCTCCCAGTCCCTGCTGTTGAAAACCTCCACACCACCATGCTTCACAGTAAAGATGGTGTGACACAGGTGATGACCTGCGCCCGGTTTCCGACACAGCGCTCTGCATTACAGCTGAAGAGTTCAATTTTCATTTCATTACGCCACAGAATCTTTTGCCTCTTGCTCTCAGAGTCTTTCACGAGCCATTTTCCAAACTCCAGGCTGCTGTCAGGTGGATTTTACAGTCCAGATTTGTGCTGCACTGACTGTTGACTAACAATACTTATTGACACAAAACATTTCAGCTTTTAATTTTTAATTAATATGTAAAAAATTGTAAATAAAACAAATCAATTTTGACATTATGGGTTATAAAAAATCCTATTTCAGCCAGACTGAATTCAGGCTGTTACATCACAAAATGCAGAAAAAGTCAAGGGGGTTGAATACTTATGCTCTTAATATCACTGAAGGCACTTGATGTGTATGTAAGTGTGTGCGTAAGTGTGTGTGTGTGTACCTGTCTGATGGGCTCGGGGACGCGGTAGCGGCAGCAGGAGTGTGTGAGCCGTACGGCCGTGTCCAGGCTGATCTTGTGGCCGACAGACACGTAAACCGGCTTAGAGCTGCTGTCTGAGCTACGCAAGGCCTGGGGAGAGAGGGAGAGAGAGGGAGGGAGAGAGAGAGAGAGAAAGAAAGAGAGAGAGAGAGAGAGAGAGAGAGACAGAAACAGAGGCAGTCAGTGGTTAGTTGGCTAAGAACTTCTGTATTTATCTCTATGCATCTCTTTTTGTCATGCCAATAAAGCACTGTTGAATTTGAATTCTAACTTGAGAAGGGTGGGGGTTCTTTGATATCAGCAGCAACTATACTGCACCTTTTTTTAAATATTTTGTCTTTATGTTTTTTGTGTGCCTGTCCTCTCACGTACCTTTCCCAGTACTTTGCCTGAGGCGGCTGTGAGTGGGAAGCTGTCTCCTCCTTTCTGCAGAGCAGCTATCTGTGGAGGAGAAGAAACAGTCAAATATCTGCAGCATGCCAATAGAAATACCGCCGGATTGAAGCAAATTGAATATTAACCTGCTGTAGAGTCCTACAGATCTCTTCTCATCCCTCACTCTCTCTTTCATATCTACATTAATTATGCTCCAAAATGAGAACAAATACGTTTTAAAGGATAGGTGGCAACTTAACAGTCTTACAGACAACTGTAGATGTTAGGGTTCGACCAGCTACCAATAGCTAATATGTTGCGTCAATATTCAATACCTTTCTTTACCTTTATTTGACCACCAAAAATATTACATGCATTAATTTTTTCCCCAGGAATTTATTCTTGGCAAGATAGAAAAGCCTCTGAAGTACAAATACTTGTGTGGGATAAGATCAACATTTTTAACACTTTTTTGACTGCAGCTTTTTTAGTCTTTTTTTGTTAGTTTGGTTTTGGATGTGCTGTGTTTCTGGGTGCTCCCCTAGCACTCCAAGCTGAACATGTCTCAACTTTAGCTGCAACCTGCATTAATTAAATGCACAAATAGCCCTAAAACAAGTGCTATCTAAGTGGAGCTCTTGAACAGGGTGAAAAACTCAGTGTGTCCATTGTTATTTTCAACAACTTCATCCCCCCTTTATCCCCTTTTCAATGACGTTACTTCAGCTTATGTAGCTAACGCTAATTAGTAGCTTGCAAGTTGTTGTCAAATTCAACGTCAGTGTGGAAAAAACACGTCCTTTGTCATCACAGCCTTAGAATTAATCAGGCTAGTGGCTTCCTAGTCATAGTATTCTGTTACAGCACCACACAGCCATCTTGGCAAGAAAATAACAGGTGTAATAAAATGATTATAATCAAATGACAGCCACAGCCAATGAGCTGTGTATATTGTAAAGCACCTTATTGGTAGGAAATGCATGTGACATCATGGGAATACTATGAATAGACATCCAGTCTAGCATTAATCAATTATACAAAGAATGTATAATACAAACAAACTTAATTATTACTAGGTACTTAATTCAGGTCCTCGAGGGCCGGTGTCCTGCAGGTTTTGTTCCTCCCTGGTGGTTAATGAGCCGCACCTGGCCTGTATCTACCTGACACCAGGTGTGGCTCATTAACTATCGAGGAGGAACAAAAACCTGCAGGACGCCGGTCCTCAAGGACCAGAATTAAGAACCTAGGCTAGAAGATGCTTCATATTTTAGACATAGTAAATGACGAACTTCAGGTAATGTTCGTATTCCGATAGCGTTTTAAAAATCAACTCATTTTCTTTCTATAGAAACAAAACTTTTCTTCTCCACAGTCAAAGAGACAGAGCAAAGTCAGTGGCACTGAACTGGGCCGATGCTGACAGGTGTGCTGTGGGTTACGGGCCGGGGCGATGAAGGGAGCTTAGCCTCCATGATGGATGGGGTGTCTGCTCTACTATGACTGATTACAGCAAAGGAGCCAGCAGGGAGACAGGAGGGGCCACAGAGGGCCTCGGGTCCCGGCTGGGAGGAGGCCAACACTGTGTGTGTGTGTTTGTATGTGTGTGTGAGTGTGTCTGTGTGAGTGAGAGGTCTGGCTCCTGTGGTGCCAGTGTAGGACTGGAGCCAGAACGGGAAAAGGCAGAAAGACAGAGCATGTCATCAATAACACACTAGTTTGACTTCGAGCCAGGCAATCAGAGAAAGAAAGAGAGACAAAGACACAGACAGAGAGAGAAAGAGAAAAAGAAAAAAGAAAGAGAGAAAGGTTGGGTGAGAAAGAAAGAAGTGAGCAGGAGAAAGGGATAGAGAGACTCAGGGGGAGAGATGGATTAGAGGTGAGAGAGAGAGAGAGAGAGAGAGAAAGAGAAAGAGAGAAAATAAGATGAAGGACTGAAGGACTTTGAGCAACAAGGGAAACAGGAAGTAATGATGGAATTTTCCAAAAGTGAATCAAGGACAAAGAAGAAGAAAGGAGAAAGTTTTTTTATTTTTTTCATTTTTTTTTTCCATCCTTTTTTTTTATTACTGCTCAGGCTTGTGGCAGAGACACATACAAATACACACAGCCTCCTATCACTCATCCACGTTCTCTCTGGAGTCTCTCTCTCTCTCTCTCTCTGTCTCTCTCTCTGTCTATCTCTCTCCTGCTCAAGCACAAGCTCATTACATTTACATTTTTTAGGCATCTATCTGGCATTCTTATCCAGAGTGACTTACAATGACTGAGCAGATACAGTTTGAGTGTTTTGTGTTCAAAGACACTTCAACATGGTCGCTGATGGACATACTGGCTGTTTGCAGGGATCAAATCTGTGACATTATGGATACGGGACAATCTCTCTGCCGCACATACATATGTACTACACACACACACACACACACACACACACACACACACACACACACACAGCCCTTTTGCTTCCGTGTGTCACATTCTCCCATCGATTCATACAATAAGACCCACCAGTGATCTGTCCACCTGCGTCTGATATAATACATATTCTGCACAAGCCTTCACACTGTAAGACAGATTGTCACAGAGGTCACTCAGTCGGCATTTGGAAAAAGCTCATTTTGTCATCACCATGGCAACATCTTTTACATGCGCCCTAAAAAACTGCAGCTGTGAGGAAGTTCTCCCTGTAACCTTCACAGAGTCTTTTCATACCGCATATGGGTTTCTGAAAGCGCTCAGAGTGCCGGCGGCATATTCTGAAACTCTCACTGATATCTGGAGGGTTTGGCAGCGTATCACTTGTCATATGTGGCTGTGCGTGTGTGTAAAGCTATCCAGTGATGGCTAATCTTGTTTCAAAATGGCTAATCTTGTGAAATTTGGTAGGGAGCCTGATATGGCTCGTATTGCACAGATTAGTCCAAAACTAATTTCCCACTAAACTATCAGACGCCGTAGCTAGTTGAGACTTGAGGTGTCACACTCCCTGTGCATGCCTGTAGACAAATTAGATGCGAGTCCCTTGGGAGTGACAATGATGCCAATATGGAGGGGAAATAGAGTTATAATGTTTCACAAAGAGCAATTGATGCAAATCTAATAGCCGAAGCCCAAAGAGACTGCATGTATCTGTAATGCTAATGCTACCTGATACCCCACATCGTGTCCAAGCTGCTAGCTGTTGGCGCACAGATTGTCTCGGCAGTTATGTGAGATAGCATCCGTGGAGGTGACTGTTTCCCCCCATAAACAGAGCAATTGGATTCCTCCCTACTGCAGAGACCGATCTACATCTTTCAGCGCCAAAGCCACTAACGCTAACTGAGGGAGATGCATACTTTCCCACAGAGATTGAATTATGTTACGCTACTGTGGGGTTATAAGTACAGAATTTACTGCTAATTGAGTTAGCAGTAGATCAGTCGATTGCTAGAGCAATCGCCCACACTGCTTCCCTTGGAAACCTTTGGTAACTATTGTCATTGGCGTTATGGGACACACCCAACACTGCTCTTCTATGGATGGACTGTATAATGACAACGTTTCCCTCAGAGGCGGCACACTGGCTCAACTGTTAGCACTGTTGCCTCACAGCAAGAAGAACCCGGGTTCGATTCACAGCTCCGGCTCTTTCGGTGTGAAGTTTGCATGTTCTTGCCATGTTTGCGTGTGTTTTTTCCAGGTTCCTCCCACATTCCAAAGACATCCAAGTCAGGCGGACTGAAGACTCTAAGACGCTTTACACCTGGCATTAACACGCATCCTGGGTGATATCGGATTATAATCGGAGAAACACATTAAAATCCAGGTAATCCAGGTAAATGCATCCCAGACACATTGAAGATCCAATCATCCAAATCACCTCCGGAGGTGGTCAGACACGCATTCGGTCAGAAAAACACCAAAGGGTAAATTCTATGTATCTCCGGTCCACATATAGAAGCTATGTGAATAGAAATAAACTAAACAAACTGATTGTCAGGATACTCATGGATGGGACGAGGTGTTTCCTGTCAGTGTTAAAGAATGTAAACATCACAAGAGGAAGTGACATGTGTGACAATCTGTGTTTTGGCGAAGGAAAGAGAAAGCAGATTTCAATGTTTATACCAGAGACACATTTTAATGCCAGGTGTAAAGGGGGCTGATATTGCCCATAGTTATGAACATATCTATCTGTATTAGATAGACACTTACTGGGATGCATGCTGGACAGGCTCCAGCCCCCCATGACCCTTAGTAGGAATAAGCAGGTAAAGAAAATTACTGAATGAACATTTTCCTCTCTTACTTCAACCCCTCAGTAACTAGACTGTTCATCCTTATCGAAATGCTCTTCAGAACTGTGTGTTTCAGAATAGCCACAGCCGTGTTCAAACCTGTTGGTGCTGAGCTGACTCATCTGCCAGGAATAGGTGAGTGGGATGACCGAAGTCAGGACTGAAGAGTCTCGTCCTTCCAGCGTGAATTGAAAACTCTTCTCTTGAAGGAACACTTCACATCCCCCTCTCATCCAGGAATTTAAGTTTATTCTACTGTTGGGTCATTCTAAGTCACTCTGAATAAGAGCAGCTGTTCAATGTAATGTAAATGTAATGTTCTGGTGCTTTAAAGCAGTGATTCTCAACCTTTTTCATATCAAGGACCCCTAATTTAGTCCACATTAGAGCCACGGACCCCCATTTGATGAGATTTTGTCTCTTGGACCCAAATCTGAGAATATTTTTATTGTTAGATATGATTTTGTCCAGAATCCCATAAGTATCTCTATTGTAGAGAGATAACAGTGAAACTATGATCAAAATAGTCATTCTTCTACATCCCCTAACTTCTTGTAAATGAAATATTGCTGAAGTTTAACAATTCATCAATTTGCTGGGGACCCCCTGGAACCCGCTCAAGGACCCCTGGTGGTCCCCGGACCCCACGTTGAGAACCACTGCTTGAAAGTATGTCTGTGCTAAGCCAACCCGTCTGTCTGGTGTCTAAATGAAGCAGTAAGGTAGGCAGCCTGGCAACCATGAGACTAATTTTCTAATCCGCTACATGCAGAGAGGACAAAAGACATACAGTATCCTCCTGGTCAGTGAGGAGAAAAATCCCTGACCACTCACATCACAGAAGCTTGACCAGCGGATACCAGAACCTCCTCTTATCTCCAAATCCTGATCAATAAGAAAGACCTGGAATTACTCTGCTTATCCTCCCATTTCAGACTCCAGCCAGATGCCTGTTCATTAGGCAGATTTAACTTTAACTTGTTTTTGTTCCCTTCCCCAACAGGTCACTGAGGCTCCAGACTGAAACAAAGTGAACATTTGCATATTAATGAAATCTAAATTTCGCATTCCCATAGGTATACTTTGACTAATAGGTATTTGTTCCAGCTTGATTTGTATTCAAAAAGTCACATTAGCATTAGCTACGCAGGGAGGCCTTGGCTTACAACAAAAGTCACACTGTCAAAATAGCATGGGCACGCAAACACACACATTCACCTGCTCGTACACAGACATGTAACTGTGCGTGCTTGCGTACACACACACACACACACACACGCGCACACACATTCATCTCCCCACACACAAACAATTCAAAATTCTGTCCTTTGCTTTGTCCCTCTCTGACATTTCTTCCCTTTTTTTTGAATGCAGTACACAAAAACCACCGCAGAAAAAAAGATTACACTCTCAAAACTTTTCTAAATAATTCTATTTATCTATTGGAACTACTCCAGTCAAGGTTGGCAGCTCTTTCAGAAAAAGCAACATTTGAACACAGCAAGAAGGAACACACGAAAAGGTGAAACAGCACTTCATCCTTTTGTCAAGGTTTTCTTTACATCGGCTTGTTCCTTAAGCCGGGGGCATGTTAGAAAGAGAAACATCTGCAACAAAGGGGGGGAAAAGGCAAGTGTGCAACTCTGGCAAGTCTGGGGAAAGCTGCGAGTTCAAGCAAGGTTTAAGAAGTATTTTAAATCGGGGAGGCGAGGCTCTCACCTGTGATTGGTGCTCTTGGCTCTTGCTCACTCCCTGCACCTGCAGCAGGTTCTTGGCCACGCCCACACAGGGCAGACCTGACAGAACGCCAAG
Source organism: Centroberyx gerrardi (assembly GCF_048128805.1). NCBI lineage: Eukaryota > Metazoa > Chordata > Actinopteri > Beryciformes > Berycidae > Centroberyx > Centroberyx gerrardi. Next base: position 23,340,245 of record NC_135999.1, on the reverse strand, counting down.
GTGACAGGCCAGGCCGAACTCTGGGAAGTTACAACAACAATCTCAAATCCAGACCAAATAAGAAATCTGGCTTAAAGCTAAACAAACATACCGGTACAACCACTAATTTGCACACTGTAACTGACTTAATTTTTGAAAGCACATGCACTTTGCACTGGTTTTTAAATTTTGTACACTTCAATGTCTAGTGTCTATTATGTCTTACTGTTGTGTGTTTGTATGTGCAAATTGTATATATGTATGTTTTCAACTGTAACCTGCCAAGGGACTGCAGATGAAAACTAGCTCTAAGATAAATCTGTTACAATACATCAAATGGTAACATTTATGTTTAACATTGTACATAGTCCCTTACAATTAAATAAAATAAATAATAATAATACAAATGTAATTTAATTGGTGTGATACAGTAAATATGATGTTATTGCATGATGATAGCCTAACACATAACAGAGAAAATATGTCTGATAGCTATTTTTTAAGTAAATGGATTGATGTGAAGTAATAAAAATATAAATAAACTGACACCACACAGTGGCCAAGACCGAGACATCACTGATATAAAACAGATTTGACTCTAAGACAAGTCAGGCTGCGGTAACATTTGTCATTTTGGTGTTATTTATCAGATCTGAGTCTAAACATTGCACCGCTGTTGGACAGCGAGACAACTTGCAGAATTTTCCCAGCTGACCTACAGAGCTTGTTGTGCTCACCTTGAAATGTTGCCGAGCATTTTTCGACAAGCTGGAGTGGACCCGAATCTAAATATCAGATTTAATGAGATCACACCGCTGTATGTCCACACCTGAAAATGTCTGTTAGGCGTCTCCTGTGGCTAGATATATTTAAACTGCTGGGTGCATTACTTTTTCTTCCCTCCCTCCCTCTCTCTCTCATAGCATTGCTTATGTTCAAGTTCAAGTTCAAGTTCAAGTTCAAGTTTATTTATATAGTGCTTTAAAAAAAGAAAACAAGTCTGTACCAAAGTGCTTTACAGAAATTGGTTATAAAAGAATAAAAATGCAAAGAACAAAACAAGACAAGAATAAAAATGCAAGAAGGATAAACATGCATAAGAGCAGAAAAATAAAATAAGAAGGCTTACACAAGGACACACACACACACACACACACATACACAGTCATGAGTATACATACATTCACAAACACCTGATCAATTGAGACAAAAAGCTACTGAGCACTGTGGCTGAATTGCATCCAGACTATGTAAGATAAGAACGCAATGCAAACCCGACCGCTTCCAGATCTGCTTTTAAAGCTCTGATAGGCCTGTCACTTAATGCGTCCTGGAGTGACAGGATGACAGACAGTCACTGTGTCAAAATGACAAATGCAACCGCAGCCTCAGACACCACAAGAATCTGGACTTTTGGCCGATCCAGGAGCGAGACCGGACTACAGCCTTGCTTGGATCAAACAGAGAGGATGCCAGGAATGCAAAAATACACTCTGGGTCAGTCCAAACAAGCATGAAGCAGCCAGACTCACCTCTGTAGTGGAAGAGACCGTTCCCATCTACCAACACCACCTGTTGGTAGGACGCACAATCGCAACATGAGAAATGGATTAAACCTAGAAATTGACCTATACCCTTTTCACACACACATCCCAGGAATACTACAGTATGTTGATCCGGGTCTGTCCTGTGTAAGAGGAAAGGAAGCAATTCCCACCAAACCTTGGACACAGGAACGTCCTCGACCTGATCAGAGTCGTTTTCTGGGGTCATCCTACCCGGGTGGAGCCTTTCACACTAATGGCCACCCACATATTTCTCGGGTTACTCGTCCAGTGGGAATAAGGTATTAATAAGCAAGGTACAGATACACGCTTTCCATCCAGGTTGCAGGATACAGCTAACTGGCTAGTGTTGCTATCATTCTCTTTTTAGTCCTGTTAGCGATACAAACAAGTTATCAATTCGTACCACTTTACAGCCAAATATGTAACAGTCGACATAGCTCACATCATGTTTTTCCTGATTAGCCCCACCTCATGTGTGTATCGGATGTATAGAGTTTCTTCTGCCTGAGTTTAAAAAGTTTGTAAGGGAAGAGTTGCTCAAATTGACGTTCTAACGCTGCCAGCTCCAACACCCCGATGATTTCTTGCTGCCAAAGGTGATTCTGCAGGCATATTTCTGCCGTGAATCACAAGTCACCGGGAAATCATTTGAAAGGTTACAGATAAAGTGAGCAGGGACTGGGTCTATCCAGGGCTAAATGTCACTGTTAAATCTATGAGTGTGTGTGTGTGTGTGTGTGTGTGTGTGTTTGTGCATGTGTGGTGACAGGGCAGCAGAGTGGGAGTGCGGTGGGAGTGATGTGTGTGAGCTGTGACTAACATAGGTGAGTGGGAGAGGACGGATGACAGGTGACTTATCGAGACACACAGTGGGAGAGGGGGAGCGGCAGATTTGTGTCAGATAGTGTTTGCAAATAATTCAAAGTGAGTTTTAACCTGCGTGGAGTAGCAGATGGGTGGAGTTTACAGCATCGGAACGAGCCCAGTAATGTCAGCTAAGTTGTCAACAGTGTTGGGCTTGTTGCTCAAAAAAGTTATATACAGTATTACAAATTTTAAAGGTAAGATTCTTACATAAGTTAATGGGAGCAGTGATTTGTTCAACTATTTGTTAAACTAAACTATTATATTATTTTTCCTTCACCCCCCCCATAAATTTATGTTTGCATCCTCTCTTATCCTTAAAAGTCAAGATAAGATCATTTCTTTGTGAATGATCAGGATAACCAAACAGCAAGATAGCCGAGACCACCTTAGTCGAGTCAAAGTAAATTCCAAGATCAGTTCCAGTCAAGTTTGAGTCAAGATCAGGTCCAAAGGGGGTTGAGACCAAGTCAAGAAGGAGACCAGAGCAAAACGAGTCCTATCTAAGAGCAAGACCAAAATAGGCAATAAACACCGTACATGTCTTTCCAAATGTAAAAATAATGCTTAAGGATCAACAGAGATGTAGATCCACCTGCAGGAGCTCTGGACTTTACCCTTCAACATCCAGCTAATTAATGCAGAGGGTTTTGACTCATCAATTTCCATACTATAAACAGGAGTAATCCTTTAAATTGTTTGTAGTGCTTTGTTTGTAGTTGTTTGTTTGTAGGGAGAAAATATATGAGGGTGGACCAGGTGGAGAAAAACATTATCTTTCAAAAGTTTTAGATAGAAAAGTGGGAAAAGTCAAGTCAGCATCCAATAGCGGATAGACAAGACAAGTTTGAGACGGGCTATAGTCCTGCCAGACAGTCTTGATGTCCAATATTCTTGTCAACCTTGTCTTGTCAACAAAGTAGTGGACACACTTCTGCCCCGAGAAAGTAAACTTTTCTGTCATTTCTTATCTAGTTTAATGTGTGCCCATCTCAACTGAGAGATGAATGTGTGTGTGTGTGTGTGTATGTGCTGACCTGAGGCAGAAGCCCGGGCTGCGTCCTCTCCAGCCGCTGCAGGGCCTCCAGGAGGTAGGGGGTTTCTCTGAAGGCCAGGAAGCCAGCGATGTAGGGGGCAGTGAGGGTCACCATCTGACTGTCCTCATACAGCACCTGGTGTGTGTGTAGGGGGGGGGGGACACAAACACTCATTCATCTTTTAGCACTCCTATCCCCGGGGCGGCAGGGTGGCCTAGTGGTTAGAGACTGTCCGGTAATCGAAAGGTTGTAGGTTCAATCCCTGTATCAGCCAGTGTGTCCATCAACAGCCATTTGTGTCCTGTTTGAGCAATAAACTGAACCCCTGCCTGCTCACTCACTGTTATTCACTCTGGATAACAGTGTCAGCTAATTGCCTAAATGTAACATAAAGTAAGAACAGCAGTGGGTTTCTGATGTGTCTGTGGTGCTGCATGGAGCTCAGTGAGTTCAGCATTGCACTAACACTGTCAGGGTTCAGGTTCTGGGAAAGTGCTTTGGTACAAAAGCGCCCCACTAAATTGCATCATGTAAGTGTGTGTCCACATACACACACAAGCTGTGCAAGGTGTAGAGAGTCAGCTTGAATGATTGCTAACATCCGAGCATCTGACACAAAATGAAACGTGTTTTGATTGTTGTTGATTAAAGGGACGTGAATATACTCTGAACATCGGCCAAGTTACTTGTGCCGCTTTTTTTTAATTAGCTGTTGCATACCTGAGGGCCATTTGCACATTGTTGTTATTATTAAAAGTAATACAGGCTTTATTGATAAAAAGACTTCAAAGGGATTATGCCACGGCGGGTGATAGGTATTTATGTAAAGTACTAAATTGGCTGAAAACACTATTGCCATTTTCTATTCTTTACACATAATCAGCTTGTCAAATTGAGGAGATTCTTTACAGTGTGAAACAGTGCAGATTCTGTCCAGTGGCATGGCACATTTGTGGTTTTGCAGCTTGATAGCAGAAAACAATTTCAAAACATATTAGAAAAGTGCAAATACCAGCCATAATCAATGTTAGACAGGGCTGTGAATTATGACCGAAATGTCCTACCTTTTGGTAGATATATGTGTCAAATAGTACAAAAAACAAAGGAGATTTTTCCTCAGATGTTGACATGAGCAGTCAAAGATGGAGTTGACAAAGTAGTTCTTTCTGAATATGAAAAGAGGATTGAGGGAGTGTGTGAAATATTCGTAGCTAAGGGGTGAAGCCTCATAGTTCTGATTCAATTTCATAATAGAGCTTTTACTTCCTTCTATTAAGCAGATAATGCTCAATAAACAATTTACAGGATTTGTAGGAAATTATTTTCTCAAGTGCTGAAAATCTTTTTTGCTGAATTGTATTCTTGTAATTCTCTTTCCTGAAATGAAATGTTTTTCTCTTTATATTGGAATATTTCTTCCAGGTTGTATGAATTGACAGGATGCATCCTCTACATGAATGCTCACCTTGCATTATGGCACAAAGGACAGCAACATCATATCCTGTGTATTGATAAATGCTTCTGTTCCTCTCTCTCTTAACACTCGGTGCAACAACTGATGTCCGGGTTGGCAATGTTTTTCTGTTTCCATGGTTGCCAGTCATTGGATCGCCATCAGTGTTGTTGTTGAAGAGCTGCATTGAAGAGGTCACAAAGTAACCACGGTGCGCCTTGCCAAGAACTGCTACACTACTGGGACACAGCCTGTTTACAAGGTCACAGGCAGCCAAGCTTCAGCTTCACACTATCTGAAAATGCCTGTTAATATTAATATTGCTCATTTACCACAACTGGTGAGGTTCATCTCTCTATTTGTCCATCACCATTATCATTTGGTGTAGTTTTAATTTCTGGATTAAGAGACAAAATGAAAAGGGTCTGGAACACGATGTTTCATGGTATGTTTAGGCTACAGCTGTCTCACGCTAACATAAACCCATAAACCCAAACTAAAAGCTTTTTATATGTATTGGACCCGGATATAGACTACTACATATTGCTTCATTCATATGATCTTTGGTCGATTCACACTGACTTTTTGACTTCTCATCCTATTATACCAAACGTTGTACATATTGGTTGCTACTAATGTAAGCCTCCTAAACCTCTTTACATGGAGTTTGTTCAGAGTTTTGGAAAACATGGATTTGTCATTTTGTTTTGGAACCAGTCATCCAAGGAATAAAGCCAACCAAGTAGAATCTGCCCTTATTCCTCACAGTCATTTGGAGAAATGTTGGGGAACAGGCTTTTTATTTTGGGCAACATCATCATGATAATTATGACCCTCTTTGTATCCCATGTGGGTATCAACAAAGTTGTGGAGGAGATACCGTAGCTCTCTGGTGCTTGGGCTGTCACTGCTCTTTGACCAGTTTGAAAATCTTCTCCAGCTTGAAACGAGAAGAGGCGCCAAGGTCCTAGTTAGACAAAGTGATGTTCTTTCAAATGCTCCGCAATGGCTCCTGCAAGGCTAACATGCAAAAGCTCTCCACTCTGCACAGAAACCAGCCCATGAAGCCTCTAGAGAGACGGATGTTTACTGGATAGAGTTTGCGATGAGACACAAAGGAGCTGCTCGTTCTGAATATGAAATGTCATCTACCATTCAGTAGATGTCAGTGTCATACTGCTGACAGTGGTGAGTCGACCTTCATAAAATGTTGTTTCCGCAGGTTATGTAGGAAAGTGAAATGAAGACTGGTGAGTGCAATGTTGTATTTGTGCACTGTATCTGGTTTGACACTGTAGCTGCAAGTTATTTCATTACGACAGGCGGACGTACAACATCCGTCTTCTGCTATAGAAGATGCAGTTCTCCGTAAAAATACAAGCACCAAGACATTTCCTTTCAGTATATTCCACAAATAAAATTCATAGCTTCTGCCACTGCCAGAAATTGTAACATGTTACCTGGATTTCTTGCATGTTGAAGGATGTGTTAAAGTATCATTCAAATATACAGTAAAACAAAGCAAAACCAAATGTGCTCAGCTGTTGTCTGAAAATGACTTCTTTGGGTAAAAACTTGAATGCAAACTGTGATAAAGCACAAAAACTATGAAAAGAAAAACACATTTTGATTAAGTGAATTTTTGAAATTCAGTAGCATTGGCCGTACTGTAACATATCGCCAATATTACTTTGTGTCACAAATGGCCTTAGGTGGCAGTGTTAGAGTAAACTGAATGAAACCAGGGAACATAATCACATTATTGGACAGCCTTTTCTGAACATTTCATTAGCCTTGTTTTATGTTATTATGGAATTGGTTCATGTATACTGACAAATGTCATTAATTATGATGGGTTACGCTGCAGAGAGTGCCAGCAGCCCGTGATAGGCCGCAGACGAGGGAAGGAGGAATGCTTCTGTAAGGCTCACAAAATGAAAATTGGGACTGTCACGGTCACTTTAACAAAAGGCAATTTAACAAGACACGACCTCGTGCTGCTTTGTATATTAAAGCTCGGCTGTACCGTATATTAAAATTGCTTCCTTTCCTTGCCTACTTTGCTTTAACTGCTTCGGTTGACTTGGAAAATTTATCTGGATGAGATTAAACATCCTCTGCTAATTCTGTAAAGAATATTAAAAATTCTTCACACTTTTCAGGCGAGGCGTCAACAGAAGACAGGTTAAACAACTGAATCAATAATATTCAAAAGCCCTCGAGTTATGATGCTTTTTGAAATAAGGTCAGAACGCTCTTGCATCCTTAACGCCTTTCTGATATGACATAGGTTCTTCATAAGTCCTTCATGATATTGTACGGCACATGCAGTTTATCAGCCTTGCATTTACATTTTGCTTTTTTACATTATGACTTCATGGCCATGGGAGTGTTATCATCTGCTATAGCAGGCGTATTGTTCATGATTTTTTTGTTCTTAAAGGGAGCAACAGTATTGAGAAAAATCCAGCCGGTGCTATTAAAATAGTCAACATGCTCCTCGTTGTTGAGGAGAGGCACTTGTTGGAAGTTGCTGTCTAAAAGGCAGAAGAAGAGTTAAAGATGCGCAGTTGGACAGTTTCACAGAGGCTGGGAGAAGGGTAAGACAGCAGGACATTAAAAACCATCTGACCATTAAAAATCCAAATGGTCAGATTCACACATTTCTAATGAGTGGAACATTAGTTGGGGTGAATCTTAATTAAACGTAATTAAAACTGAATTAAAAGACTGAATAAGATTAATAAAATCAGACACAACACCACTGGACCAGCAACAGACGTGGATTTTAAAATCCCCAAGAATTTAAATATTATGAAATTTGGGCATAATGAAGGTAGTTCTGAGAACTCAGTCACTATTTATCTTTGGGGGTCGATACACTAAGACACACAGCCGAGGGGTCTTCTTAACATTAATTAGGGAGCTCAGAATCTCAGAAAGGAGAGAAATTATTAAAAATGGGAGAACATTTGAAATCCGTTCTGTGGATTCTGCCACCAGAGAGCCTTGGTGGAAGTATGAGTACTTTGAGGAAGCGGCTTCAATCCACTGGGCAAAGTCTCCCTCACGCAGTCAGGTTTCAGTAAACATAAAAAAGTCTAGTGAATTGGAGGTGATGAACTCACAGCAGATAAAGGATTTATTTGACAGAGAGCTTGTAATCAATAATCCAAGGATGGCAAGACTATTAGCAGTAGCACTTTTAAAGGGACAATAAGTAAGATGTTTACTGCCCCAAAGTACAAAATGACCAAAATATATCTGTGGGGAGTTGACAGTGTTGTTGATCAATATCAATAACTCAACAATTACTTTGCCAGGGTGAAATTTCTGGCTTTCAAAACACTTTTGAAAAAAAAAAAAAACGATGGAGGACGGTGCTACAAGGGAGCGACCAGCATCACAAGATATTTCAGCTTTGAAGGCTAAAAAGCCTCATTCTCAAGCCAAAATAACAAACTACAAACACCATAATTATTACAGTATCTTACATTGGAATCTATGAAAATGTGACTATTGTTGATGGTGCTTCTGTAATTCAAGGGAACGGAAGCACCAAAGACTGTATAGGAGGAAATAAGTGTTGTTGTGACTCCTACTGGTGGCCGATAGAACTCAATAAAGGGCACCGATTACTTAATTCCCCTTGTATGTATTGGTAATAACGCTGACATGGCGGCCGTGCCGGGCATCGTGACTCACCTCCAGGCCGGGGTAGCTGAGCACCACCAGCTGGGCGCAGGCGTTGACGTCGTCCCCTTTGATGAAGGACAGATCCACTCCGCCGACTCTCTCCAGGCCGCAGAAGTCCGGGTTCCTCTGCCAATCCTCCGTGTCTTCCTCCACCAGCTGCTGCCGCAGACCGGCCTGCTCGCTGCACAGGGACAGAGCGGGAGGACGGCCTTCAGTCTGTTAGTGCAACTTTAAAAAACAATGTGTGCACACAAGCAGGTACAAATATACTACACCTATTATCACTTACCATCTGTGTTTCTGATGCTGTAACTTTAGTTTCTACTTTAAAACAGTTAGGCTACTCTAATTTGAGACCAAGGATTGTGAACTAGTAGTTTTGTAATTACTTTCTTCAATTTTTTGATTTTACATTTCTTCTTTTAAGTTTTAATTTTTAAAAAAAGTTTTTTATGCACTTTTCCATTCTATGTTGTGGGATATTGAGGGAGGGGTATGATTTTTGTTTTATGTTCCTGTGATTTATGTCTTGTCTTTTTTGTGTATTATGTTCTGTGAGCGCATTCAGACAAATTCACTGCAACAACTGCAAGTTGATGTGGCAATAAAGTACTGAACTAGAAAAAATGGGTAAAATACTTGCTCAGTTATAATTGGTAAGTCTCACTGTCTAGCCAACCAGATAATCTTTTCCAGTTAGAGACTTAACAACCTCTGACATGAGCTTTTATCAAGGACTCTGCATGGCAAACCCACACTGACCCCACCATAAAATAAAAAAGAAGAAGAAAAGTAAGAAAAAAAAGAAGAAGCCGCACTGATCCCTCTACCTCTCCGGTCTTCAGCTGGACTTTTATAGCTCCAGAGCCAGACACAAATCTGCCGGGGGGATGGCAGAGGGAATAAGGACATAATATGGTATCATGCCGTTATCAGTGGCCTTTTCACAACACACTCACAAATCAATGGCTGGTGCGGCTGGTGGCACCGCTCCAGAGCTGCTGGCAGAGAGTTACGGCGGCAGAGGGGGGAAATGTAGCAGCATCTGCCAATGTCTTATGGGACACTTTTATTTATTTGTTTGTTTTTAACAAGCAGATACTTCAAAATAGCTAATTATGACAAATGCATTGAGGGAAATAAGTCCCCATGACATGAGTGGTCTGGACTTTTGGGGGGACCTGATAGGAAATGGGCATTAGGTGAACATTAGGAAAAGAAGAAGGGGAGACAACACTGGCTGCTAAAGGAGGCTGCTAGATCATTGTGGAGTCCATTGAAGTATTATATTATAATATATATTACAGGGTTGGGCTCAATTCATGAATGAACTCATCAATTCCAATTCAACGAAATTGGAAATGGAACTTGACAAAAACCTACAGGAAACAGAATTGGAACTGAATTGGAATTTAATTCAATGAAATTCCATGTTGTTTTTGTTTTCTTACCACATATCTAAGATTACACATAGTGCTATATAGCCTATTATCAATACTGAATATCATAAAATGTTTAAGGAACCTTTCAGGTGGTATTTGATGCATAACATGTAATCTTAATACATACATTATGACTGAATGTATTTGATTTGTTTAACTGTTTTTTATTTGATTCATAATGTTTGATTTATAATATTTACCAAGTCAAGACAGCCTCTCTTAGAAGTGGAATTTAATGGAATTTAATGGAATTAATTTGTGTCCTGCCATTCCAATTCAATTCCAATTCTGTTTCCTTGGAGCTGGGTGACATTCCAATTCCAACTGCAACTCCAGCAAGTGAATTTGGATTTACCATGCATTCTCAGTTAAATTCATGAATGGCCCCAACCCGGATATATTATATTATTTGTGGTTCGGGGCCCCCTATGGCTGCTTCAGTGGTTTTGAGAGGGGTCTCCAGACAAATAACCGATAGTTTCCACTGTTTCTCCATATCAACATTAAAGGCAGCTGTCCAGTCGTGTATTAAATTATACAAATGGAACAAATTATCATCCAATTGCCGCTTGTGGCTCAATGTGTGGCCTATCTATTCGGGGGTCCAAGGCATGAATAAGGTTGGGAACACCTGTTACATATATACAGAGTAAACTTTGAAGCGCGTGGGTGTCGTTCCACAGGGTGCGAATGTCGTTATGTGAATGAAAAGAGAACAGGCCGCTGACCTTTCCCACTGCTTCACCAAATCTTCTTCGGCAGGACCGGACATTTGGACAGTGAGCGTGTCAGCTCGGCAGAGGACACAGGGTCACAAAGCAAAGGGCTTTTTTGGAAAAGAAAATCACTGACAGAAGCTGCGTTTGTAACACGAAGACCGAGGGCGATCTTCTTCCGTGTTTACAGCATGACGTCACTACGAGGGCGGGGCCTGGCTGTGGCCTCAGTGTGGCGTGGTGTTCATCGCCATCTAGTGGGTTTTAGAGCAAGCCACATGAATAAAAAATGTGAGTCCATACAACTGAATACTGTACTGATATTGCAGCTCTTTGTAAAGCACTATACTGTACAAATGAAACACTAGGAAAATAAATTAAATCACATTCAAGGAGTAAAAATGTAAGAGTTTTACTTGTGTTTGGCAGCTGTATGGCAATCCATTTTTGTCTTTGTTTCCTAAATGGTAGGCCTATAACCAGGAGACTTGCAAATGAGTTCAATACATTGTCCCTTAATGTCTTAGCATGGAGAAAGTCAAAGGTGTGCAATGGAAGTTCTTTAATCTGCCAGTGTCAGACTTAGAATAAAATAATCATATGCAATAGGAAGAGAAGCATCTAGTTCACTACTTTCAAATGCCTCATTAGCTCATTGGAATTGGAACCATTTCACTTTTATTCTCTACTAGATGGGACCAGGCAGCTCCAGTCAAATGATCAGATGTAACCAACAGTGTTCACACTTTTCACATAACTTAATACATGCACTGAATATGCACTTGTGTCAAAGTTAAGTGTTTTTCTTCACTATGTCAGGGGCAGATGATTGTCACAACTTCAGTTTCTTCAGCCAAAATGAAAGTTAATGTAAGAGATTTGGATTGCAATGCAGCTACAATGTGATGCCCTATAGCAGCTTTATTTAACACCATCACATCATGAGTACATTCATCAATCATCGTTATCCTGTGTTTTTTGTACCAGACAGACGAGGATGAGTGAAGAGGAGCTGGTCTTCCTGGCCAGCCGGGTCAACCAAAGGTCTAAAGACCTGGAGGTATTTCTCACACAGCAGCACAAAGCGCTTTACCGGGAGTTTCTGGTCAACGTACAAAACCCCAGAGAGGAGTCCTACGACCTGCAGGTCAGCACACTCTGCAAGAGACTGAGTGAAGTGTCGGATCTCAGACGGAAGATGATATGGAAGGAAGAAGAAGAAGAAGATGATGAAGAGGCAGGCTCCGAAGGCTCTGAAGAAACCAGGTAGATGACAGAAAGCTGAGAGCGAGGAGGATCAACAGGCAGGAGAAGATGGACAAGCAGGTTATCAGAGAAGCCTTGGCTGCAGCTGATGAACGAGCAAACAGGTACATGATAGAAGTAGAGATGGCCTGAAGGAGAATCTGGTGAAGAGGAGACGAGACAAGATCAACTACTAACCAGTGATTCTTTTGATGCAGAAAAAGCAGTGGTCCATTAACATTACTGCCTCCACTGACAGCACTTCCAATATTAAAAACACTGACTCCACTGCAAATACGAGCTGGGTGATCTGCAAACTCTAGAGGAAGGAAAGACTAAGGAGAGAGACACGGATAATGAAATGTTTGGTGTGAGAAAGACTGACTGGTGATCCATTAGACAAAGAAAAGACAATGTTGAATGCTGAGATAAACAAAGAAACTCAGAGGACCGGTGTCAATCTTCTCCTCCTCATTTTCAAAAGCCGGTGATGCAGCATGCATAAAACCCATTTTTTATGATTCTCACCAATTAAGAATTGATAAAAAGAGTGAATGCAGCCAGCGGCACACTGCTTCCAAAATTTGAGGGGGAACAAATTCACACAAACATGCAAATCTCTAGACAGCATATGACTTTGCAGCTTGGTAATAGAAGCATTTTCAAATAAAACTAATTTGTGGAAGGACAGTAAAACATGAGGAAGGGGGATGTTGGTTTACAGAAGTGTGATCTATGACACAGAATCATTCTGGATAAATATTACATATGAATAGCAGCAAAAAATGTTTCCTGTAAATATAAAATCTTTTATTTGGATTCTTGTATTCCTATTTCTATTTCTAGTCTAAAATCTATCAGGCAAATTCCACACCTTGTTTTGATGATAGTAAATGGAGGTTAAGGAATCAAAAGAAGAGGATTCATCTGAGTTCTTACTCTATAATTCATTGTACTGATCGATAACATGCATTTCCTACCAGTATGGTGTTTTACCATATACACAGCTCATTGGCTGTGGCTTTGATTATAATCATCTGTTAATTTGTTAGAATCACCTGTTATTTTCCTACCAAGATGGCGGTGTGGTGATATAACAGAATACTATGAATATGAACACATTTTAGATTTCAAATTGAGAGACAGAAGTTAACGCATGGGTCTGTGGGCCAAATTACACAGATTATCTCAATTATAGCAGCCATTGTATGGAAAGTTGTGGACGTTGTCAATATGTATCCAACTTCACACATCACAAAAATAAGAGAGCAATGATAACTGTTAAATGAATTCAACACAACAGTGCATCGATTTTCTCATAATTCAAGTTTAATGCTTTCAAAAAATGTAAAGGCGCCATTTTCTCATTAATCCAAACAAGTCCTTTTTACATAATTATTCACGTCAAGGTTAAAGAGATGAAGATATGCAACAACGTCAGAAAAGGAGAAGCAGAAAGACGAGGACAAATCGAGACAAACGGTTATAGCCCTCATCTGTCAATGAGACCTTGACGCAGGTGAGTAAGAGTAAGAGTTAACAGAGTCAGGGAGGCAGAGTGTGGAAGTGTTCTGGTGCTTGTAGTGACACTGAAGTCAGATGAAACTGAGACACAACATCTGCTCTGAGTACACTTTATATGTCTATGGCTTCAGTACTCAGCTTAGTGAGCCAGTTTTACGAAGCACATGTCCACTCTGCTTCAAAGACGTACAGAACAAAAGTGTTTGAAAGGAAAACAGAGCAAAACTGGAGTGTAAAAGGGAGAAAGAGAGAGACAAGAGAGAGACAAGAGAGAGACAAGAGGACAAATCGGAGAGAAACGAGGTCTGGAATTGATGCGACCTGTTTGTGAACCAATGAGCAGGATCCATCAAACGGCAATGAGGTCTCCCGGAAGAATTGCAAAGTGAGGGGAAATTACTGTATTTCTAGACATGCTTCAGAAAGTGAGAAGGAAAGAGTACAAATAGGTATTTACACCGGCCACGGGGTTCGGGGGACTGTTAGACAATTTACAGGCATAATATTTTCATCGTTTCAAACACTCAATTCTCATTCTTTCACACCGTCATTCACGCTTAACAGCCCTCATTCAGAGGAGGTCCTTTTCTCAGTAAAGCATTTCATGTTATTGCGGTTAATGACACATAGATATCACATATTATCCCTTGACCTTTTTGTTTACATGGTTAAAAACAAGCCGTGTTTCATGTAACAGCAAAAACAAAAAAACAGGCAGGGGGCCAGTGATTTCAGGAACTTGATTCCCATGTAAGAGGAAACCCTCATACCCATGTTTTCTTTTTGCTGTGAGCTACACAAGGTGACGTTTCGGGAGAGTCAGATGGCAACAGAGCCCAATGTGTTGCCTTGGCATTGCTGTTATAATGCCATACAGACATTTTGTAGCCAACACTGGAGGGATGTTTGACCCCGTGTCTCACTTCGTTGACTGGTGAAGGGAGTGTTGCCCATCTCTACTGCTCTAAAAAGATTTCCAAGTGTATCACCAACATACGGAGTAACATCGTTTAGATTTAAGTTAGGCTAGTTCAACATATTCACACATTTGATTACCCCAGTGTGACGAGCACTTCAGCCCTCTACTTTCTGACCACAGAATAAACATTTTTATGATCCAGGACTTTGCAAAAAAAGCCCCATTACAACAAACTCGGATGGACGATCATTTGTGCCCTTCGGCGGGAGTCAAATCCACGGGTAGTAATTAGTGCTTCACAAGCACACAGAGGTTGTATAAAAAAACAAACAGTTGCATGGATGCATTGCATTTAGAAATGTCGACATCATTCAATCCATAATTGCTGATCTACCAAAGAGGCGACCTTCAAAAAAGCAGGTACATTTCTAACTGATGATTATAAAGGCTAAAATGGTATTGACACATGGCTCTCAAATGTAGTATTTCATAAGTCTAAATTATAGATCTGTAAACCCCTTCACCATGTGAGCATGCAGTAACGCACCGCATCACCCCATCAAGTACTCGCCTCCAAAACAGTAACAATCTCCACCCAACACTAGTACATGTACAGTATCAATACGTTCCTAATGACGCAGTGACAAATGATAAGCTTCATCACAAAGTAACATTCATCCTTAATGCACACTAAATCTACATCACTGAGAAAAAAAAAAATATAATAATGGCAGTTTTGACCCATCACATCATGACCC
This sequence comes from Centroberyx gerrardi, assembly GCF_048128805.1. Classification (NCBI taxonomy): domain Eukaryota; kingdom Metazoa; phylum Chordata; class Actinopteri; order Beryciformes; family Berycidae; genus Centroberyx; species Centroberyx gerrardi. The sequence goes on along the minus strand of NC_135999.1, from coordinate 23,325,044 downwards.
TCCAAAATTCAGGCATTTCATTGGTTAGCGAGAGCTAGCCAATCAGTAGCACATTCACAAATCAGTGACAAGGGATCTCCTTGACAACTTGATTTCTTTTACAGGTGTCCCTCAATTCTGCAGACAGTCGACAGAAAGCAAACCGATTGACTGGCCATTCCAGTAACGATCCGATTCGATTTATGAATAAATAATGAAATTCCATAAAGGTAAAAACCGGCAAGTTATTTTTCTTTCTCTGCTGAACTGATGGCAGTTTAAATAAAAGCAAAGTAGTAATGTTTACGTCGCAGAATGTAGCGGTTTACTGGACCAGTTCGCCCGTCTGCCTGCCTGCCCGTCCATACCTTACGACAGGAAGATCATCTGCACCAAGCACCCATGATACTCCACAGTCTACATACATCTTAATGATAAATAGAAATATTTCACACAGTATAAATTCAAACTCGTGTTATTGCTTCTAGCGGATTACCTCGCTAAGAGTCAGACCCGGGTCAAATAGCGTGTTCAAATGCTTTTCGTGGTTTGATAAAGCCCTCATGAGACAGATGGGTGGGATTTGCCACATAAGACAAATAAAATGACCGCCGGAAAGCTCAGACAGCCACAGGAAAATATCTGAACGTCAATGTAGTATACTTCTGTGTGACTGACCACTCTCCTGACACCATCTGTATTGCCGTGATTCAGTAAACGCCACCCACTCAATATTCCATGCAGTTTTGAAAAACAGTTTTAATTATTTGGAAATGATATTTGACCCAGGTCTAGTAAGAGTTTACACCAACCACCCACACTTGACCTATAAACAATTCACCAGGTTAAATAAACCCCTCTGGTAATATGGCAAACACTGTAGATTTTTGCATGTCATCAAGCATCTGTGCGTGTGTCTCTGTGTGTGTGTGCGTGTGTGTGTTTTTGTTTGTATCCAACAGTACATCCAGTCTTTACAGCCGATGCACATTAAGTGAGGTGTGTGTGGTAATTGTTTGAGAGTGTGTGTGTACATGAATATGCATATATGTAACAGCGCCTCCAGTTTCTTCATCTGGTCCCACAGCTCCCAGGATGAGAATATTGCTTCTTCCAGCTTCCGTTGCCCCAAAAGGCACCAGCTCATCTCCCGTCTTTTATCCTTCCACCGCGCAAAAGACAAAGTCGAAGCAACCAAACGTTCTCCAAATGTTCTGATTCAACCGGCTGCCCGGCAGAGACAGCAGGCAAGAAAAATACATGACCTTTGTGCGATAAAACAGCCCTTTATAAATTGTACACATAGTCTTTGTATTTTCTTTTTGCCGCAGATTTTTTTTAAATTCTTTGTCTCCTGTTTGTGCAAGCATGCTTCAGTTCCACAGAGACTGGCTGTGTCGTAGGTAGAGTCTGAAGAGGAGGGGGGTAGGTGGAAGTTGGCTTGGGTTGACAATAAGGGCAGTGGGGGGGTATTGTGGGTATTGTAGTCCAAAGTTGTAGTCCCCAGCTTCCAGTTTCTACCTCGAGATCATGGAGCTGGACTGTGATTGGCTGGAGGAGGTGGTGGCGGCGCTGAGCTGAGAGAAACCGCTGTGGCTCGACTCCAGGCTGGTCATCGAACCCCTGAGACAGAGACAGACATCGAGAGAGAGGAGGGAGAACATGGGACAGAAAACCAAGTTAGCACTTCTCCTTCAGCCATACTTCAGATGCATCCAAAAACTTGAGCTACCCCAGTCTGCCAGTGGGCTAACTGAATGCATTGTGTGTGCACAGTTCGTGCTTTATCCAGGCCAGCACTCATGATGCAGATTCAGAACCATGCAGCCAAATCAAACCAACAGGAAGGAGGTTCACTCTGTGTGGCACACAAGGCTCAGGCTCTGCCATAGGCTGCAACAACCAATAGAATATTAGGTAGAAACTTTGGGTTTCAGACCAAGCAGCAACGCTATAATTAGGCTGGTTGAGAGAGGATATGAAACTGCCAAAGACTTTGCTTTTTTCAGTTAAGTATTTTCAAAAATACTGGGGAAGAGGCGGGGCAAAATTGCTAAAGGCTTAGTTGCCTGCAGCACAGTCATAACTATAAAGGATTTTTGTTTTGTTTTGCATGAATAAGTAAAGAGAGTTTTGGCTTCGTTTACCAAATGGTATAATTAGGCTGTTTGGTACAATTGCTTTGATTTCAAATAATTTCAGAGAGTCAAGTCAATATATACATTTCATATTCACCTAGCTCAAGTTGGTGTTTTAATGATTCAGAAAGATTCTGATTAAATGTTCTATACTGTAACATAATGCATTATTCTTAACCATGAGCAAAACATCCTGTTAAATACTACTAGAATGAGTTAGATGATGCTCTCAGTCTGTTTTAGAGAAGGAAGTGATGAAACAGCAAGTGCGCTGAAAGCAAAGTGAGATTGGTAGTACAAATGGATGGCTGTAGAAAAACAAATGCAGATGCCAGGAAGTGTCTGTGGGTGTGGGTGTGCATTTGAGTGCGTGTAGATACACACCAGTTGAGTAAGAGTGTGCTCAACTCAACCCAACCTAGGATTCCTGATATTGTTAGTCATGCAAGCAGGGTGGCTGAGGATAGCAAGTAGAGAGTTAGACTATAGTCTCAGTGCAAGAATCCTTTCTCCAGTGCAACGTGAAGCGCATTGAGAAAGACTACGGCATCCTGTTAGCCAACGCTAACAAAAGCAAAAACAGATGCAAACAAGCATCTCCTTGCTGAATCAGAAGAGTGACTAATATGGAGGGGGCCGTTCAAATTAGCAGCCAAAAGCAGCAATGATGATAAGTAGTGCTAACGGAACAGGGGCAAACACTGGGCCACTTACAAACTCTGCACATCACAGCAAGCCGTTCTTCACAGGAAGAGACAGAGAGGAGGAGGAGGAGGGGATTGTGAGCGATAGAACAGGAGCGTATTGAACAGAAAAGGCTGGATAAAAGGAGTCTCAGAGGGAGGGAAGCATCCTCATTTCATAACTGGGGTCCTAAAAAAACTCATGATGTTCTTAGGGCATTTTGAAATCTAATTTTTGCAACATTACAGGTTCAACTCATTCAAATATCATACGTGACACTATGTGGTAGGTTGTAGAGACATAGGGTGAAAACTGAAAGGAGACAGGAGTGAAAAATGGAGTCACAAAGGAAAAGTCACAATGTTTGAAATAAAAACACTATTACAACATCATGGTAAACAAATAACCTTTAAAAATAGCAAAAATATGGACACATACATACACTTTAACTTCTTTCTCTCTCACACACACAGAGTTACCAACCTGAAGTCCTCGGAGCCCAACACCTCGGTGTAGTACATGACTTTACACTTGTGCGAGGAGACCTGCAGGGTGGCCAGCACATCGTCCACCCGGGGCAGGTTGGTGGCCGAGCAGGCTGGCATGCTGTGGAACTTCCACTGGAGGATGTAGAAACCCGGCCACCGCGTTATATGGGAGCCCTGCGGAGAAGAGAGACTCCTGAGTTCATGGTACAGCCGCCATCAATATAATAACCTGTGAATACAGCCTGCAGCAAGCCAGCTGGAGCTGACCTCTCTAGCCTGTGAGAAGCCAGTTCTTAAGAGAAGAGATGAGATGAAGCTTCAGTGATTCAAATTAGATTTTTTCAGCAGGATTCAGCAGGGGAAAAAGAAAAATAGAATATAACCACACAAACTGAATATAAAATCACTACTAGAAACCAGTAGAAATAACAAGAGGCACTTCAGCTGTCTAAAGTCCTGCTGTACCATGATATACTAAAAAAATCATCAGTTATGCTCGTGGTTAATTAAGATAATTAATGCTTTAATTAGAAAATATTTAAATGTCACATAGTTACATAGTTGTCTTCACATAACACATGGGTGATATTAATATGAACTCCTTATCTTAAAGCATTAAGGATTTATAGTAGTTTCAAGAAAATCACTTTCTCCTCACTAATATGCACATTTATGCAACAAGGTGATCCAAAATCTTAAAATTGTAGTTATTTCAATTTGTTTTATTGTTTATTGTATTCCATTTCATTTCATTGTATTCCTTCTTTTAGATGGTGTTCATTTCTATTTTTAAGTCCTTTATCTTGTATGATGTTTTATTGACTTTTTAAACTCGTTGTTTAAACTTGTTGTAAAGCACTTTGTAACTCTGTTTTGAAAAGTGCTATATCAATAAAGTTTATTATTATTGTTTATTATTATTATTATAAAATCGAATCAGACTATCTACTATATAGGGGGAACCTGTGGTGTAAGTATGAAGTTTCCATCATGTATTGTTCTTGATAAGGACCATGATACACAGACTCATGATCCTGGATGCTGACCTGCACACTCTCTCCCTCCTTGCAGGTGAGTGGAGACTCCACCATGCTGTAGTCTTGGCCCAGGGTCCACGACTTGTCGATCAGCTGGACGTTGTTGCCCCCTGGCGAGGTGATGCCGTGGGCCCCCAGGGGGTCCTTACGGGGCAGCTGGGGGGCCCGCTTGGAGTGGTAGATGTTGAAGACCACGTCGCCTTTGCACACGTCAAAGTCCCAGGTGATGACCGAGGAGGCGTCAATGATCTCGATCAGCAGCTGGTTGGTGGGAAGAAATGAAGAAGAAATTAATGAATGAAGAAGAAATTAATGGAGTGATATGTGAAGAGAGAAACGGAGGAAACAATCAGAGGGAAAGAGAAAGAAATGTTTCAACCTCTCTCTCCTGAGCTCTTATTTTTATTTCTTTTCCTATGGCACTGTGGCTGTGACCCCTGCACTCCTTATTATTGGCTGCTATGAAACTGGTGTAGTCAAGGAACTGAAGCCTATTATATTGCTGCACTCATTGTAAGTTGCTCCATATAAGAGCTCCAGCTAAATGCCTATAAATGTATAATGCAAAAGAGAGAGAGAGAGAGAGAGAGAGAGAGAGAGAGAGAGAGAGAGAGAGAGCATCAGAGAAAGAGAGAGCAAGAGAGAAAATTGTGAACATCTATTTAAAAGGTCATGGGATAATTAACCTGAAATCAAACCTATTTCCAGGAGAGAGGATCCGTATGGCCAGGTGTCTCTCCCTGTGCTATAAGTTATATAACACCGCTACCAGTACGTCACTGCGGGCAGATGGGTTTTTCAAAGCAAACTTCATGCCAAATTTGTTCCCTATTTTGACTTGGGGACCACTTGGAATTAATTTACAAGCTAAAACCACTAGGTGGCAGTGCTCTCAATGCAACTGAGGTTAGAAAACATATTTGGATCTCTCTATTGAAAAGGAAAACGCAAGAGAAGGCAATACTGTCCTAGCAGCACACACCTCAGGGTATAACACATGTAGACTAGCATATATACCCACTATGTAGGACAAATATGAACCATACTGTTGGAAATTCTCACTTATTGACTTAAAAACGTGATGTACCTGAAATTCTGGCGCTCGTGACAATATTGTCCTGCCCTGCATGTTCCCTTATGCTTCCCACACGCTGCCCTCTCTCCTCCCTCCCCTTCCCCAGCAGAGGTGCTCTGTTTTGGGCCTCACCTCGTGCGGCGCTCCCTTGAAGATGCTCGCGCTTTGGTAGATTGTCTCTGTCCATAGGCGGACGTCCTCGTTCTCCATCTCCTCAGCTGTCCGGTACATAGACTTGGGCACCAGGCCGCCCTCTGGTACCTCACACTGCAGAGAAAGGAAGAGATGCACGCACGCACACACACACACACACACACACACACACACACACACACACACACACACACACACACACACACACACACACACACACACACACACACACACACACACACACACACACACAGAATTAGGTCAGTAAAGGAGACCCCAAGGTGGTAGGTAGTCTAAATAATGTAAATCGCTTCTCCCTTAACACAGATCATGTCACAGAATCTAGAGCAGATTCAGAATTATATCATAGTCTCAGATGACAACCTGCAAGTGTAAATGTATCTCCTTCTCACACACACACACACACACACACACGCACACTTACCATGCACTCTCCTCCCAGGAAGTCAGGGATGATCTCCTTGTCGATGTAATCCACCAGTCCTCCAGGACCCTGGTAATCATTGCCTGCATAGATCAGGAACTTCTTACGGGTGTTTTCATCGATGAATGGACTTACCTAGGGGCCGAGGAGGAGGATTGATGAGGGGTTAAACACATACACATAGCAAATAGGCTAAATCGCTGTACTATACATAAACAATAAACCAGCATTGAGAAGAGCGCAGTAGAATGCATGCATGCTTGGTGTGGGTTTTGTATGTCAACATATGAACTGCATGCTGTAAGTGGAGTGTTTGAGATTGTTGCAGCTAGTGTATTCCCTTCCTGGTTCTCACCAGTGTCCAGAGGACAGGGAAAACTCTGGGAGCTCTCAGGATCAGCAGTCGCCCCAGTGTCTCTGGGTAGTTGGCCTCCACGACCTCGATGATCCTCAACAGGGCCTTGACCCCCGGTCGCCACAGGTGACGCATGTTCAGACCCTCCAGATCTACCAGGCACGTCCAACAGCTACCAAAGAGATGTGAGAGGATTAGGAAGTGGATAAACGCCTAGCACACACATTGGCTACGGCCTCTTTTTTCCACCACTTAGCACCTGTCACCCTGAAGTGAAGCTCAAGTGTTGAAGGCAGCACTCGCTAATTCTGAACTCCACGCCCTCCCGTACATTTTCCCGCCTCAGTTCCCTCTCCCTCCCCCCCCCCACCTCCCTTCCCTCTATGCATTCTGCACAAGGGCTCTGGCGTGATATCCATCCACAGCCCACTTCACATGTGTTCCTGCATGGCTTTTCTCCCAGCCACCTCCTCACTCCTATCTGATGGAGCTGACAGATGACAGATACCATCTCTACTCCCTCCCTCTCCATCGCCATCTGAATCAGAGCACTCAGAAAACAACCCGCTGCATTCTTTCCATGGTAGAGATAATACTCCTCTGGACTCACTCATTGTGTGTGCGTGTGCGTGTGTGTGCGCACATACACGTGTGTGTGTGTGTGTTTGTGTTTTAAACCGCATAACCTTGCCAGCTACACCTGTGCCCATGCTACAAGCAGTGAACTGAATCCAATAGCCTGGGTGCTGGTTGCTGTTATAAAGCCGAGGACACATGTCATCTGGGTATATACAGGGTAGAGTTGCAATAAAAAAAAAAAGTCAACTACCATCTAAACACAGTTCAGTGTGCAATGTAGTAGCATGTATTTACGTAATTTTGCTTGTTTGTTAAAGTCAATTTTTCCACTTAGCCCTGCTTCTCTATGTATCTACACCCACGCTAAAGCTAGAGTTTAAAGCAAAATAGCTTGAGTGCTAGTTGCTGTTACATAACCAACATAGCAGTCTTTCAGCCACTGTTACTGAGGGGAGTTTGTATTGATCTGTACTGTAGGTTTACCTGATAGGTCGCCCAAACACCTTGGTGTTCTCCTCGCAGCGTCTGAGACCCTCTTCGTTGATGGAGAGCACCTGAAATGAACACAAGGAGCGTGTTTGTATACTAGTGCACAAACAGATTTTCATTTCGATTTTACATTTCAAGCATTTAGCTAATGGTCTTATCCAGAGCGACATACATCGAGAAGAGAATATACTCAAATTCCTAGATCATCAAAATTACAAGCGACACATACACGCTATATATACACACGCCCTTGTGTTATTACACTTGACAGGACATGCCACTGATGTACATTCATTCCCTAACCTGTAACCCAACCGCTAAATGTCTATCCTACACCCTAACTGACCCATACAGACATACACACAGCCTCACACATGAAGACACACACATGTAGATATTAGTTTGAAGTGTGTTTCAGCAGTGGTACATACATGTCTGAGCAGAGACTCCTCTCCGAGTGCACGGACCAGTCCTTTGGTGTCCATCTGGCCCAGCCTCAGGATGTACAGAGGACGACCATCTGGAGGAAGAAAACAAATATCAACATTATCTATCACACTTCTATCTACTTCCTACAAGGCTGTGTAACTGTTAGAAGGAGAGGTTTGAATTGTTTGCCCGTCTGTTGCTTTATGTTGTGTAAATAAGTCAATAAACGGAACGTGTACACCGAGAAATGTTCTTTTGCTTTATGCATGTGTATCCCATAAAATTACGTGTAGAAAGAATGATAAGAGATTAGCTGCATGCTGATAAGGCTGCATAAAATCCATTAGAAACCACGGAATTAAAGGGGACAGAGAGGAGGAGAGCAGGGAGAAAGCTGAACGTAAGGGCAGATAAGCTACTCCCGAGTTTGTCAATGGTTTCACTCCCTGTTCTAAATAAAGACTCCATAACAGTCAATGGAACTCTGAGTGTGTGTTTGTGTGTGTGTGTGTGTGTGTGTGTGTGTGTGTGTTGAGAGCTATTTGGGTAACCAAACAGGGCTGACAAATTGGCCTCATGTTTAATTCACATGCATAGCTGAAGGCTGTGGGTTGCCAAGAATGAGGCTAATTTATGTGTGTGTGTGTGTGTGTGCGTAACTTGAGTCTGTGGGTAATCAGAGAACCAAGATGTTCTTCAGGATAGTAGTATGGCCGGCGCTGAGGTGACCTACATCAATCACCAGTGTGTGTGTGTGTGTATATGCAAAAGAGCGACGGCATGCATGTTCAGTGCGGGAAGAATGTCACTAATGCGGCATTCGGGGGTGAGCATGCAGCATGTGTCCACTCGCTCAACTGACTGTGTGGATGTAAAGGTGAAAATTAGAAAAAAAGGTGTAGCATATTTTTTATGGAATTCACACACACAAACTGGTTCCCTCCCTCCTCCCCTCTGCCACGGCTGCACCTTACCTCTGTCATGGTGGTGCCAGCCGCCGGTGTAGTAGTCGTGGAGGACCTGCGGTGAGCTCCAGGTCTCCAGCAGGTAGTCCACCTGGTGCTGCTTCCTCCAGGTCAGAGACTGGCACAGGATCTCCCTGGCCTTGTCCATGTTGAAGTCCCGGGCCCGCAAGAAACGCAGGATGTGCTCGTCCTTAGGGATCTGGATATAGGAAGATGAGTGTTGAGGTTTAGTTTATTTGCGCATGAAAAAAAACATTAAAAAAAAAAGGATGAAAAAAAAAGAAGAAATACAAGCAGTGTGAGTAGGACAAAGAAACCAAAACACCAGAGGGAGAGATTTAAATGCTGATGGAGATTTATTTCAAGAGCTTATGCACAAAATGTAAAGAGAAGACAGACATTGTGAAAAACAACTGATCATGGCATAAGCTGTCAAAAAAAGAAAGTCTTCAATCCAATAAATCACTATGTAAACAAAGCCAACAGTAGGGCGACTGTATGAAGTTGCTAGTTCTCTCTAGTGTGGAGAGAGTCTATGATGTTCATGCATGGATTTGATATTGTTGGTGAAAAGAGTGTGTGTGTGTGTGTGTTACCTTGCCCTTGTGCGTCTCCTGCAGCCACTGGCGTAGTCTGATCAAACAGCTCTCCTGCAGGGGGGTGAGGTCGCCCAGGTAGCGTTTGATGTAGTCTGCGTCCAGCTTGTCTGCACCACACAAGCATAATATAACACCTCAAATTATCACAGTGAAGTCAAACACGACAAGGCAAAACCAATTAACTGCAAGGTTTATAGCCAAGAAATCATAGTATATTGATAATTTTTTATGCCAATTTATGACGTTTCACTGTTTTTGACCTCCCGTTTATAGAATCACTTGTTTCTTGCCTCGCTCAACTAACCTATGTTACCTAGCTTTCACTGCTTTTGCTATCAATTTTATGTTTTGCTTTTACTCCCTTGCTACGATTTGAAAAGTGCTATATACACTGCCAGTAAAAAGTCCGGACACACTCTAAAGGCTTATGCTTAAATGCTTGAAATTTGTTTTTTAGACAAATTAAATAGTGAAGTTGATGCCCATGTAAAAAAGGTTTCTTTCCAAAGCCTTTGTCTTTCCATCAAGGCAAAGGGCGGCTACTTTAAAGAATCTAAAATATAAGATAGTTTTGATTTGTTTAATACTTTTTTTGGTCACTGCATAATTCCATTTGTGTTATTTCATAGTTTTGATGTATTTACTATTATTCTAAAATGTGAAAAATAGTAAAAATAAATGTGTGTCCAAAACGTTGACTGGTAGTCTAATATAGATTTTTATTTTTACTATAAAGATTATTACTACTAGAAAATCAATGCAGTAGCGGTATTGACGCCCATTTTCAATCAGCTGTGGGCACCGACCTTCAGGCGTTCCAGCCGCGTTCTCCGTCAGGCCGTCCGGCTGAAGAGCACCGGTGTCCTTATTGGCATCCTGAGCGGCGCTGTCCTTGGCGTTGGCGGGCAGGGGGATGGTGATGGCGGGGGTGACCGGGATCTTGGGGAGGACGGGCGGGCTGGTGGAGAGGCTGGTAGGCCTGGGGGGAGGTAGGGCAAGGGAGGAGGGTGTCCAGCGGGGCACGTGGGTGATCCCCTCGTCCTCCAGCTCTTTCAGGTAGAACTCTATGATCTCCTTGCCCTGGGAGGGAACGGAGGCAAGAATGGGAGTTAGAGCGGGAATAGCAGAAGAGGTGGTGATTAAAGGAGATGAGATGTAAGAGGAGAAGAATTTGGGTAAAAAAATGAGACATAAAAAGGAGAAAAGTAGATTAGAAAAGAGAGGATGGGGGTGATTAAAGTATTTCTAAAGATAAAACCAACAGTGCTCATGATTCCTGTATCTGCAGATTTATGATGTACTAACCAAAGAAAGGATGTAGTGCCTCCCAATTAGAAAAAGAGGCAAGTAAAGGAACAGAAGGACAGAAGGGAAGAAATGAGAGGAATCCACCCCAAATGAAGGCAGATGACTCACTGGGTCTACAGTAGAAGACCCCAGTCCACTCTCAGAGCTTACACAAGCTTGTTTATGCTACGGCAGCATGGGACAGGCTGACTTACGCAACAGAAACCTCTTAACACCAGGCTTCTCCACTCACTGCACAGAATACAGGAATGATATGTCTGCAATATCAATACTGCACCCATCATGTTACATGGTGGAAAGGGTGCAACTGCAATGAATATTTCAAACTATATGACTGTCCTGCACTTGTGTGTGTGTATGTCTGTCTGTAGGACAGACAGGCAGCAGTGTTAAATATTGTAGGCATTTGAGTGTGTGAAAAATGATTAGGTGTACCATACACACACACACACCTTTTTGATACTGCTGGCATACTGCTTCATGGCAACCTTTTCCACCGTGCTCTCAAAGCCGAAGAAAGACTTGATGTCCAGGCTGGCGGTCTGCTCAAAACATGTCCAGTCTTCATTTTCAGGGTGGACCTGTACACACACACACACACAAATACATATACATATATATATATATATATATATATATATATATATGTATATGTATATATACACACACACATGCAGAAACAAGATGACCATGTTACTATGGCAACCACACACCCGGCTTTACAGAATGATGACGCACACAGAGCAAATTTCACACTGTGCGCTGCGAGTGGGAGTGTGCGTGTCAGTCTGTCCGTATAAAATTAGCCAGCCCTTTACACACGAGCAGATTGTAGAGTTTGTAAGCTGAACATGAGCACACACACGCACACACATACACACATGTATGTCTCTTACATGGTGTGTGGTATAAAGGTTATGAAAGTCACTTTCAGCCAAATCAGAGCATATCATCAGGACGTTGATTAGCATTAGGCACCAACTTCTCTTCCTGTATTGCCTTCATTATAAAATACAGCTTTGTTCTTTCTATCCGTCAAAAGATTCCAGCACTCCTGTAGCTGCTCTGTAATGGGGGCTGTATCTGAGATGAACTTGAAATATTTCAGAATTTAATCTTCAGTAACTTGGCAAAAAAAACATAAAAATAGGTTTTCACTTCATCATTGTGGGGTATTTTATGTAAAATATGTAAAAAAAAGTCATGGCTGTTGAATACTTTCTGAAGGCCCTGTGCTGGTAGGTTCATTAACCTTGGCTACCAAAATATTTTAGCTTTAGCCAAGTCCATTAGCTCAGTCTAACTGAGCTGCCTATCCCAGTTACTGTCTGTTAGCGTCAAGTGCTAAAGCGCATAATAAGAACCCCTGTGTGGCCTTGGACCTAAAATTAGCACTCTAGTTGGTTAGAGGCTAATACAATGTGCTTGACCTCATTAACTCAGAGCACATCCATTCATCGAGGGGCAGATCTGCGGTCAGAGTTGAGCATGCGGCGCACAGCAACAGGACATGGGAGAGGGGGCATACAGGCTGGCTTCAGATCAGTGTTTGAGTGCATTCAGCCAGATTGTGAGTAAAGGGGCTGAATAATTCACATAGAGAGAAGGGTTGGAATAGCTAGCAACATACTCAGTGCTAGTCTGAACACAGCTTTTTTCTGTCCATTTAGAAAGGCTTTCAGCGTGAAGCAGGGAGAAATGAGGGGAGGCACGGACATTAACATGGGCGTGCTGCAGGCAGGTCACTCATAGTACTGTAAGGTGCTTTGGATAATGGCCTCTAGCAAATGGCATGAGGTCCACCAAAAGGCAAACGTGTGTATGCTACTGACCGAATAGCAGCAGGTCTCATGGATGATGACCCTGTTGGAGAAGGTCTCATTATGGGACTCGATGTGCAGCGTCCTCTCCTTCCGGTTCAGGGTGTTCTTCTGACTGAAGTAGACATAGTCCACCCCCGCAATCTGCACCACAGACACACAACGAATGCAGTTGCAGGATATCAGCCACAGTAAGAAACTACTGTAGCTACATGAACTATCTGGAATTGGAAATTCACAGACTCAAAATTATTCTTTTATTCATATTCATACATAGATTGGAGTGACAAATGGAAAACACAAATTTACCCAGAAATGCAAAGTGATTGTAGCCAACATCAGGCTTTCCCCATATATTGTGTATATTTTGGCAGCCTGCCCAGGCAAATTATAAGGCAACCACAAAATGTTTTGTATAACGCTGTGATGCAATACGCTGGCAGAGGAATACACGGCACACAGCCATAAGCCAACCGCCAAACTAACCTGCTAAACTGTGGGAAATACTGAAAATGTTACTATTTTGTGAGCAGAAAACATAGGATAGCTAATATCTCCCGTAATACCCAATCATGATTTTCATTTTCAAGACCACAATCACTTTGTCTGAGCAGATACTAATTTTTGAGTGAAATTCAGTCAAGTCAAGTCGTCCCTAGGGCTCTGAATTTTTTTAAGTTTCACATTTCTCTTTCCAGTGAAGAGGAGGTGGGCGGGATCCTGGTGACTGTCTGATCCTAAACCTGTTCTCAACGCACCCTTTTGAGGAGGCGTGGGGCATCCACATCCAGGGCACAGCGGCGCTCAATCCTGTGGGTGGTTCCATCCTCGCTGGTCTCCTCATCCACCACGTCACTCGCCACAAACATGGGGATGAGGTGGCAGGTGGGGAACCGTCGCTCATAGGCCTGAAAGAGGAAGGAAAGAAAGAATAACCATCTAACTCAGTGGTTCAGTTCAATTTAATTTCACTATAAGTTAGAATTAGGAGGAAATGTGCATTCTGATAAGTTTCACTTCATCCACTGTTACCTCCCTACATGCAGTACAGACAGACAATAAAAATCTTATCAGATGTCGGTGCCTGAGACAAAACCTTCATTAGATGGCCATCTGTCGCCTTAAGTGCATCAATCTGGGGGTTCTTAACATGGAAAGGTTTGGGAACCCCTGACTGGATGAGTTTAGGAAACTAACTTTTTCATTTTCTGGCCTCGGTGGCTGTTACAGTAGATTCCAAGAAAACACAAGCTAGTTTTTAGAATTGAAAAGCACCTGTCTGAATACCTGGCTAATTGGCTGGTGACAAACTTACCAGACACAGGCAAAATTTAGCATAGGTATCAGGGCTACACAATTCATCAAAAAGTGTCAAAATTGCAAGAAACTACAGTTTTTTGCAGGGGGAAAAGGTTTGTCAGACTACCTCTTAAACATTGTATTATTGTGTTAGGCAGAACCCCTAGTCTGCAGGTCAGAGAAAACATTGGCTTGAACATTATCAACATTAATATCTTATTTTACCCCAACTTTTAATTTTTACCACACCCCACCAAGAATGTATACAGAAAGCGCTGTGTCCGTGTCTAACAATACATATTGTAATTGCAATATTCAGGGAAAGAAACAGCTTTATTTTTTAATGTTGTACAGCTACAATGGGGCTTTCATTTCTAAGCTTCTATCCAATTCATTAAGAAAAAAGTTCATGTATTCTTGGGAATGCAAGTATTGAGCTGTGTGAGACTGTGAAGAATGTGAATAGGTGGGCAGAGAACAGCTCTATGCCGAAAACGAGTGAGAGGCCAAACAAAAGCTCCTTCACCTCCGCACCGTTCCAAACTTCTCACTTGAGCTGAGCCACAGCAGAGAATGGCCCAGGCTCAACTATTGCACTTTTTAATTCCTTTACAACAAAGGGCTCAATACACAATAACAGCCGCTGTGCCCAGGGGCAACACAATGTCTCCAAATTATGTGTTCTCATAAACACAAAACAGAGGCAGCTTAGCTATTGTGCAGAGTCAAGGCAGCTGTTATGCAACTGGGCCTTGACTGGCACACTGTCACTGCAGCAGCACCTATGGCTCCTGTTTCTTAAATCGCCGCCATCCACCATGTTGGATCTGATTGGCACAGTTGCATAACTGGCGGGCCTCTCTAGAGGGCAGGTAACGACACGTCTGAACATCAGACCAGACAGGTATGCCAACGCTAAACTCTGCAGAGCCCAGGTCAAAGTGAGCCACTATGCTGGCCTGCGACTCTCATTTCATCCATTTGACCCTGCTGCATGAACCGCTATTTCTCTGTTTTTATTGCCGACTGTAAAATTCCCTATTCTGAACCCTTCTGAAACTGCAGTTTCCAGGATATCAATGAATGCATTTATCTGTGAGTGAATGAGCAAATGGGTGAATGAAAGAAACAAAGACAAAGAAAGGCCAGTGGAAAGAAAGACGTACAGAAAAAAGAAAGCAGAGACAGATACAGACAGAAAGAAAGACAGAGTGCAGCAAGAGAGGGAGGAGTGTTGGTGCAATGCAATCCCATCAGGTGCAAAACTACCACTTAGTCAAGGGGAACAGAGACTGGAAACATGCAATGTGTTTGAATGTACCAGTATTCATTGAGATTTAAGCCTGAGAGAAGAAAGGTTGGGGGGGGGGGGGCAGACTGTGAGAGATCAACTGGAAGAGCAAGTGCTGTTCACAAGGCTTTTGGGGTTGGCTGAGTTAGTGTCAGCTGAGTCTTGTCGATAAAGGAGCTGTGTTCTGTGGAGCGTGGGACAACCCATAGGTCTTCGAGTTCAGTTCAGGTCTTCTATGAGAACAGCCAATTCACTGTGGCATAAGATGGGGCTTAAAATTTAACAGAGCTGCATAGGAACCCACATACATTTTAGGTATTCAGCTGACGTTCTTATCCACAGCCAAGGAGTGGCATATGCACATGTCATTGGCAATGTTGATGTTTGATGTTTTCCAGCATTGTGTGATAGCTAAAATGCTTGATGTTCAAAACTAGACACATAATGACTTGTTAGGACATTATTGCTCTGCGTAGACCATTTCCACTCCAAGACAAATACAAGAGGGTTTAGACTGCTCAGTATGTGAGGAGCAGCAGCTGGATGCTTTGTGTTGGTAGTAGGCAGTCAGCAGGGTACAGCAGCTCCTGGCACACCGCTGCCAGGGCAATTGAACCACTCAGCTGCCCACTGTCCACTGACTGAGTGAATGCTGAGCTCTGTTTTTCAGCCCTGACTCTCTAGAACACAGGGTGCAGGCTTTGTACTGCAGTCAGCACTATGGCACTGACTGTAAACATCAGTTTCACCCATTAAAACAACCCTACGTCAACAACAAACAGCCAACTCAACCACAAACGTCACATGCCGTCCAAAAAAAAACAAGCACTTTTCACTGCAGACAACGACAACTCAACACAAAACACTAGGCCTACGTACAAAAACATAACATTTAGTTTGCACCAGACAGCACAGTGCAAAGCATTAAGAGGTACAAAAACAAACTGACGCAGAGCCTTGCTTTGCTTCATGAAGAAACAGATATGACAAAACCAACAATGTAAAGGTTATCCGCCGCTTGCGCACTGAAAATAGTCTGGCTGTTAAAGTTGGATGAAAACAGGAAGCCTGAAGGTCATGATACCAGACTATTCTTAATAGGGAAACAGAAGGCCATGCTGCGTGGCTCCAGTGTTTGTTCATCAAAACACACAGGGAGGCAAATCTGGTCACATCAGTTCAAATTCTCATTGCCTCCCATTCTGAACTACGGTGTTAACATTTTGCTCTAAGTTTCAAAATTGACTATCATGGTTTTATTGTGAATGAAACTTGACATTGTGGTTTTGAATTTTAAAGATTATTCATTGTAATGGCTGCTTATGTAATGTAATGTCTATGAGGATTTGCACTAGCGTGGCTAATGCTATTAAACCAGAAGTGGCTTAGAATCTAGCCTTCCGGTTTACCTGCCTAAATGTAGGTTACTAGATAATGTACGGCAAATAGGTCAAACTGCTTTGCACGTATGTTGCTTGAGTCAAAGATGGTGGGCTGCCAAAATTGAACATGTATGCCTACAGGAAAACCTAGACTACCACATCATGCTGATTTTGTCACATTAATCTCTGAATCAAACCAAAAAAAACTATACTGAGTAGTTTGTCTATGAAGTGATGCTTTGCAGGCAATGAAATTAAATAAAAGTAAATTAACTCTTTGGCTAACCTGCCAAGGGCTGGTAAACTTTAAAAAAAAAAAAAAAAAAAAAGTACTTGCCAAAAACACGAGCCAATATGACATACACTTATCATACACTTACATAGAAATGTCATTTTTCATAGAAATGGTTGGCAGAAGTTTAGTTGCCAACACTTTCTGTAGAGCCAGTGTCAAAGACTGTATATAACCGAGGCATGATCAGATGTTATCGTCTCAGAAAGTTACTGACCTTTGTGGCAGGTGACTCTTGCCGATATACCAGCCAAGACAAATTGTACGGCATTTCCTGCTTGGCAGGTGTTAATTTCTGACCCCGTTTGTAGGTGAGAAGCCTCAAAGCTACAGTACATCCGGGATGTCTCACCTCTAACAGGATCTAACCTACATTCATCTCATTTTTTTATTTTTTTTTAGTTGTACCTGTTTATCTCTTGTATTACCTTTTATTCCTATTTTTTATTTAAAAAATTTCGGCACACACTTTTATGTAAAGTTCGATCTGTTTTTAATTGTATCTCTGTTTGTTTGTTTGTGTGTTTTTAGTTGTACCTGTTTACCTCATATATTACCTTTATTTCTATTTTCTATTATATATATATATATATATATATATATTTTTTTTTTTTAATTTCTTTTTCTTTTTCTATCATTCATTGTGGTAGTTTCACATCACTGCTTTTGGGTTTTATTGTATGTAAAGCACTTTGTAAACATTGTTTTTAGAAAAGTGCTATATAAATAAAGTTATTATTATTATAATTATTATTATTATTATTTGACAATCCATAGGAGAACCTCCTTCGGTCACAAGTGTTTTGAAGAGATGTTCTGTGTGACTCACAATACACACAGACAAGGGCAAACACTGTATGAATGAGAGTCAGCCAATATTTAAGTCATATCATCTACCCAGACCGTCACTTGATCTTTAATGATCTACAATAAAATGTTGGCAAATAGTGTGGAAGTGTGTCGCACTTTAAGAGTATTCCATGAGGACACTCTCTTCTTTAATTTCTCCTCTTCCCCACTATAAATGTCAGGAATAGTACTGATAACTGGGGTGATGGGATGCTGACATAATCTTTGGACTTGCTCCAGCCTGTCTACTGAATCCAGTGTTACAGAGTGAATACTATATTATATTACATCTTCTTCCAAGTGTTCTGGGCCTAAATCAATGAAACATCTGTGATTCCCTCCAAAATCCAAACCAGGAACAGCTACATCACACCCTGTGTATTGAAGAAAAAAAGAAACAAACATTCATAGTTACATAAGACAGAAGCACCCTGCCCTGTAGTCACCCTCTTGGATGCAGAGCAGGCAATGTAGACACATCAACCCAAACAGACACGCTACCCAAACTCCACCACAGCAAATATTGATTGTCCTCTGCCTCAACCCTTCCCTGGAGCGCCTTATCACACTGGAGACTGGAAAGGAAAAAAAAAAAAAAACTTCTAAGGAAATCAGATAGCCTAGTTTCCAGGCTAGCTGCACCAAGTATGCGTGTGTAAGAAGGAGTGTGTGCACATCCTCCAGTCTCTATGGCGACAGGATACATTCGGACACACCTCAACGGGCCATGCTGTGAGTAATGGTTCCTGGAATTCGGCCGGAGATATTATGTGCTTTCCAGAGACGCATGAGAGAAAATATCAAAACAATACATGGTTACTTAATCCTTTCCTGCACAGAGAAAACAATTTCCCTTTGGACAAGATGCAATGCGGAGAAGGTTATGAGTATGGAAGAATAAGGCCTCTTTTGCTCAGGAAGAGAGATTCAGGAAATTTAGTGCAAGGAAAACGATCCAGGCATACATAATCCACTTTAAGACTATAAAGGGCTGCATGGTGCATGTATACGCCAATGTAGTACTACAGGGCAAGAAAACACCAAGAGTATTGGCAGACAGCCCAGCCAATATCTGGCTTGCTAAAGCTGTGGCATGAAAAACAAGCTTGGTGCTGCCACAAGTTTGGGCCTATACAGGATGATTTATGGAATATAAAGAAATACATTGCTAGTATACAACTACGGTATATTCGCTTGTTTGTAATTCTTGTGATGAACACCTTTTTCATGAGAAGTAATGAATATTTTCAGACTCTAGGCTTCTTCCAACAAGAGTTACACATAGACAAAACAATAAAAATCAGCATCCTGCAGTGACACCGTCCTGCAGGTTTAAGCTTGCAACAGGGGCATCACGAGTAGGCACGGCTATATTGGGGGGGGTTTACGAACCAAAAGGCTGAGAACTTCTGGGATAGATATCAGAGTATCACAATTACTTTATTCGCCAACTACAATAAATTAAACTTGTCACACTGTTGCTGAGAGACATCAGCAGTGCATGTGGCGCAACGGGTACAGGAACTGAGACATAGAACAGATAGTGAACTTTATTTTTAAGTCTTCATTTATATACACAGCAGTACCATGAGATAATTATACTGAATAGAATGAAAATATGGAACACATACACACACACACACACCCTCACCCACGGGCAAAGGCTGATGTAATTTGGCAACAGCTCTGATGCAATGCTTCAATCAATTTACAGCTTTTCATTAATCGGATTCATAACTGCTAGGGGGAACCGCAAGTTGCAAAAGGCCCATCATACATGAACTGACTTGATGATGAATGTACTGGTGCACCCAGTTTTGTACAGCCTTCACATGAACTACAGTTACACAGCAGAAAACAAAATACCAACTACGCTTAAGGCTACTAAGTTCTGGTTAGACAGGACCGTACTTCTCTAGCCGTCAGACTATGGAAGGCATCTTAGGTGTGTTTTAATTATACTGTATCTTAGATTATGGCACCTGCTCATACAGTCAATGCTGAAAATGGCATGAGGGTCATAGTCTGTTATGGTTAAGACAGGAATCCATGGCCTGCAGGCCTACTGGGACCGACACTCTGACCAGAGAACACTTCCAAGTTGGTCAGTAGCAGCGTCTCGTCTCCAGAGTCTACTGTATGCAACTGGTTGTGTAACAGAGCCGGCAGCCGACCAGAGGTCAACCCCTGCAATTTTTATCGGCTGGCTTTTCTGGCGGCTAGGAAAACGAGAACATTTTGGTTGGGGGCACTTTTAAGATTAAGATACTTGATGAGGACAGCTTAGTGTCAAGGCGATGTCAAAACAAAACACCAAAGGACACAAGTGTCGCAGAGGCCGTTCTGGCTGTTTTTCCTAAAAAAAAAAAAAAAGCCGGAAAAAAATTCTACCAAGGAGAAAAGCGATTAACTACAGTGTTAGGCAAGAAATGTTTCAGTTGACAGGTTCAAGTCTCAGGTTAAGTCATTTTAATATTTGAATAGAGAGCAAACAATGCCTTTTGTTCCTTCCTGTTCCCTTCTCACATTTCACGACAAACAAGCTAGGGTTACCTACTCACTTACCTACTCATTTATAAACCAGTACTATCAAATTTGTGCCAGTACCAGAGTGTGTCTTTGTTTTAAGCTCTAGTAACTATCTTGAAAGATGCCCAAGTTTTCCACCCAACATTTCCGCATAAAACATTTCAACATCAGCATTTTACACATGCAGTCACACTGATAAATGAGGCCCATTGTCAACAGCCGAGGCTAATTACTACAGTATACTGCGGGTCATTCTCTAAAGTCGGTCCAGGATGTTACCTCTTAATAGAGCTAATACAAACTGTATAACAACTATACCTTTGACGTCAGACACCAACAAAGACTGGCTTTGAGTGAGTGCTGCTGGCAGTGGTGTGATGTCATTTAGCCTTTATGTTCTGTGGCAAAAATCATATGGACTTCCGCCAAGGGCGATCCTGGGCTTTGACCTGTTAGGGACGTCATTGCAGGGTTGAGATCACACACTGGCCTGGTCTCATACTTGTAGTGTTGTAGGGAAAGTCATGGGTCATTGTGTGGCATTGGGTGTGCCAATTATTGATTGGATTGACTGGGTCATGTTCAACGCTGCTGGTCTTGCTGGCAGAGAGGATGCTGGTCTGGTCTGGTGGTCAGGCTCAAAAACATTTGAGAAACGATTATAGATTAGTGTTCCACTCCTGGCCATCATTGTTGGGAATTTATTGGCTCCTCAGGTATAATGGTAACCTGGTTCCACACTCCTGAATTGCGTCCCACCCACTTTTCAGATTTTGTCGAGCAATTCAGAGAGTCTGGTGTTGCTATAGTCAACGGCTTGTTCTCGCTCTGAGAAACAATCGAGTCAATCAGCGCCTTTGCGGGCTGGACTAAAGTTTGAACTGTTTGTGCAACAGTTTTTCACTGGTGTTTTGGCAGAATATATTTGTTGAAATCACCCCCTTAACCAACACATTGTCTTTGCAAAGACAATATTTTTAGCCCCGCGACAGCAGGGGCTCTATGGATGGCATGACAGGGATGGTAAATATGCTGGCTAACCATGGATGTAGTGGCTAACTGGCTGCCCAGCATCAGTGTCGACTGAAAATAACGCCAGAGCGGCCGGATACGTCAGTCACTACTGATTGGTAAGGAGAAAATCACCTCCCACACACAGAAAATGGCTAAAGAGGATGCAATCTCAGGCTGAATAATGGTGGTAACAAAATGGGCATTCAGTCTGAATATCAGGCTAGTATAATGGGCACCAGCAGGGATGCCAGTGCTGCCACCAATGACAAATAAAGTCACATTCATTCATGAGACAGGTTAGCACACGTCGTGTTGTGTGTGACACACTTTGGCATCTGCTTACACAACGTGATTAGAGTAAGACTGCATTTCTCCTAAAAGGGTCAGGGCCGGATTTGAGGTGAATACTATAGAGGATGAGGTGGAGAGAATGGCATATGAGGGGATGGGGGGGGGGTTCCCTCCTGGTTTTCATTTCAGAGAGAGAGAAGCAATAAACTTCAAACTAGGTCATTGGTGAGGATTGGGAGAGAGCAAGAGGAAAGTTACTGAGCAGGCAGCTTCAGGCTGCTGGGTTTCTTCTGATCGACTCAAATGCAGAGAGGTGGGAAAAAAACAGTGGTGTTAATGGGTACTTAGAAGATGCATCTATTCTCAGACACAGACATGGCCAAACATTCAGTTATATAAAACGACTACACCATAATGTACAAAATGGGTTTTTTCTTGTCTTCTTTCACTCATGAGGACTGGCAGGGTAGGTTTGCAACAGACTACACTGAGGCATCAAGATATTGGTGCTCATGGAGAAGAAAAAGGTTACAGTCTAATTGTACCTTCAAAGACTATAAAAAAAAAAAAGATTGATTTAATCCTAAAAACAAGGAGAAAAAAATCTTTTCTTCTAGCTCTGCTTTGTTCTCATTTTTTATTTCCTTTCCAAGCACCTCTCTCTTATTTGATCACTCAGGGTCACCAGAATAGTCTGGGTATTCAGACCCTTGCACCCCTAACTACTGGTTGCTTGTAATGATAGGAATTAAGGCTTTTTCTACTGCTGCACTCAGGCTAAGAGCGTCAGCTAAATGCCTAAAATTTAATGGAAAATGTAAAACCAAGCTTGGTTGGTTGGTCCTATTCAAACTTGAGCCTATGCTGTGTATATCATCCTTGCCACAGTCTCTGGTGTATTGTATCTCAAAGTAGAATGACCATAAAAACAATGTTTAAAAGAGAAGCCGGGCCCTAATGATGGTGGCAGGACCTCCACTTGCTCTATTCAACATGTGCAAGACCAGTTTCATTATGCCTCATGTCCCCTCTTGAATGAGATAATGTGTATTGACTGAGCATTTGAATAGGGAGCAGTTCATGTGAGCTTAAGTAGGTGAGACCACTCTCTTGGGAAAGGATCCTGTAATGTACCGAGGGCCTCCATGTCCCTGTTCTCTATAGCTGGGCCAACCAGTTATACAGCTTTAGACTGCAGCACTACAGGGATACTGTGGACACAGCTGCAGAGCTTAGTATAGTAGTAATAAAAATTAAAATTTGTATAGCACTTAACATAGTGTTTGGTGTACTCAAAGATATTTTACAAACCTAACAAACCATGAAACTGAAGCGACAGAGTAACACAAAAAATATCAACAAAGCGTTAAACAAAATATACAGAGCAAGATTAGAGATTAAAGCGAGCCTTTGTTATGGTGGGTTTTGAGGGCTTTTAGAAAGATTTGAGTTGTTGATGTCAAGTGTAAAGGGAGAGAGCTCCAGAGGAAGGAGAGTGTTATGCAAAAAGGTCTTCATGGGAAATCATGGGCAATCATTGGAATAGCAAAAGGAGGCAGGGTGAAAATTGATGCAAA
Source organism: Centroberyx gerrardi (assembly GCF_048128805.1). Classification (NCBI taxonomy): domain Eukaryota; kingdom Metazoa; phylum Chordata; class Actinopteri; order Beryciformes; family Berycidae; genus Centroberyx; species Centroberyx gerrardi. Next base: position 23,301,977 of record NC_135999.1, on the reverse strand, counting down.
TCCAGAGGGCAACAAACCAACCAACAGATTTGTCATGCAAATATTTTTGACACTGACAATACTCATAGGTAAAATCGCCCGCCTGTTTTTGCAGAACCAATTTCTGGTCCATCACGCCGGTTTCCGCATTGTTACTAGCTGGTGTGGGATAGGTGCAACCCACTTGTGGATTCCATCGTTTGTCCTCCCATCTGCTCTGATAGCATCTAGGCCTAGGTGTAGGCTAGATTTATGGTAGGGGAGAGAACAAGCTCCTGATTGAGCAGACGCAACAATAGAGCCTTTGGTCTCTGTGCATGCCATACCACCCACTTCTTTTCTTCCAATGATCTCACTATTATAGTGTGCATTGTGATGGCAAAATTGCCTGGGACTGCCAACTTGGGGGAAGGGGGAATATATAGACCATACATAAATCTAAGGTCATTAAAGCTAAAGCAACCTTTATTGAAGAGTGTCATGAGCTACGCGTTTTGCATACAGCTTCATCAGGCATGATAAATATAAGGTCCTTTAAATATTTGGTGGGCATGCCATATGCCGAACTGTAGGGCTAGGTTATGCATGCATCACTGGCTGCATGGTTGCATCAGGGAATAGAGAACAGTAGGAAGCCCATCTGTCGGCTATCAAAAACTTGTCACAGTAACAACAGGAAATGCTGTGCCCAGTGTTGGTGTAGTGGATAAGACCCTCATGTCAGAACCACATGCATCCCTGCTGGCCTAGGACTGAATCCTGCCAGAACCTTCTCTCCAGTGTCTCCGTAACTCTTGAGTACGTTTTTCTTCTGCAGTCTCATTAAAAAGATAGCACAATAATCAGTGCTGTGGGATACAATCTTATCAAACAAGTTATGTTCTCCCAAATGAAAAAGATAGTTTGTTTGCTCAGTACTTTCTGATCTCAACCAAATAGTCTACGCAATCAAATATGCCTGAGTGATGTAGTTCAGGGGTGGCATATAATATAATCACAATATTTTCAGATATCTTCACAATATGCATCAAAATTCTTTCATTTTACTTTTCTAAGACAAGGTTGTAAGTTACAGAAAGGTAACTCAACTGGTAACAGTACAGTACTCAATTTGCAGTATATGTCAATAAGAAAAAAAAATGCTATCAGGTTTGAGGTAATTAAACACAAGTAAGAAGAATAACTTGAGACCATAAGCATCAGTCAAAACAGGTTTTCAGACTTATTTTAGTGAATTCCGGTTTCAAAAGGTAAACAAGCACTGCATCGATTCTAGTCATGAATAAAATGAATAGTCAGACTCAAATAAGGCTCTTAAGTATGACAAAACATTGTACATCTTTAAGTTGGCCTGCTATTTTCTTGCAGCATTGCAAGCACAGCTGTGGAATCGCAGTCTGAAAAATATTTGCAAATGGGCATTTGATAAGGTTTGTCAATCACTTCGGGCAATCTACTGAAAGCTTCATTTCCATCTATTTGATAGGAACCATCCATTGCTAAGTTAAGCATTACATCATCCATTACTTCTTGCCAGCGTTTGCTTTTTTTTTCATAGAGTGCTTCTCTCAAACGACTTGGCTAGCAGTGACTGATGCTGCCTTCATGTGCTCCGAGTTTAGAAGTTGTGAAGACAACTTGCACATTCAAGTGCTTTTGGTCGTGCGTAATTTTAGTAGTAGTTTTTTTTTTAGTGGCTGTTGCTTTATTTTAGAAACCAAGCTGCACAGAAATACTTTGTGCCGCAGCAGCAGAATGATGAGAAAAAGTAGATCATGTAATTTAAGTTTTCTAACAGAGGTGAAACCTTTTTGTAACAAATTCTTTCTCCACCATCTCAACACTTAGTTCTGGGTTCACAAAAGCAGCATACTAGACTTAATCACATGCCCCACTCGTAGCATCAGGTTTCCAACAGAGGAAAAAAGAGAAATGCCAATTATAGTAAATGACCACCATGCATTGATGATGCCATTGAATTCATTTTTGAGGGATGGGTTAGAAGGAATGTTATGTTAAGCTAAGTCAGTGTCAACTTATCTTAAAACATACTTTTATTTAAAAGCTTACCTTTAATCCTGATTTTAGCCACGCTGCCTCATTCATTATTTAATTTTATATTTACTATATATTTTGATTTATTTAATGTAATTTGTTTGTGTTCTTATCTCTCCGGTATGTTGTTTTTTTTTGGTTTTTACAGTACATTATGTTCTATTTGCACTGCATGTTTTATTCCTTGCAACTGTTCCTTGTTGTGAACTGTGAAGCACTTTGTAACTTCTCTTACATGTTAGGATATTGGCAAAGCAATACTGAAACACTTTCCACATTCCATTTAGACTGTGGTTGAAAATAGTCAGTGTTGATGTAAGGTTAAAAAAAAACTTGTTCCACAGATCATCCAATCAAATAATTGTGATCAACAATATCTAGCAAAATAATCAAGATTATCATTCAAGCATAACTGTGCCGCCCTGCCCATAACCCTGGCAGCATCATGTTCTCCCCGGAGCCACACGACCGCATTCACTTCTATGAGAATTCCACGTGAGCGATGAGTTACAGGAAACTGTGCAGCATAACTGATATCCTCCTTTACAGTAAGGGAAAGAGAGATGCTGGCAAAGCATATTCCTTCCTTGTTCTGCCACAGCTATTCTATCATTCAATTATTTCTTTGAACTAAGCTGAACCTCTATTGACTGGTTTTTGGTAAATGCTGCAGCGGCTTCATTGAGCACCTCATCTCTTCCAGGAAAGGTTGCGTCAGGAGCAGTGAACCTAAGGACAGCCGGGCGGAGAAGCGGGTGCGGGGCAGCGGTGATTTGTGATCACTGCGTCGTCAAAGGATTTATGGGACACACTGTGTGTGAGCTGAGGTGTGACTGAGAATGTACGCAAGGCTGAGGGGAAGAGAAACAGAATTAGCATACTAAATAAGGGGGTTTGGGGCGGGGGGGCTGTCCGTGGAGTGGTTCCATCTCTTTAATTCAAGCTTCATTCTCCATTTGGTTCACATTTTCAGATAAATAATTTTCAAGCTGAAAAAAAACACATTTATATAGGCCAAAATACAACCACAAATAATCAAAATATGTGCAAGCATACAAGAAAATGTGGCAGCATGCATACACTGGCACACACTGTGACACACACACTGTGACACACATATACTGTACACGTTCCTATTAACGTCACTCTCAGCTCCTACGTACGCAGATGTGAGTCACTATCCACTGCTACGCTATAGCGCGTATGTGGGTGCAAATTAAGCTACGGGTCATTGTGTAAGTAAGAGTACGTGTGCACAAATTCATCTGTCCACTTGTATGTATGTGTGCGTGTGTCTCTGCAGGACCAGCAGAGCGAAGCGGAGTGGGGGAGGGGAGTCGTTGGGGCAGCATCTCGACCTTGCAGCAGGAAGGAGAGGGAGAGAGTATCCTTGTGATCAGTGAATGAAATCAGCTGCAGAATTTTTACACTGGCTCCCAGAGTCACGTGGTGCTGGTACAGTCTTTTATCAATGCGGTTTCAAGCAGCATGCGGGAAGATAAGCCCCTTTGCCAAGGCAGGCCATAATTCTTTAATGTTTTTTGGCAAACAGTATCCGCCAGAATCAATGAATTACACACTGCAGGAGAAGCTCTGACAGATTCATTCTGAAGAGTGGGGGGAGATTCTCTGAATCAAAACAGACAGGTGCAATGCCGGGAAAAGGTAATGAGAAAAGTGTGCATAAAGGAGCTAAATCAGCAAACATATCATTGGTGATAGACATACTAAATTTCCTAGTTGGTACACAACTTCCACTGATGAACTGAGAGTGTGCATGGAATGTAAAGGAGCATCATTCTAGTTGTCTGTTCTCTCTTTTTTCCAATGGACCAAATCACCATGAAAGAGTAAGACTGAAATAATTAAATGACAGAAAAATAAAACAAAAATCAACAACGGGTTGCCATGTGATTCTTTAACCCAATTCCATCATCCAGGTTGACATGTAGGTGAACCTTCCGATTGTATAAGGGGATAGTAAACACCTTGGGAAGTGAGTCCATTAGGAGAAATGAGTGATGGACAAGCCAGGGGCTTAAAGGCGGATTACAACAATAGGGTAAAGCCTCGGATGCTTCGGGGCCAGAGAATTGGGCTGCAACAGCCTTAACCAAACCTGGATGCAAGTGGGTCAGGACATGGTGGGACAGACCGTCACCCTGGCTGGGCCGTTCTCTACCAAGCCAGGCCAGACAGAGAGAAAGGGGACAGCAGGATAAGCCCAGTTTAGAAACACCGGCTCACAGTAAACAGGCACAATGCAATGTTTTGGCTGCCCTGACTCGAAAAACCTGCTAGGGATGACCCATATACAGACAGTGATAGGAGGCGCAGAGAGCCCAAACTAGTTCATTGCGCAAAAGAAGACAGAATTAACAGACTGTTCAGAATCTGTGTTACATAGCTCCTCAGCAAACATTATTATCACTTTGCTGAAAATATTCTACTGCTTAGAAAAACACTGGCTTAACAGTATCTGGAATTAATATCATAGTTAAAGGCAGCATTTTGGCAACGAGTTCAAAGAGCAAACAGAATGAAAATTATGTAAAATGCCATGCATAATAAATGTACAGGAATTTGTCCCAATAATAGTGCTGATACATACTGAAAAGTTGTAGTGTTTGAGAGTACATATTGACACCTATGGTACAAGTAGGGTCGGGAATCATCTGAATTTGATCAGTTCTGAATCCAATTCTGCTTAGCGAACCCCGCGCTTGAAAACCATGAAAATGTTTCATGAAGAAAAAACCTTTATTCTTAAAATATTTAGGCTATAATCAGTAAATTGTCCACCATGACAAAATATCTTTTCCCTTAATTTTGGTAAAATAAAGTAACATTAGATATGCTCTCTTTTTAGGAATATTCAACAGAGATAATATCATAATAATAGAGGCTTTGCAGTTGCGTAACGAATCTAGCAACCATGTCTGGTGCCATCGTGGAGATCCAGTGTGGGATCGGCTGTGCGCAAATAATGCAAAAAAATATAACTGGCCAAGAAAAACAATTCTGTGGTGTTGGTGTAGATCCATTCAGTAACGTTACAAGTAAAAGTGAACAGTAAAAATGAACCTGTTAAGGTAGATTTATTACCAAATATAAATTACTCTATTACAAGAACTTTTCTTTAGCCCTTGTCTTTCTGGTCTTAGTTATTACTCCTAAACAAACAGTTGGTTTTTGGCTTTGTTAGCTAGCCAACTAACCTGCAGGCTAATTAAGCACCATCATTATTTGTTTTTCGTGAAGCTCAGCCAAACTTTCAAGTGTTTGCTATGGTCAACCAGTATGAAAACAATTCTCTCATGCTTTGTTGACGGATGGCGTAACCTATGATGTGATGTAAGGTTAAAGAAAGTAAAAAGGTCCCAGTTGCATACGGCCCTGACAGTTTGGAACCGGTTCTCGATACCGGACACTGGGTACAGGGACGACAGGGCCTCAAATACAGGGCAGAGGGACAGTGTAAGACATGCTAGGGACATGCTAGGGTATCATATGTTTTCCATGAGCTGACACTGAGCCGGTGTACCTGCTTTGATGCAGCTAAACACAGTGAAAACAGTCCTAGTGTAGAGGTTCCCTGCCAATTATCACAGCCATCCATGTGATGAGGGCCTATTTGATTAGGCCGGCCAATGGCCTTGTTCACACAGTCAAACCTGCTGCACTGCTGGCACCGTTTCACCAGCCAAACACCAAGTACACAGACAGGAAGCATTAGGGAGGAGAGGCGAGGGGAGGACAGGACAAGTGAGGTGAGATGAGGAGGTGAGAAGGAAAGAGTATGAAGGAGAAAAGAAATGAGCAGCAAAGCCAAACCCGGCTGTTCTCTTAATCAGCAGGTTATCTAGACCTGGTTGAAACAGCTGATGCATCATGATACGTTGACTGTATGATGCTTATCCGTTTCCGTTTGTTCAGATTGAAATCAGAGGAGTTCAACTTCTCATTTAGCAGACAACAGGCTCCAGCCCACCTTCTTGGCGGCAGTTTGAGGAAAAGCGTAAATGGATATTTCTCAGAAGGAGGTGTGTGTACGGTGCACTCTTTCACTCTTTTCACTTAACCAGAGTGGGTGGGCCCCACAGTGAGAAAACGAAACACTGAAATTTGTAGAATTGGGTGTGAAATCACATAGTGGTTGTCAAGAGACTGCAGGAGGGGAGAGCTAAGCCTAATAAATGGCTAACGTAATCTGGGCCACTCTGTCTGAACGTCGGTCCTTTAATTCTCTTGCCCGTTGTCTGCCTGTCATGGCCTTCTGCCTCAGTTAATATTCTAGCTCTATTTACCCATCTTTCATCTGATTCTTGATATGTTCTGTTCTGATACTCAAATGCATGTGCTTGTAATGCTATTATAAACCCAAGCTTTATCAGCATTAATTACTGACCAATGGCATACACCAAGGTTCCGATTGTCATTCCAGCACAATCCAGTTTAATTTTGACAATGAAAATGAGCAATTTGACACGATACAGACTTTCAGTGTTTTTTTCTTTTTAGGAGAGAATGGGTCTTAAGATCTGCTTATGTTGTTGCCTTTGGTAAAGAGGATTTAACCAAGAAAGAAACATCCCCTTTGTTGATGGTGCCCACATGTGAAGCAGGCATCACATTGGCATGGCACATCCTGTTCTTACCCTTGCAGCATTTCCACAGGGACAAGGAGGACCAGTGTGCTTTGTCCTCATGGATTAGCTGCACACCCATACCCACGTTTCCATGGAGCAGGTTAGGCTAGGCTAGACTAGGCTTTGACTCACTTAATACCCTCTCTCTCTCTGCAGCATGTGTATTAATCTGGGAGCATAAAGACTTCGGGGGTAGTAGCCGTCTTTTAATCTCAAACAAAATGGCAGGCAGTGTAGATGTAGCGGCTATTTACTAATCCAGGGTCAGGCAGTTTCTCACTCCTCATGGATACTGAAGTCATTCTACATCAGTGGATGTACTTCAGGATCAGTTCTCCCTTTGGACCTGAAACAGCAGTGAGAGGGGTATTGTGTTGTGTTTTTGACATTCCTCTGTTACTCCCGGAGGATAGACCACAGGCTCTGTGAGTGGACTGCTGCGATAATAGCAACAACAGCATCAGCTACACTTCCTGTTATTGAGATGCGCTAGTGGACTCGAGGGACAGCAGTGGCTGAGGACGATGTAAAAAAAACAACACCACACTGTTCCTGTACTTCCTCTCTCCAGCGATACCTCCCTCTAAAAAAATATAGGCCAACTCTGTGGAAAGATAAGAAGACTATTGAGGTCAATAGTTTTGTACGTGCACGTGTGTTGTATTGTAACTCCATCAAATCCAGTCAGCTGTTCTTGGTGCATAGCCACCAATGGACACTGCTCTCGGAAGGATGGTGGTGTTGTCAATTGAGTTCACTTTATCTACAGAGGAAGTTCAGAATTTCCTATTACTAGGGTGCAGCGGTGTGCGTTTCACTACGGCACCCTTATAGTCTAGTCATTCTCCCTGGAGCTGGCTCTCTAAGTGACATGCAATCCTAACTATCAGACATTTCCACCATCAGACATTTCCGCAACAAGTCATTTAGAGGAACATCACAGTAGAATTTGTCAAGTGTCAAGTAAAGTCAAGTTTATTTGTACAGCCCTTAATCACCTTAGACCCTCAACAATTGTCCATTAAAAAGGTTAGTTTTCTATTTGCTTTCTTATTTCCTATAGCCCAGATTGTGGAATACACAGGTAATTTACCTGTGTATCTACTACCATTAAAAAAATGGGTGGGTAAACATTATTCAGAGCAGCTATTATGTCACATGATTATTAGAATTAAAATTACAGGTTATAAAACAAACAGGTTGGACCTTAAACTGCTAAGCTGTACGAAGGCTGCCAAATCTGCCAAAAACATATCAACAGTGGGAATACTGGCCATGTTAAAAGGCAGGGTGCAGTAACTGCTAAAGAACAAAAACAGCTGGAGGGTATCAGAGATCCAAGTGACTTATGCAATGGTGCATTCCTTCTATACCAACAACAGCAGTGTTAGCTAGAGGTTGAAATACTTTGATAGCACCCGTCAGTGAATTGAGTGGCTCCTTGAGGCCTAGTGAAAAGAGACTGCATTTCATCTAGACTAGAGGAATGCATTTAAAGGCTATAACAGAGGAATGTAGCGCCTTGGTTTTTACCCTCAGAAGAGTAAATGGGTAATTCAAAGAACTGAAAGTATCCAAACAGCAGAGTGAAGTGGAGAGAGAACACAAAATTCCTCAAAGCAAAATGTCAAACATAATCCCCCAACAGACGAAAGGGAGAAGCCATTACTGGCAAATATTTCAGAAGCCTTTGAAAGAGGAACTGCTGAGGGGAAGAACGACAACATTACACTAAGCTATGGCCCAATATAGCAAAGTGCCTATATTATTTGGAACTACACTGCATAATGTATAGGCCTACTTACAGAATATGTAAAACCATACACACAAGCAAAAGTGAAAGTAGCCTTGACATTAACAATTTGATAACACAAAGCAAGTTAGTAACACATAGACTACATATACAATTGCGTCACGTCAGATTCCCACAAATGCAGGATGTTGTTACACTACTATGCTGCATTGGTGATAGAACCACAAAAGAAGAAGTAAGAAGGGAGAGATTTCACTGGAATCTCCATAAAAAAGAGCCAGCAAGTGTTGTGACGCACCATTAAGTCTGCTCTGCAGTGTCTGCAAAAATACTCTCTGCAGAGTCACAAGAAGGGAAAGAATGCACCAAACTCTGCTTCAGATACACTGAAATGTCCATTTCAGCCACTCATTAACTTACCTGCTCGCAATACATTCTGACAACATAGCTTATGCCTTAATCATTACATCAAAGCAAACATCTTTCAACGTCATCTTTAGGGCAAGACAGCTTCTTCTACATTGACCTTATTCCTACCCTAGTTTATCCCACCCGGGGCAACTCCATGAGTTTTCCGAACATAAACCCAGGGCAAACACTCCATCCCCAAAAACTCATGAGGCGGGTCATCTCCAGCTTACAACCCCTGTAAGTTGGTGGTACTATTATTACTATCCCCTCTCTTCAGTTGCATGTTTAGCCCCAGGTGTAGAGAACCAGCCCTCTATTTATAGCCATCTGTTTGCCCGGTGCTCAATCCAGCCTGTGCTAAGGAGATTTAGCTTTCCTGCATCCTCCTTCACACCAGTCCACAAGCAGATTCCCTTGTAAAAAAAAATAGCACCTGTCTGGAATCCAGTGTGCGATAAACTAATGATAGGCGGTGCATACAAAGTAAATGCAGGAGAGGTAATGTAGTGTATGCAATAAGGTAGTGTATGTACATCCAAATATGTGCGTGTACACATCCTGACCAGGTGCTTGAAAGGTGAGACAATTAAATGAAAAATATACTGTATATTTGCACAGTGCATTGATGCTGCCTAAGTGGTTTATTCGGCAACATTTTGACCTCAACCGGTTGCTGAAGCGTTGCTGAATTATGGCTTTTATAAAATGGTTACCAACACATGGATACTGACTGAAAAGGTTTTCTTCAAGTATACATTAGAAAAAAAACAGGAAAAAACAAGACAGACTGCTAACCAACGCCCTGGTTACCAGAGGAGCTGGCATAGCAACCAATAAAGCACGAATATCCATGCTTTATGGTAATTTTCAGCACAGCAATAATGCATCTTCGACCAGTTAGACTGCTTTGCTGGAACTACCTGTTGTATAATCAGCAACGTTTCAACCTCAATTAACCCTCCTCAGGCAAACACTCACACTATATGCCTGACAAAGACCAGCTGACGTCAAAACGTTGCTGAGTAAACCACTAAGGGAGAATCCATCCAGTGTGCAAATATAGTCTCACCATTTCATCTCATCTCAAGAAATGTAGCCTACTGATTTGGGTGGTGCACTACAGCTTGTTATCCTGTACATTAGTGTAGTTTTAAACATAGCACTCTCGTGATAGATATGGAGATGAAGTGTGAAGTACATTAACGTCCATTCTCCCCTAGGCTCCAGCCCCAGTGTTGTCGTGAAACTTCAGTAGGGAGAGACACTAGAGAGGGGCTGAATCAGTGTTTTTCCACTTGCTGGCTGCTGGAGCATTTAGCCAGTGAACCCTCCCTGACATCCACTCCTCCACTGTCCTCCACCACTGGGGCAAATACTGACTGGTAACTGAGCGGGGCAAGCGAGAGACAGACAATAGGAAATCAGGAGAAGATGGAAATTATGGGAGAGGAAGCCGAGACGGCAGGATGTTGGTGAGAAGGTTGGAAAAAGGCATGCAAATCTGCAGTCTCCGCACCCAGCACAGGCACTCATCTTGAGAGTGAACAGAAACATGCAACGAGGCAGTCGTTCGCTAAAAGCCTGGCCAAGCTCTGAATTTTTTACACTGCAAATGGACTACCACCACCAACTCAGCGGTGGAACCTCTGTTAGACATAACAGCCTTGTTGTATATTCAGATGCTGAGTGCATGGACATACAGCGCAGTGATTGTACACCTCACTGAGCAATGTGCAGGTCTTCAACCTCAAGATGAGAGTCAGCTAGATGCTTGCCAGATGGCGTAGAAGTCATTTTAGCATCATATATAGGAAGTGAGAGTGTGTGTGTGGGGGGGGGACACAAAGACTGTAATTTAACTGTTAAAATCATGGTAGCCAGACGATCAATGATCCGTTCATTAGCCAGCTGTGTTCACAATGCAAGCAACTCGAAAGCAAAAAGCCACTTCCAAGTCCATTTCTACGACTAGAGCCTCATTTATTCAATTTTATGCAAGGAACAGTTGGCCGCTGCTGAACTTTCTCTTGTCATTGCCCATCATTGATATAGGTCCTGCCAATCGCTAAAACAGCATTGACAATGCAGCTAGCCAACAACTGGCCAACGGACAGTAGCACGGCAATGTGATCGGCAGCTGTGGGAACACTGAGTGAAATGCGTACATTGCAGACTGGGATATAATGAGTAGCCTTCAGCAGTGGCACTTTCCCCTCCTGAGTCGATCACATGCAAGGTGTGCAGATCTCTGTGGCCACAATCTGAAGGTGACCTCTGGACACTCATCACCATTACATAACTCCCCGTTTATGGCATGTAATATTCATGTGGACTGGAGGTCGACTGCAGGTGGGTGTACAGACACTTACCGCCATCACCAGCTCGAAGGGATGCTTGTACACCCGCACAGGTGATTGGTACTTCTGCACCATGGTGGGGATTACGATAGCACCGACAACCTGAACAGAGAAAAAAAAGAGTCAGAAAAAAACAACACCTCGATGACTTTGGAGTTTATGTAACTATAATCATAGGCTTTGGCGAGAGAGAGAAAGGTTGTGATCTAGGGCTGTAGTAGATTGGCTCTCGGTGTCATCACAAAAACAAACTGTGTGTCGAGTGCCAAAATAACAGCATTATCACAATGCCCTGGACAAGGAGACTTGACATGTAATTAAGTAAAGGTGTATTTGGGCTGTCTGGCCGGATGATGCCGGCCGCTAGTGTTTGTGTGTGTGTGTGTGTTGGCCAGAAGCCTGATGCACTAGAGAACAGTGTGTGTTGATGGACTGCAGGAGGGAAGTCTCCTGAGCCGTGACCAAGGATCTGTGTCTCACTGATCAATGGATGCAGCATTTCCCGCTCATTCGTCAAAACACTCTCCAGTCTACCACGGCAATGGAATTTCACTGCCAAAAACTGGGGGTACAACTAAGCTAAGTCCAACTACTATCTCTACAGGAATCATAGTAGGACAAAATGCTTAAAAAAAAACAAAAAACCAAGGCACAGCTACTGGTATGCACAAACACTAAAGTGTTGAAATGTCTTCAAGATGAATATGCCATTAATTGATAAATGAACAGGTCCATTTCATTCATTAAAATGTAAACAGCACATTCCATATGCTGGAACATTCTAGCAGAGCCTAGAAAATAGGACCTGAGACTGAGTTAACATATGGATAATTTTCTAGTCATTTGCAAATTTATAGTAAAATTTTAACCACACTTTTTAAATCACTTTGCAGTTAGACAAATGCATCTGTAATAATGAAAACAAAACAAAATGTTGTGGAAGAAACGAGGTTCTGCTTGGCGATGAATGCCTCTAAAATTCAAGGTAATTTCCCAGAGGCAAAACATGAGCCAAGGTGCAAAGTTTGGCTTGGACGTCATGTTCCGTGTTATTGTTTTGTTCAGCATGCTGATACTTGTCTTTTTCAAACTCCTGCTGTTCAAAGTGTTGGGCTGCTGTGCTGAGAGGGGACAGGGCTGGAAGGAGGGGTGTGAGCTAAAGCCCCGGCACTACTTACTGAGGGATCAGGGCAGGCAGACTAATAATAACCCGGCTAAGACAGACACAAGACAAACAAGTCGCAAACAGTATTCCTCTCTAGAAAATATCTAGCTACTGTACTGCATAATTACCGTCATGTTTCAGGATCTGTCAGCAACTTCACAGTTACGTCCAAAGAGATACGTTAAATTGTGTTAAATGAGAGACGACAGGACACACACACACACACACACTTACAAACAGAAGCAAACACACTCCATTTAAAGCGTAAATCTGTTTCCTAATAACAAATCACGGCAACATATTTGGCAGCTGATAGATAAAGAGCCAACCTAAAGACGGTTATCTTTACATAACCTCCTAAATAGCTAACGTTAATAGTTGCCACGCTGACTTAGCTTACCGTAACGACAATGAGACTAGCCAGCAAGCTAGCGCTAACTTTACAAATCTCCCTGAGATGAGATAAATCACACAGCGGCTACTTACCGGTGAGTTAAACAGCTACAGAAATGTTGACTGGTTTACTTTGATTAGTCTTCCTTGTTTCTTCTGACAGGGCAAGCCGAGTGAACTCTTGCCATTCCCTGTCTTGGCTCTTTCTCCACTTCGCCGGGCGGTGAACAGCCAGCTCTCTTAGCTAGCTTTGTTGTGCTAGCTGGCCATCTAGCCGGAGTACAACTAACCGTGGCGGGACGAGTCTTCTTCACCGCACAACAGCCCCGCACATAGTAGTATATACGCTCACAGCTGCGTAAATGTCCAAATTAGTCCACTATGTATTGACGCCTAGATATTTGTCCACACAGGAGGACGAGTATCCCTCTCTCAGCTCTCTCCTCTCAGCCACTCATGCCTTGGTGATGCCGTGGCTCCTCCCCCTTTTTCTGAGCTCCTGGGTTTTTTTCCTGAGCGCAGTGCTGCGACGCGTTCAGAAAAAATTCCACTGCCTGCCTACTATCTGTTCAAGTGGAGGACAAGCACCAGGGGAATGTTTCTTTTATGATCTGTGTGACCTATGTGCAATACAAACTAGCCTATGAGGCAAAAAACAGAATCTGGTCATTAAACCCATAAGAAATTCCTTTCAAAGAATCAGCTGTGAATCATGCTGCAGCCATATGTGCATGTGCATATTTGCAGCTTTATTATGCAACCAGCTCAGCAGCGGTTATCAGATTAATTTCATCTGTCTCCAATGTACTGTAATGACAACCGCACGCAGTCTGATGTCAGGACCAACGAGTCAACTTTTAACTGTCCCGTGATTTTCATGCCATAAGACCACAGATGCATTTATGACTGTCAATGGTAAGGTCAAATTGTAACTATCCAAATTTCTAATTCACGAGTTTATAGTATGGTAATGACTTAAATGCAAAGCTGAATAACAAAGCCACATTAACTGACTATCCAATGCTTGATGCAATGATTTCACCCTGACAATTCACAATATCCTTCATGCAGAAGCTACAGTATTATATGGGTTTTGGTCAGAGGTTGGGGAGGCCAACCACCAGTAAGAGGAGAAGGTTGCTGGTTCAGTGCCCTCCAAAAAATTGGAGGGCACTGAGCTAATGGGATAGAAAAAAACAGTTATGCAATACAAATACATTATCATGCCTATTTCTTCAGATTTTTCTCTAATTTTTGCTTTTTTTCATACTGAATTGTTTTCAGCCTCTTGGCCTCCTTTGATAATTACTCAAATGAAACAAGCTGAAAAGAGAAAATCATTCTTTGGCTGAACTGTTCTCCACTCTGTATATGCACACATAGGGGTCATGAGTAGGCGGCATCGCTCCATTTTAAGGGGTCACAAGCCGCAAAGGTTGAGAACCACTGGATTAGGTCAATATATACAATGTGTAATCTACTAATGTACATATAATTTGTGTAAATGGACATCCATGGATCATGTAGTCCATCTTAAGGCACATTAATCAATGTTCCTGTTGTCGGCATCTGATAGTGGCTAACATAAAAAGTAAAAGGAGTTTTGTAAGTAAACACCAAAGATCCCACCCACCTGCTAACTCATCCACCTAAAACACAAGACTCTGTTCTGATGAGGGTTTAAAAGACATTTCAAGATCTCAGTCCACACAATAAAGCATCACTAGTATGGAGTAATCTTTGTTGTAAAATTATATGGTTTAATTTTCAAATGTACAGCTACCCGTGTCCTTGTAAACCATATACTTCCTCCTGTCCAGTTTGCCTAGACTTTTTTTTTTCTCTTTTACTGACTATATACAGTTTAAGTATTGATGATAGCATTTCCAATGCTAAACAAATCAATCATAATGAGATTTTATTTCATTGATTCCATGTCTGCCAGCATCATCACCTCTAATTATTAACTGAGTTATGGAGAAGGAGCACTAAACTGATTCAATTATGCTGTAGACTTAATTAGGATTGAAGAATTAAGCAAGGCATGTCCAGAATATTTCATATGTTATCAACACAATATACAGGTACTAAAGAAGGGTAAAGTTTTGGGAAGCAATGAGAGATTTGTAGATAATAATAGGTTTTCACTGGGGTCAGTACTACTGGCTTTAATGATAAATTAACTGTTAATTAGCTTTCAGCTCATATATTTCATACACAGCCGTTTCTTTCCTGTTTAGTCGCACAAAAGTCTGGACTTTGCTGGGGCCCGTAAGCTCATACTTGGTCCTCAGAGTTAAATACACACATCCTAATTATGTAAGGGGTTTAGCTCCGATGGCGGGGGATGATAGCATTAAGGCGATCCTGTTTCAAAGGGCTGGCTAGTTCAGTCTATACAGCTTACATCAAGATCTACCATCACATCAAAGTTTAAAGTACAACAGCAGTTGAATAAAAAACAATTAAATCCATCCCAAGAAGAAAAAAACATTTTATGGTCACATAAAATCTGTCTAGAGAATTTGTTGATGGAGAATGCCGGCGGTCCACTGAGAATCCGTAACACCACGTTCGTTCCCTCGCGGTGAAGGCAGCATGTACCAATATCTGTTTATAAATATAACAGCTTTGGCGGATTCAGTCAGCGAGGTCATCACGCTGCGTGCTGCACAGCGGTTCAGCAAGGACAAAGCAATGTCAGCATCAGCGAGCAAAGACAGAGATTAATACATCATGAAGCGAAGGCTGTGTAATCTATTACTGTGATCTCCCTCTGGATATGACCCAAGCTGGATATGACCTCTCACAGCCTGTTTGGGTGTTAGAAACACAGCAGAGGCAGGACCGGCCTGCAGAGGTGGGGGGTTCAAAGGCACAGAGACTTATTAATATGCTAATTAGAAATTTAAAAAAAGGGACAAAATGAGTATCCCTGAAGAAGAAACGTGAACATTTAGCGACAGATGTTTGTGTGCAGGATCACACAGGAGCATGACACAGCTGAAGCCTATATGTTCATACTTTGATGTAGATTTTGGGGGGAGACAGGAGGACACGTCCCCCTCAGTGTTAGAAGGATGAATTGTCCTCAATGATTATTTATGCAATTATTTAAACGCGTATGCTGTATTTCAACTGGCTCTGTGTTTTCAGAAGCACAGCTGAGTTTTATGGGAGCGCATTTTGTGGCTGGCTTTGGTCACAATCCAAAACATCCCTTCCCCTTTAAAAAAAAAAATGGAGACCTTCTCCTTGTTGTCTGAAAAATCTTCTTAATGTATGAATTTAAAGGCATTTTGACAACAAATTAGACTGCCATGTTTCACATTTTGATCCGTTTCCCCTTCAGATCAGAGGTTCAGTTTAACAATGTCTTAATGTATTTAACATTGCCTAATAATTCTCCTCACTCTCTCTCATACCTGCATACTTTTCTCATATAAATGTATATCTTTTGTTTCAATCTTGCTGATGAAGTGAGGGAAAACAAACTTGCATTTAGGCTGCTCTTACGCCCATAGTTTGTCAGTGTGTCTTTCAGCCCAGAGTTTGATCAAGAGTGTAGGGTCTTCCTGAAATATCTCACATTCCTTTCAAAACTTATTCAAAACTTCACGTCTTCTGTGACAAATGGTTACATGAGACACACTGGATTAATTGTTTAAGAGCAAAAGACAGTAGAATATCCTATACTTTGCAGGGGAAAAGAAGGTAGCAAGCTATGAAGTGTGAATTTAAACTGGATGTGTAGCTAGCTCCCTCTATTGGACAATGTCTAAAGTTACAACAAATTACTATCAAGAAGGCAAATTGGACAAATTATGAAGTAAAATGGCAACTAAATTACCTGGTTAAAACCAACTACGTTAACTTTCTATTAGTTCTTACCACAGCAGAAGTGTAACCAATCACTATACCATTGTACCGAAGCTGCAATTTATATGATACAACATTGGCACTATTCTGCTTTTCCTCACCAGAGCCTAAAATAGAGACTACACCAGTAATTTGACCACAGAGATATCATGTTACAGCTGTGATGCTTGCTTTACTATCACTTTACTACTTTAGTAAAGTGGAGTAGATATTAATACTTTTACCATCATATCCAATAGTCATGGAAAGGATTAGACAAGAGCAAGAGACACTGACTGTGGCATTCAGCCTGAAAAGATTTACTGATTTCTGTGATTTCACTTTAAATTAATGATGTTATTCCACAGATCAACATCATACTTCCAATGACATTGTATTGGATAAAGCACAGAGACAATACTTTATGTTGATCATACGCAAGGGAATCATAGATAAAACTGTCTTCAATTAGACTATTTGGTAAAATATTTTTGTTGATGATGGAGATGATGATAAAAGTGATATTTAAGTTAACTCTTACAGTGCATATATACATTTTCAACAAGATGCCAAGACACAGCCACCAGATGGCCTCAATGACACTAATAAGTCTGATAACTTTCATCCACAGTGGTTTCATAAAATTGAATTCATTCTTAAAAAATAAATTAGTGAATTTAGTATTTAGTGAATTTAGATTTCTACTTTATATATATCTGTATGAATGCTTGTGGAGAAAGGTCCTTAGAAAACCATAGAAAACCATGAAAATAGAGAAAATTTGAGAGTTGTTAATGTTTACAGAGGAATGAATCAGACAAACTTGGTTTTAAATAATGCTATTTGTGAATTTGAATGTCTAGAGATTAACCTAAGTATAATATGTAGTACGTTGTAGTGGCATATAAGAAAACTTGCTGTCCAGTTGTACTTCCCAATCAGGCAACAACTACATGTTCTACACATCTCAGCCCACTAGAAAACGGAAATATCCTGCAGGTGTGTGTACAAGCAGTGAGTAACATCAGTGCAGGAAGTGGTTTTCTGAGTCTGACAAACCGAGCCTGACAGGAAGTGCAGCGTTGCTTTGACAGGAAACTGAACTCAACAGTCAACAGTCCACACGCCCACAGGTATCTGATTGATACTGTCATCCTTTAATGATGTATTGCTTTACTGTATCATGGTCTGAATAACAGCCGTGTGCACAGTTTGCATACAATATTAATGAACTACAAGTATGGATATAGAGACGAGAAAGACCCCACCACTGCCACCATATGTCACTGTCATTACAATAAGTATACTTGTAAAAATGGGAACATAAATCCTGTTATTTATATTTTAATTATTGCTTTATCGTTAGCTCTAAAGTCTACCCTTACACTACAAAAGGCCAGCAGTCGATACTGTGATGCTGCAGCAATATTAGATGAGAAGTCTTAATCAATCTTTATTAAATAAACAAGATAAATGAAATCAACAAGGGAGGAATGAGGGTGTGAATTGGAGTCGTCTGTCGTTCAAACTCCATAGACGAGAAAGGATGAGCGTTTAAATGAGGTTAGAGTGAAAAACCACAACATCACATACTCTGAAGTTCTCAAAATGACTGGTGAACTGACAGAGACCTCCTATGAGCTGAAGGAGGAGCTGATAATGGCCCACTGTAAAAAACCTAGATGCTTACACCATACACTTAACACCAGTGAGAGATGCATTTGGGGGTAAACCCCTATGAAAATACATAAAAAGCAGAAGGGGAAGTGAGGAAGAGGAGTCTGAAGTGAAAATGTAAAAATAAAGACTAGGCAAAACGGTGAGATCTCTGAAAATGGTGAACATCTCGCTGTTGGTGTATGAGGAAGCAGCCAATCATTGAGTGACAGGATTATACAGTATTAGGCGCTACAGCGAAGCAACCACATGCAAAGCAGCCAGTCTCATGTTGTTGCCGGATGACATCTTGCAACACAGGAAACAAGAGAGAATCGAGATAGAACCAGCAAAGGCACGGACAACATTGCCATCCTTAACACACAAAAAAATCACCAAGACAGTGTGATATCAGTAGAATTTGGAATTTTTTATTTTGTTTGATGCATCCTTGAGAAGTTGAGCAAAATCTACAGTTACACACCCTGAAAATTTGAAATGGGCACGGAGGAAAAAGATTCAGAGCCTGCAGCTGAACATCTGCCGAACGAAATGGGGCCAACCGAGAAGGAAAAGGACCCTCCAGCGGAGCATCCTCAGGACCAACCAGCCGAGAACAGCAGCGACCCCCTCAACACATACAAGTGGCACACTGGGTCCAAGGGAACTCTCGATGAGGTGAAAGGAGAAGGAGAAGCGGGAACATCTTCAGCAGCATCAACAATGGATAAGGTTCAGAAGAGCTCCGGCACCAAGTGGAGCAAGATGCAGCACTGGCGCAAGGCCCTGAGTGAAGAACACGGAGACAAGTCTTCATCCACGGGCAAAGGTGGAGAAGCAGTCAAGGCAGATAAGGGAACCCGAAAGAACCCCTTCAGGAGAGCCCTGTCTGAGCCTCCCGGGTCGCTGTTTTCGGCCCTGTCCCCGTCCTCTGGCTCGGCCCAGTCCGCCCAGGCAGCTCCAGCCTCAGCTGCTGCAGACGCCGCGGGGGTCTGCTCCTCGGACCCCTCACAGAGAGCAGGTGGGGGGGCGCTCTTCAGAAAGTATCTGAGGACCGTGTCGCAGAAGCTCAAGAGGCCCAAGCTGCAGACCCGGAACAGCACCCCGATATTACTGCCAGGTAAGGCATCAGAGTGCACTCAGTCACAAAATCTGAGAGTTTATTCAAGTAAATTCATGCACTATATATACAGTATATATATGTATATCCTCTCTTATCACGCAATGTCCCAATTTCTAGTTTAAGATGATAATATGTGCACTAGTTGTTGCATTTTTGGGTCAGAAGGCAGGATGCAAACCCAAATCCTAAATGATTGAATTAATTCATTAATTAATTAATTAATTAAGCAATTCTTTTCCAAACTTGAATGACACTCCCCAGAACGTTATGCACGACCAAAACACAGTAAAATACATATACCTATTTATGAAATGTCTTTTTCTGCCAGTCAGCAAAATGGTGACCCCATGTGGTTCATGGTATTTTTTCAATTTGAGTGAGGATTTGGATTGGATTTTCTTAGTAATGAATAACAGCTTCATATCACTAGTAGAGTATAGTATTTCAGTATTTAATAATATATTGGACACATCCAGCAAAAAAACTACCTAAGATAAACCTAAAGTACCAGGCCATATAGGCAATATCATATAATTCCTGTGAAATGTATAAAATGCAGTCTGATACAAAATGTTGATTGAAAAAAAAAATTACAGAGAAACCACAGGATGTGCGTAGTTTGTCCTGGTGTGTCATACGGGGAAAAGAGGAAGATAGCATCAAAGCAGCAGCTTTGGCAACTCTAGAAATGGGAGTGGCCTGTAGTGCTGCAGGAGATAAGTGCCATCCTGCCACAATTACCAAAACTGAAAAACAAACAAGGGCCAGCATGTGCCTGTAATTTTGTTCACAATACCGTTTCTACAGTCAGAAATAAATATATTTTACAACATTTAGTTAACATTTAGTTTACAGAATATCTAAATTTAATATGTAATGGTATGGTGTGGGATAGAGAGCCTGCAGCAGTGTCAATTCTGTGCAGTTCTGTAAGTTGTGTAGAAATGAACAGGAGGATGTTATAATTTTGTGTGTGTGTGTGTGTGTGTGTGTGTGTGTGTGTGTGTGTGTGTGTGTGTGTACATGCATGCTTGTCTGGTAGGTGTGGGTGAGGATGAGGCTGCATCAGCTGCCCTCACTGAGCTGCCAAGGCTGCAGTGGGCCCCGCCCCAGGAAGTCCCCTTGTGGGACATCAGCAACTGTGTCCTTGAAGAAGGACAAATCCTCATCTCCCCAGAGGAAGAGGTACCAACACAAACACAAACACCCTCCTCTCACCCCTTTCCCTTCATTATCACACAGTGGTGGAGAGAGTACTAAAATATCCTACTCAAGTAGAAGTGTTGTTACTTTGCTCTTGTTTTACTTAAGTGGAAGTGAAAGTACTGGTATAAAAAGTTACTGAGTTAACTTTAAGAAAAGAGAACGATGTTAGATGTGATCTTTCATATGCAATTCTAAAAGGAAGAGAGTGCAGAGATCGAACTAGATTATTTTAATTGGAAAATTTGGAAATTACAAAATAAAATGCACAAAGTAAAGCCAGCTTATTCTTCTCTTCTTTGCTGTCTGACCGTTCACTGCAAATGGCTCCACAATTTGTCAGTTTATGATTGTCCAGTTTATGATGCTTATGGAGAGCCACAAAATCTGTCCTCTTAAGTGAAAAGTACTTAAGTAAAAGTTAAATTTCTGATTTAAAAAACAAAAAAACACTGTTAACAGTACTATTACACTTGTATCATTAAACTCAATAAAAGGCAGAAAGCATTACACTTCAACTGACAACAGTACACACAGTTCAAGGTGTTGTGAGTCATTATGTTTTGATAGAATAATAAGTGTGTGTGTGTGTGTGTGTGTGTGTGTGTGTGTGTGTGTGTGTGTCTTTCTCAGCCAGTGATGTGGACCCGCAACCGAGTCAGCAGCTGCCTGTCCAACCTGAGCATGCAGAACCTTGTAGATATCGACACAGGTCAATACACTCTCTCTCTCACTCTCTCTCTCTCTCTCTCGCACACACACACACACACACACACCTGAATTAAACAAAATGATCACTGGATTAACAGTAAAAACAAAACATCAGGGTTAAGGGGAAGCATGAGCAGCAGCATCACAGCTACTGACATCAGAGTTGCAGTAAGCATGATTGTGCAGACAGGCACAGAGGAAATAGCTGAGTGTTTATGCGTGCGAGCGGCTGTCAAATAGCTTCCTCTAAGTTTTTGGGGGGAGATAGCATCGCGCCTGGGTGTTCCACTGGTCCGACCGAGGCTGCTTAAGAGAGAGGGCTCTGTTCTCATTCACCGTCCGACTCTGAACATACTGCTCAGAACAAGCTGTCAGGCTGCACCGAAGGTCTGTGGTCTGGGTTGGTTGGTTCTGCATCAACGCCAGCATCCATTTCAAGAAGAGAGGAGGACCATGATAAAGGGACTGCTCCACTGTTGTATGAGATCTAAGTAACAAGACTTCCACAAACCTCTGGACTAAATGATGGGATTTAGACGCTGGATTGTATGTGGTGGCGCTTTGGGTAAGCAAAGGAGAGTGAAAGTCTGTCTGATGGTATTCTGCATTGTAAACTGTTGCATCCACATCTTTGACTCCAAAAATATCTTTACCTTATAAACCAAGGGAAGACAGAATGTTACTGTGAAGAATCAAATTAGGATAAAGCAATGATAGAATGTGTTTTTTCTAATTTCATCCTCTCCATACCTTTAAAAGGTTCTCAGTAATACCAATGTGTTCTAGCGAAGTCTGCATTCAGAAAGGCTGCAGTTCCAGCTAAAAACCACATCCTGTATGATCTCATTTTCATTTCAAGAACACTTAGATCAATTGATAATTTACTCTACTCTCTCTTGCTACTGATCTCAGTATAGTTGCAAATTCATGGGGAAGTGTGATATTAATCAAGTGGATGGACTGAGTTACTGCTAATACCAAAGCCTTGTCTAGTTTTTTTTAAGCAGTTTTAATTGATATTTTGATGCTTTAATTTTAAGCAGTTTTCATTGGAAATGCAGAAACCAGTATTGGTGGTGGGGTCGGGGCGATGGGGAGACTGTGTTTCCCCTGGAGCTTTGAGAAAGTGGACTCCAACCCAATGAGTAACGACCAAGCATGTGCTCACCCTCCCTCTCAATTGCTCTTACATAAACAGCAAAATGTATACAGAACACGCACATGTAGATGTGAACGATAGCCTATGTACGATACATATCACTGGATGGAAAAAAATCACAGCAAGAAGCCTCAATTGTGGATTTAAATGTAGATTCATGAGCAATGGAATGACCGTTAGTGTAATAATAATAATAATAAATAACCTGAAAAGTGTAAATTTTTTACTTTACTTAGAGTGTAGCCCCGACCACGTGGGCCAGGCAGGTGGGCCTCGACTAAAGAACCAAGATGGCGGTGTGAGGGTGAGTATTACACACACCAGAGATAAGAAACGTCATTGTGCTGGCCCTGCATTTCCTGGTGTTATGGTGCTTAATTACACTCATTCACCATACTTTTGCCTTCCCCTCTCTCTCTCACATCTTTACCCTTAGGCACTGATCAAGCGACGCTTCGAGGGCAAGACGAAGAGGAACAGCACCACCCAAATAAACCGCATTGGACTAGGCAAAGGAAGCAGGTACGGCACTGTTAAGGCACATACTGTATATCTTTTGCATCTCAAGTTGTGAATATCACTGCTTTATTATGAAAGTGAATTGTCTTGTTTTTGACAAATCATGATATGTCACCCCTCTTATCTTCATCAGTCCAGTTTTTGACTGCCCACATCTTCTTCCCTCTCTGTTTGTTTTCCAGGCTCTATGGTTCCCGGGAGTCTGTGTCTATTCCAGTCAGCGCAGTGGGGAGTCTAGATCTGGGTGCAGACACCAGCACCGTCATCAGGCCGGTCCACAGCTCTATTCTGGGGGAGAAGTACTGCTTCGAGGTAGACTTGACCTTTGACTTGTACATTCTATTCTTGTGTAAAATTCAAGTTCAGTTAGAAACATCATAAGGTGACCTCATGGTCTCAAAAACAAATTTCCCCATCCCAGTAACGTTACAGAAATCCCTTTGTTTTCAATTTACTTCCCTAGGTGATAAACTCTGAGAATAACCACTGCTTCGGCTGCACCTCAGCCGCCGAGCGGGACCGCTGGATTGAAGACCTGAGGCGGGCCGCCCAGCCCAATAAGGTGAGACGTTTAGAGTTGCACCAAAAAGCACACTGAAAATGCTGCCGCCAAATGAAAATGTTAATAAAAAAGCCAGATTTTGAGGAAATTAAGGAGGTTAATGTTCTTATCACCATATATACAATAGTTAGAAATGCAACCTAGCACATAAGAAACCATGTACATTATCAGTTACAGTAAAAACAGACCCAAAAGGCAACATTTGGAGTTAAGAGGCTTCACATGAAAGCAGAATTGATGCTTTCTTCTTCAGTACATGACATCCCAATGTCTTGTTATTCATAGGATAACATTGAGCGCACAGAAAACTCCCTCAGTCTGTGGGTGAATGAAGCCAAGGATCTGCCACCCAAACGGCGGTACTACTGTGAGTTACACCTGGATGGGACCCTGTTCGCCCGCACCAGCAGCCGAGCCGTCGCCAAGTCCTCCCACCGCTCCAGCCTGGCAGGAGACGGCTCCTCTGGGGCTTCAGGAGGCCTAGGGGGTGGCGGGGGTACGACCGGAGGCTGCCAGCTATTCTGGGGTGAATTCTTCGAGCTGGACAACCTGCCCTCTGTCTCCCAAATCTCCCTGCACCTTTTCCGCGACGAGGACCCCAAGAAAAAGCGTCACTCCCGGGACGAGGTCAGCCTGCACCCCCTGGGCAGCGTGGCCATATCTCTGGCTGACATCCGAGGGAGGACCTATCAGGAGAAGTGGCATCCCATCATCCCGTACAAGGCCTCAGGCACAGGGGGGAACAAGGAGCTGCTGGGACCCCAGGCTTCACTCCGCATCAAGGCCCGCTTCCAGAATCTGCAGGTGCTGCCTATGGAGAAATACAAAGAGTTTGCAGAGTATGTGACGCAGGATTATGTGGAAATGTGCAGGAACCTGGAGCCACTTCTGAACGTGAAGGAAAAGGAAGAGCTGGCAGGAGCGCTGGTCCATGTGCTGCAGAGTATTGGCAAAGCTAAGGTGAATAATGAGTCTCATGTAACCAAATAATTTCATCATAATTATGGTTTACCTTCATATTACGGTCATAGTTACTTGATGATCAATCATGAAGAACCTTTCACACATATATCATGATTAGTATTACGTCATTGATCCCACAGTGGTAAAGTATCACTCAAACACCACATTTGATATAACAATGCTGACAACAAAAAAAGGAATACTTAGGTATCATTTTTCTTAATGCGTGTTTATGCTTCAGGAGTTCCTCATTGCTTTGGGTGGTGCAGAAGTGGAGCGTCTTGGAGAGAAGGAGGCGCTGATCTTCAGAGAGAACACACTGGCCACCAAAGCCATCGATGAATATATGAAGCTGGTTGGCCAGAAGTACCTCATTGACACACTTGGTAGGGAAACTCAATGGCAGAGGAGCTTCTCTGATGTTGTTTTAGGAACTCCTTTTCTTCTCTTTGCAGCTTATACACCTTTAAGCTATAGTTACTGCAATGACTCCAGTTTGTCAGTTTTTCTTTGATATCAGCTGGTGCTTTGTGTTTTCATAAAATACTGTGTTTTCTCGCTCACTGCAGGAGACTTCATCACCCGTCTGTACGCCTCAGTGGAGAGCTGTGAAGTTGACCCTCGTAAATGCGCCGCCTCCGAGCTGGCAAACAACCAGAAGCACTTGAGGGAGAGCTGCGAGGAAGCGGTGCAGAAGATCACTGAGATGCATGGGTGAGATAAGAGAGCTCACCATATAGAAGACATGAAATGATATAAAGGTTAGATAGGCTGGTGAAAATGGAAATTCATTGAGCTGATGCTTGAAATCTTTCTTGCCTCCAGATCCTTCCCCGAAGAGCTGAACAGGATCTTCTCCAGCTGGGCGGAGCTGTGTGAAGACCAGGGCCGGCTGGAGATTGGCCAGCGTCTCATCTCTGCTTCCCTCTTCCTTCGCTTCTTATGTCCTGCTATCCTCAGCCCGTCTCTGTTTGGTCTGACACAGCCGTACCCAGAGCCAACCACCCTGCGCACCCTCACCCTGACTGCCAAAGTCATCCAGAACCTGGCCAACTTCACCCAGTGAGTGGCTTTTTTTTATGTATCTGTGCAGCAAAGTAAACGTGCTAGACATACTTGAATGTGTGATCTTGTTAATGAGCAAAACATCTGTGCTGTGATGGGAGAAACATTTGCATGACTGGAGGAAAAAAAATGCATTCCAGGAGTTAGGGAAACAAAATCTGCTCAGATTTCCTGAAGTGGCTTTAAAGTGATGTTGAACTTTGGTAGTTCAGCACCGAAATTCTTCCGAACGGATTTCAGTGTTAGACTTGTTCAAACTGAAAGAAAGCGATTCACTTAAAAACATTTCAGCAGATTCTTATATATATATTGGCAGAATCTGCTTTGTTCACGTTTGTTTATGTGCTAGAAGTGTGATTTTCAGACCTGTTCCACCATACAATGGCAGTGAATGGAGGGAGGGAAAAAAACGCAATTCTCCAATCGTCTCTACCAGAGCAAAAGATAACAGAGAATCGCCGATTTTGGGGTTATATCATGTCCAGGAAGCTACACAACCCAAGGTACTAACAAAGTTCAACATCACTTTAATAAATGAAATCTTTTCCCCCTGCTTCAGGTTTGGAGATAAGGAGGAGTACATGCTCTTTATGAACGACTTCTTGCAGCAGCACTGGGAAGGAATGAGGGGTTTTCTACAAGCAGTGTCCAATCCAGACACCGAGTTCCCAATGACTTCCTTTGACGGCTACGTAGACCTGCCTCTGCGCCTGGCTGTGCTGCACGGCCTGCTGGTCGACATCATTTGCCAGAAGGAACAGGTGGGAGCAAAAAACAATGATATGCCCAGTTTGGTTGGTTAGTTAACTTACTGTATATCTCAGCGGGGTCCTCTGATCAGTGTCCTTCAGTGGCTTCCAAGTCCAGGTTGAAATCAAAGGGAGACTGTGCCTTTTCACTCTCTGGAACTGCCTCACCTTAAATATTAAAACTACAGAAACAGTTACAGGTTTTAAGAAGCTTTTAAAAACCCATCTCTATCATAGGCACTTTATTTTGTAATGTTCTATTTGTGTCTTTGTGGGGTTTTTTCCTGCATTTTATCATTTTTATCTCTTTCTCTTTTACATTCTTTGATTTTGACCTGTACAGCACCTTGTAACATTGGTTTTGAAAGGTGCTATATATATAAAGTTTACTTGCTTACTTAAAGCAATATTCCGTTGTCATTTTGCATTTCTATTCTTGGTTTACACTAAAATTAGTATTTAAAAAAAAAAAAAGTAGATCCGGTCTCCCAAACAGGAAGTATCTCTCCTAAATGGTATCCCTCCGCTATGTTCTCTTCTATCAATAAAAATAGTATTCGGTGAAATTATGTTCTAAAATGCTAAAAGGCTATTTTCATGGCCTCATTCAAATGAATTGGAAGTAAAAATCTGAACGCTACAAACTCGTCCAGCTGCATCCGATCTAGGTGATTAGTTTATATTATGGTTTTCATCAAGTGCCGACTAACCTCCATGTTAAAACTAAGTGGAATATTGCTTTAACTCCAAATGAGAGTGAAGAGGTTGGTAAACTCTAACATGCATCCTGTCTCTTCCTCAGGGCACAGTGGACAAGCTGCACCCTCTGCCGTCCATTCTCAACCAGATCACAGAGTCTCTGGGTCCTGAAGCCCCTCGGATCGCAGTCAGCAGGTAAGTCGAAGGCCTGTGTTTCTGTGCAGCCTGTCTTGTGTGACTTGGCATTTTCCTCTATGATATAAATTGTACTTCTTCATCCCGATACCTTGTGATTGTGTTACAAACTTGAACATGGCGGTGTTACATGCGACTAAAGAAGCCTCTTCATTGCAGCCACATGGGACAAAGCAAGCCAACATATGTCCCTCCTAAAGACTTGGGCAAGTACAGTCCGCACCAGTCTTCACTCCAGCAGCTTCCTGTGGATCCCAAAGGCCTAAAAGATGGGTATGATACATGATAGGTGATGGGTGTATTATCGGATTCGACCGATATGGGTTTTTGAAGTTCGGTACCAATGCTAATAATTTGTGCCGATGATCAATATCTTTCAATCTGACATTTTTCATGCCAAAAAATAACAAGTAGTCAGTGTTTCCCCAAGAATTGTATTCTTGGCAGGGCGGAAAAGCCTGTAAAATAACATTTAGACCATCATGGGACACTAAAACTCTCCACTGAAACTCTCCTCTCTCCTTGAATCGGGGTTAACCTGAAACTCTGGGATTATTTTACTGTAATTCAATGACTAAATGATTAAATTAAATATGCAAAGAAAATAAAATGTCACTGTGTATGTAGCTGTGGTCGGAGAGGACAACGCTGACTGGATGATATTCCAAATTTAATAAAAGGCCAATATCGACCCAAAATATCAGTCTACCCCAAATGTGTATTCATACATATATGTGTGTTGTATATGTGTGTACATTACATGAGGTACACACATATAACATATATAGTATGTATATATTGTAGGATGATTTATCCCATTATAGTGACTTACTTTTCATGGTGACCTCATGTTGCACTAATAGGTATAAATATACATTTCTAACCAATAAAACCATCAGATTTTTTAACAATCCCGCCCCTCCACACCCCTCCCATCAATAAGTAAAGATGGTCTTTAAGGTCTTTAAGCACCCATTCGGATTGGCCATCATTTGATGTATGACACTTAAATAAACAATTAATTCAATCATTCATTCATCCATCCACTCAATAGGGATGGTAGGACCAGGAGGAGTATGAGGGAGCGGAAGCCAGTCACCAGAGCTCATAGCGCTCCACACAGGCGACACAACAAACTTGTTTTGAAGAGGCAGACGAGCTCTGAGCATCTGCAGATAGATGGCTATGAGCAAGAGCAGGAGCATAACCATGAACAAGAGATGGAGACTAACCAACCAAAGATCTCGTCACCAAATACTGTGAGTACAAAGAGGAGTTTTATGTTATTTTATGACAAGAACATTTCTGACATTAACTAAAACATATTAACACATATCGATAATATAGACATAGTGTTGTTTTTCCTGGTGTGGTAAGTAGGTGGAATCGTGTAGACAAGTTTTCATCTTCTTTCAGAGAGGCAGCATCAAACCTCCACCTGCACCAGTTCCCTGGATCAGACAAGACATCCACAACAGGGAATCAAGCGAGATGACGACTGAGAATGAGCAGCTAAACTTACTGGACAGGGTATGTCACATCTTCTAGCCACTATATCCACAAAATTGATTTAATACTGGCTATAGTGTATGATTTAATGATTGAATTACACCCCATAAAATGTCATTTTGGCATTCACACACACCAGCACGCTCAAGAGCTGTCAGAGCTTCGTCTGGGGGTGGAGCAGGTGACGGAGCGCGAACTGGAGATGGCAAAGCGGCTGGAGGACTTCATTGTCCAAAGCCAGGACCAGAATGCAATGCTGCAGGCAGAGGTCATTGAACTGCGGGATCTGCTGGCCGTGCGAGAAGAGCAGCTCGCCAGCGCCACCTTCAGGTGAGACTGTGGAGTCAACGATGAGCAAAAACATGCATGTTCATATCTTCAGCAACAGGTGGAGAGGGATTAGACAGCCCAGTGTGGCTTCCATGAGCATATGCACTAATCCTTATTTGATGTACTGTATGTTTCAATATGTTACCAGTGTGTTCTGTTCTGTCTGTGTGAGCAGTGTCCTCACTGAGTTTTACGCTGTGTGTATTGTACCACTTGTGATATTTCAGTCATTTCCCACTGTGGGATCAATAAAGTACTACAAGTAGTTCTAGATTATTTAAGTTGAATATGAACAATATGACATCTACATCTCTTCCCTCTGTGTGTCTCATAGGTTGGGTGTGATTGAGGAGGAGAGGGAGGAGGACGAGAGAAAGCTGAGTGTTGCCATTGCAGCAGCTGAGCGAATGAACGTCTTGGTAAGAGAGAGAGAGAGAAAGCCACTCTTCAAGCAAAGATGAAGTGAAGGGTTTCATTCAAAAATGACATATCAACTAATTGAAAAGTGGCACCTTCTCTTAGAAAATGACTGCACACCATTAAAATAAATTACTGTGCTTGTTAAAGCCTTGTTAAGGGAATAGTTTGCACCAAAATTAAAATTCAGTCGTTATCTACTCAACCCCATGTCAGTTGAAACTCCATTGAAGTTCGTAGGACCACCAAACACAGAGCGAGTTAGCCGTAGTTCCATCTCAGCCTTCTCCCAAACTATTGAAGTTCTTTACACCAAAAAAGCATAAAATGTCCTCAAACAGCTTGTGCGGCATAATCCAAGTGTTTTGTGGCCAAATGATTGCACTGTGGGTCCAAAAGTCCAGTATTTACCAATGTGCCAACAGTCACGTGTAACCAGAGCATTGTCAGTTAGGAAAATAGAGAAGATAATGAGGTAAATATTGGACCCACAGTTCAATCGCTTGGCTTCAAAACACTTGGATTGTATTGCATGAGCTCTTGGACATTTTATCTATTTTTTTTGGAGCAGTAAAAAGATGGCCCCGCTAACTTCAATAGTTTGGAAAAAAGCTGAGATGTATGGGGGTTAAGTTGTCGGTTGACTGATTGATATTATAACACTTTTACGTACTGGATCATTTTTGAGATAGTGAATGATATGTCGGCAGTTTTTTTCTGGCATATCCTGAGGTATATCATGCACTATCTCAAAAATTATCCAGTAAGCAAAAGTGTTATAATGTCAATCAGTCAACCAACAACCATTTCCCCCCAAAATGAATATGTAGTGCGACATAGTAGTGCATTATATATACACTGGTGACTTGGGGACAACATATTAAGTGATGGTTTTTCTCTGTGTTTGCAGGAGGAGCAGTTTGCAGACCTGATGAAGGACCTCCACCAGCTCAGTGAGGCCTACACAAGTGGCCAAAACAACACACAGCAGCATCCTGCGAAGCCGCACATCAACAGCAACTGAACCCGAACAGAAGAAGGATTAGAGTTATAGTATTATCACAGTAGTTTAGTTTAAAGAATCATGTGAAGTGTTCATTTGAAAAGCATTGCCATAAAGTCATAGATATATGGTTATTTTATGGACATTTTGAGCCAAAATGGATGTGAGTGAGCGAATTGTGACTGAGGTGAACACAAGCAAAAACCTTCAAGATGTCCAATGAACTTTATCTGCATTTGATTGTATCTCAGCTACAGACACATTTACCCTGTAAACCTTTCTGCTGAATAAAAGAACTAATAATATCTAATGTGTTTTCTCAGCGCTCTCTACAGTATATCATCAGTAGTGCAGGAACTTGTGTGTAGCGTGTGCAGAGCTTTAATACTACCACTATGGAAGCCCGTTTCTGCCACCTGTTAAAAAAATCTGGCACTTTTCTCTTTTTTTCCATCATGAATTGACATTTTTTTCTCAATATTATGACTTAGCATGTCATAATTATGAGATGCTAAGTCATAATTATGAGATGCTAAGTCATTATGAGATGCTAAGTCATTATTATGAGATACTAAGTCATGATTATGAGATGCTAAGTCATTATTATGAGATGCTAAGTCATTATTATGAGATACTATCTCATAATTATGAGATGCCAAGTCATAATTATGAGATGCTAAGTCATATTTATGAGATACTAAGTCATAATCATGAGATAGTATCTTATAAATATGACACTCACAGGCCACTTTATTAGGTACACCTGCTTGTTAACACAAACAGTCGGCTCCTCCAAACAGTGAAATCATGTAGCTGCAACTCAATATATAAAGCATGCAGACATGGTGAAATGGTTTAGTTTTTTGTTTGACCAAACATTAGAATGGGCAAGATGTATGATCTAAGCAACTTTGACTGATTGGTGCGATTGTTGGTGCCAGACGTGGTAGTTCAGCATCTCAGAAACAGCTGCCCTCTTGGGATTTTCATGCACTACAGTCTCTAGTGTTTACAGAGAATGGTGTGATAAACCAAAAACATCCAGTGAGCCGCAGTTCTGTGGCCGAAAACAGTTTATTAATGAGAGAGGTCAGAGGAGAATGGACAGACTGACGCTAACAGAAAGGCCACAAATGCTCCAATAACAGTCTTTACAACAGTAGAGTGCAGAAGGGCATCTGAACACACAAGTTGTGGCCCTTATGATAAATGGGCTACAGCAACAGATGACCAGCCGCTACTAGATAGGTGTACCTGTTAAAGTGGCTGGTGTAGGTCAGAAATTTGAGATTTATTATGATTTATTATGAGATAGTAGCTCATAATAATGACTTAGCATCTCATAATTATGAGATACTATCTCATAATAATAACTTAGCATCTCAATTCATGATGGAAAAAAAGAGAAAAAGTGCCAGTGGCGGAAACGGGCTTCCATACTGAGAGAGAGAGAGAGAGAGAGAGAGAGAGAGAGAGAGAGACTGACTTGTCAGTAGTCAGGTGTCATTTATATCGGGACACACCTTGCATTTGCATCACAACAGACTTGTCAGTAGTCAGGTGTCATTTATATCGGGACACGCCTGCATTTGCATCATATCAGACTTCCATACAGTAGCTCCGTCGTCGAGTTGGACTGAGTCGCCCTGCAGCTGCACCCGAAGGAAAAAGGTATTGTTGGAGAAATAAAAATCTATATTGTTTTTTCAAGTAGCCAATACTTAAATTCCTTGTAAGTTATTTGTTCAACCGTATACGCTTTTATCTAACTAGGCTACAAGTGTGGTAACCGGCCAGAATGACTGTCTGTCTGTGGCGTCTGATTATTCAGTGCTTTGGTTATTAAGGGTTTTTACACTGCTTTTTTGGTAACTAGTCGGTTTGACAGAGTAAGGTTGGAAAACAGACGCTAAACTAAAAGAGAATCGGCGTCTAATAAGAAAAATATGCTGTTAAAATGAAATGAAACGCTTGTTCCACCTACTTTCGTTTTCTCGGAATTGACGAGTTAAGTTTCGTTTCCTCCCCGCAGCGCCAGAGCTCAGTCTATGCGTCAGACGCGCCGCTGGTCAGTCAGAGTTCAGCATGGCCGCGATGGACATCGACGAAAGTCCGTTTTCTCTCCTGAGTTTGGAGGATGAGCTGAGTTGCAGCATCTGCCTGTGTCCGTTTGAATGTCCGGTGACGATTCCCTGCGGACACAACTTCTGCCAGGACTGCCTCCTCGCCAGCTGGAAAGACAGCTACAGCTGCCCGCAGTGCCGGACCCTCTTCGCCACCAAACCCGAGCTGAAGAAAAACACCGTCCTCAGCACCGTGGTGGAGACCTTCAAAATGAAGTCCACCAGGAGTGAGCTGCACGGGGAGGAGGTCAAAGCCGAAAAGAAGCCCACCATATGCTGCGATACATGCATGCAAGCCGAAGCATCCCAGACCTGCCTCACCTGCATGGCGTCCTTCTGCGAGGAGCACCTGAAGCCTCACCGGGAAAACCCGAATTTTCGCCTCCACCAGCTGAGCGAGCCGCTGGCCGACCTGTCGGAGCGCATCTGCCCCGACCACCACAAGCTGATGGAGCTGTTCTGCGTCCAGCACGGCCGTGCTATCTGCAGCTTCTGCCTCCAGCAAGTCCATAAAGGATGCTCCTTCATGACCCCCGAGGAGCAAAAGGGCTTGAAACAGGTGTGTGTAGACCTACTGTGGGTGTGTTTCAGTATTCACCTGTGCCAAGTGGTGGTAAAAGTAGCCTACCAGTGGTGGTAAAACTACTCAAATCCTTAAGTAAAAGTATCAGTCATAATGTAAAAATACTTCATTAAAAGTAAAAACTCAGAATTTTGAACTTGAGTAAAAGTATAGAAGTATTAGCAGTAAAATGTACTTAAGTACACTGAAGAATGGTCCCTTTCAGAGTGTTAACTTATTGATGCATTAACCTGTAACGAAATACTCCAGGACAGCACTCCAATTAATTCATTTATAGTTAGTTAAGTGCTTGGAGTGCTGTCCTGGAGTATTTTTTTGAGGATTCAGCACCCACATAAATAACTGAGGGTTGAGCGCGTTTTTTGCTAAATTGCATTAACCTGTAAGACATATTTTAATGTTGTAGGTAGTCCAGGTGGTGCTAAGTCTAACTGCTCCATATACTGTTGGGGAGTCTAAACTCCAACAATGCAACATATTTGATGAGTTTATCATATGTTTTGAATGTAAAACCTGCAAAACTCTGCAAAGTAAGTATAGTAACTACAGCTGTCAGAGAAATGTAATGTCAAAAGTACAATATTTCCCTCTGGCTACATAGTGGAGTAAAAGTATAAAGTCTGATATATAAAGTATTGATTATGTATTTTTGTCTGTAGACTGACTTCAGAAGCAAGTTGGGTTTGCTGGATGAGAAGATCGAGAAGAACAAGAACGTTATATCTCAAATGATGAACAAGCAGGACATGCTGAAGGTAATTCTCACCACATTTTAAAGAGTGACATTTACTTTTTTTTTATGCACACAAATGGTTATGAATAGGAATCATATAGTCTGAAGTAGTGACCTGAAACCCAAGAGGCTATAAATGAATTAATGAGTGATTCCCGGTCATTTGCGATCCATAACTTCTAGGTTATAAAAGAGAATGTGACAGAAATTACATGTCCGTCCGTCTGTCTTTATATCTATCTATCTATCTACTGATCTATCTATGTGTCTGATGGTCCACCCCTAGGACTCTGCGACCAACAGGAAGAAAGCTCTGGCGGCTGAATATCAGCAGATGCGGGACATGTTGGACCGCGAGGAGCGCGAGGCCCTGACCACGGTGGACCGCGAGCAGGAGAGCAGCCAGACCAAACTCAAGGGCCTCATGAAGAAGTTCACCGACAACATTGAGAAGATGAGCAAAGCCAAAGATGACATCAACAACCTGCTGGGTCAGTCCCAGAGCATGGCCTTCCTGCAGGTGAGACGACCTCTGTCACCTAGAAGTGGAGGTAGATCAGAGAAGTCCCAATCTTAGAATTTATTTTGGGTAGCTTGAATTACTCGGAGTGGGCAAGATATGAGGAACACCTGCTCTCTTCATGAGCTAGACTGACCAGGTGAATCCAAGTGAAAGCTTTGGGGCCGTGATTGATTTAGTCTCTGGAGTTCAGTTCAAACGTGACAGGGAGGAAAAAGGTTAAGAGGGATTTCTTGGGACAGTTGAGACATAGATTGTGCAGAGAGGGGTGCAAATCAATATTGGGAATGTGGTCCCAATATTGATTGTGTACACTGTGGCTATTGTTATTTTTTAAAAGGTCCCTCTGGCATATTTATATTTAGAGACAGGATGACTGAGGGGAAACAGGAATAAGCCAGATTTTGTCCCTGTCCAATAGGGCTGTATGTTATTGGGGTGCATGCCGTGTTTCAGCCACCACACTGCCACCTGGGCACCTTATTAGTTCGCTAATGAAACTTGAATTAACTTCTTCAGCCAATTTTTGCTTTGGATTAGAGCCACATATTGAATATTGTATAGGCATTTCTTGACTGACTTGGATAACAGAGAAGTATACTAAGTTGACTTCTATAAACTTTGCTGTGGTTGTCAAAACGTTCTGGCAGTCATTGTATTGTCTTTTGTGGCGAACTCCACCCATCTGGCATCTAAGTCGCCTAAAACAGCTCTGCAACTGAGCAGGATCAGCTGCTCCTTCTTCATCTCTTTGCCTTTGAACTCTGAAGACATGACTGGAACTACAACACTGTTTTAGCTTTGTGTTTTAGTTTCGTCCTGAGCTGTTTTTTTCTTGACTGAATAAACTAGATGATAATTTCACGTAGTGTGCTCATTATTTATGTCTCTGCACTAGGGCTGGGAAATAATTAAATATTATTGATTATCGTCTTTCAGTGGAATCATATTGTCATGATATGGTGATTTTGGGATATTGTGACACACAGTTCTGCTGTCTAAATTGATGCTAACAAGCAAATTGTATTTAAAAACTCTGACAAAATGAGGTAAGGAATATATTTAAGGAATATTATTTGAAAATTTCAGTTCATTCGGTTCAATGGGATGAACATTAATTTGATTATTTAACGTGATTTTGCATGCATGAGCCATATTGTGATATATCAATATTGAAAAAAATTCTTATGATTATCATGATATTGATTTCAGCCATATCGCCTAGCCCCACTCTGTACTGAGTTGACTATATTCACTTGGATGAGGATTGATGCCGAGGAAGAAACTTATCAGAATATTTGCTTGTTAACATTCCCAACATTTTGGGTTAGTGAGACTGTTGGTTGCATAAAACAAGAGCCACGTGATCATTTGAGGAGAATAGGCTTGGTTTGTTCTGAAGCTCTCAGCTTGTGCACTGTGAGGCCGAGGGAAGCGAACATGAGAGAGGGAGGCCTCTTGTCCCATGGGAGACTTGGGCATCATCAAGCTACAGGCCACTTGGATTGAAACCTCATTCTGGTCTTGGTTTGAAAAGAATGTGGCTTTGCAACTCCATAAAAACTGTCCAAAAAACGTTTTTCTCTTCCTTGTTCCTCAAAGGCTTCAGTTGACCTGCCCTCAGTAGTGGCCTTTGACCCCTACATCCCCAAATCCAACATGGACTCCAAGACGGTGACGGCAGCGCAGGCCTTCGCTGCCGTCCTGAAGGAGCATCTGACAGAGGTCCTCAAACAGCCTGTCGAGGCCAGGCTGCGGATGCTTAAACCAGGTGAGCGTGCAGGTATATCGTTCAAGGCAGTGGTTCTCAACCTGGGGGTTGGGCCCCCCCAGGGGGTCGCGAGATAATTTTGGGTGGTCACAAGATGATTTATGGGATAGGAAAAAATCACATTTCTACTATCAAATTTATTATCAAGTCTGTTTTTTAAGATTTTTTGCTGTTTTTTGTGTTTTTCTTTTCAATTTCTTAATAGTTTTCAGCCTCTGATAATTAATCAAATAAATAAAACGACCTGAAAAGGGAAAATCATTCTTTGGTTGAACTGTTCACCTCTCTGCATATGCAGAGTGTGACGAGGGGTCGCAAGTAGGCAACGCTTCGTTTTAAGGGGTCACGAGCCAAAAAAGTTTGAGAACCACTGTTTGAAGAGAGAGATTTTACAACTGAAGATGTATTATGAAAGGCTAGTGAAGCCAATGATGTGTGTTTATTTTTTGCAGAACTTAACACTTGCATTTTTCCATCTGGTGAGTTGGTGTCATGTGGAAAAATGCTGGGATCAGAAATTAAAACAAATCAACCATTTTAAAGGGATGGTCAACCCAGTTAAAAATGTAATTTTTTTGTATTATTTTGTATCACGATCGGCTTTTCTCAGTGTAGAAATAACTTCAGATTCTTGCAGTTTCGTTTTGTTTTTTACACCCAACAATGACTAAAAAAAAACATTTTAATGACAAATTGCATATTTTAGTTGGCTATCCCTTTAAGACATTCCTCAAATTGGTGCAACATTTTGCTTTGGTGGGGTAAATATTTGAAGTCCTGTGTGTAAAAAAGCCGTTGTAATGTGAGCATCCGGCATCTTAACAGGAGGTTTGTTTGTAGGGCCACCAAGAACAGTTCCTCTCTCAGGGTTTAGTGTCTTTCCACCTGAGAGAATCGCTCCTCACCCGCTGTTTGGTATGTTCATCTCCGTCTCACAGACATGCTTTATGATGCATGAATATGAATTTTACAAGCATTGTTTAACGCATGATGCCGCACCAAGGTGATAACACCATTATGGCTGCACAGTTTAAGAATGAAATGCCTTATCTTTTGCCTAAACCGTTTCAGAAATGCCTCCAGGCCCGCCGAGACCCCAGAGGTCCCACAGTCCAGGTGCTGCTCTGAGGGCCGGCCAGAAGAAGAAACCTGCAAGTAAGAAAATGTCATTAAAGACCCCGTGAAGTGGCTTCTTTACTTCCAGGATGTTGGGGCGGGACATAATGCAGGGAGGGATCATTCAAAAGTCTAAACCAATGGAATATGAGTCAGGGAAAAAATAAATTGGTTAGAAATGTATATTTACGCCTACTAGTGCAGCATGAGGTCATATATACCTAAAAAATACCTGATTATTGTCTTTACTCTTATTATGAGAATGATAATGATGATTAAGCTGTTTCTATCTATATGAAAACCGGTAATATTCCCATTTTCATGCAATCTTATTGATTTAATATGTCAAAGGTCACTTTCCCTATAGGCTACAAGCTCCATCAGTCATTTCCCTCCTGTCATAAACTGTAGTTATATTGTTCCTATGTATCTTTCCTGAAAGTTACCCAGTGGGGAGACTGGAGACGTACTGGTGTGCATGGAAATGTAGTGAACACCACAGTTGGTTGGATA
The DNA here is from genome assembly GCF_048128805.1 of Centroberyx gerrardi. NCBI lineage: Eukaryota > Metazoa > Chordata > Actinopteri > Beryciformes > Berycidae > Centroberyx > Centroberyx gerrardi. The sequence goes on along the minus strand of NC_135999.1, from coordinate 23,264,135 downwards.
TAGATTAAGGGTTGAACAGTGTCAACGTCCGTGTCGAGGATCTGAAAAATTTGTGTTCACGTCATACCGATGACTCGTGAACAATGCTTCTCTTGTGAGCCGGTCAGTGACAGGTGTGCATCGACACGCTGTGTAGCGTTCTCAGTGAAGGCTCTGTCGTCTTTCGTGGTAGTTTTTTTATTTCTATATGACAAACAATATTACAGTCGTTTTATTATTTGATTCAGAATTCTTCCTGATGTTGTCAGTGATCAGGGTTGGGAAAGCCTGCTGTGAGCTTTACCTTCAGGGTGGCAGACAAGCGGACCAGTGTGTTTACCTTGGAAGTTGTCCATGTGCCGCGGCAGTATCTGTTTGTATTTGCCTGTTTATTGCAGTGTCTTTTAAAAGCAATGAAACATTGAAGGGTGGACTGCCTGTCAAGGGAATATATGGAGAGCGATTAAGAGCGATTATTAGTGGTTGCCATGTTGGAGCGGGAACACAAGAAAAACGCTGCAGCATGATTCCCTCTTCCGCCCTGGCAAAACAAAGTAAACCTGTAATATCTGCGCAGTGGCAGCATGTTCAGATTATACCACGCAAAGGAGGAAGAGCTGAGACAGGAGGAGGAGATAAAGTTACACAGGACGAGTCTCTTTTGGACAGTTCTGCTCTTCTGTTAAAAAACTAGAAATAGAATAAAGGTTTACAAATAGGGATGTGGATGTATTAGAGCATGGCACGCTCATAATTAGGACAACATGCGTAATCACAAGACACTGTTTGGCATGGTAGTACTGAAAAAACAACATACTGTAACTAGGAGTGGATTTCCCTTGTTTATCACTTCTAAACTGTTGTTGTCACACTCATTTTTCCCTTAGAGTCAGACAAGAAAAGTGGAAACAGTGAACAAACTCATCAGGACCAAAGACCTGACAGTATGAAATTTACTGTTTACTGTTGTCTCTTGTTGGTCGTGCACACAGTGCAGTAACCCTAACCCTAACCCTAACCCTAACACAGTGCACTAACCCTAACCCTAACACAGTGCACTAACCCTAAACCCGCAATAAGCGATTTCAGACCATGTAACCAATCCTGAAACTAACGTGTGCTATGTGGAGATTTCTGTGAGAAGTAATGATATAAACAAACAGCCACACAGGCGGGCCAGCTGTGTCGTTGTTTTCACCTCTTTCCTAAAGCTTGTTGTCAAAGTCGGCCCGAGTAATGGTGAATCGATAAAGCGAGCGAGTAAACGTTTTCAACTAGTAACCTTGCTACCTACCTCTTCACTTGTTATTGTGGGACATGTAACCTTCAGCGGGAGTAAAATCTGGCAAAGTGAGACTGGTAACCGCCGATATTTCTCCGTAGGTACGTTTATTTTAGCCATTAGCCTTTATGCACGGTTTGTCCTTAAGGGCTTCCGTCGCTGTGTGTGTTTACAAAATGTGTTGCAGTTTCTGTCACCCTCTAGTGGTCAGAAAAAATCGCTTAGTGTAGCTTTAAAATGAAATTTTTTTTAGGGCGCCCCGGTGGCTCACCTGGTAGAGCGTGTACTGCTAAGGCTTAGTCCTTCCCACAGCCAGCCTGGGTTTGAATCCGGCCCGCGGCCCTTTGCCGCATGTCATCCCCTCTCTTTTTCCCTACATTTCCTGTCTGCCAACTGTCCTATCAAATAAAAAATAAAAAAAATATTTTTTTATTTTTCTTGCAATTATCTTTCACAAAACATTAAACAGCCTATTAGACAGGATTTTCACTTGACACCTCCAAAACAAACTTTTTTGTGCGTCTTCCTTTAGAACAAACCAGAAAGCCAACAGAGAATATGAAAGCAGCCAATTCAATGGACAACCTACTGGACATGCCCAGAGGCCGACCTCCTGCAGAGGAAGCCAAAGGGAAACCAGGTAAACGCCGCCCACATTTCAATAATAAACGGCAAACAAACCAGTCATCTACGTCTGTTCTCACTGTACCATGCAGAAGGGAGTTTCTCAGTACTAATTCTAGTGCAATAGAGCAAACACAATTCCACCACTTGGACATATTAAGTAGAAGTGTATCAATGAAAATGAACAAAAAAAAATGCAATGTAGCAGCAGTAGTATCTGCATCAGCAGAACTCCCTGAGACATCAAGGCAACGTGTGTGTGTGTGGGCTGAGAAGAACAGTCTGCCACTGTCCTCTCTTGTACAGTGCCTCTGTGTTACCAGCTGATCCTTTGTTGAATATTGTAATAATGACATGTAACTTGATGGAAGATGCCGTCATTTTAGTACATTCGTTTTGCGCTTTCGTCTTTTCACCACAGTGACACAATGAGTATCGCAGTTTGGTAATGAATGTTTCTATTTTTCTTCCTCTTCTGTTTTAGAAACTCCAGACATCCCACTAAACATTACCTCCGCTGCAAAAAGAAACGATCTTCTGAAATGTAAGTTTATGAGCGTAGCAAGTACTTTCCCCTCATGAGGTAATAGAAGCATCAGTTCTCAGCCGCCCGGTCTTACCTGTCCTTCCTCTGTCCCGAACAGACGGCACCGTGCTCACCCTGGACCCAAAGACGGCCCACAAACGCGTCATCCTGAGCGAGGACTTGACCAACGCCTCTGTGTCAGACGAGCCTACCAACTACCCCGACGCCCCCGCCCGATTCTCCGTCTGCTCCCAGGTGCTGACCTCCAAGGGTTTCTCCAGAGGGCGCCACTACTGGGAAATCAAGATGAGCAGCAACAACTTTATTGGCCTGGGTTTAGCTTACAACAGCATCGACCGCAAAGGCCCCGCCAGCCGGCTGGGTCGCAACGCCCAGTCCTGGTGCGTCGAGTGGTTTAACGTCAAGCTGTCGGCCTGGCACGCCAGCAGCGAGACGGTGCTGGTGAATCCCAATCCGAAGCGCGTAGGCGTGCTGTTGGATTGCGAGGAGGGAACGGCGACGTTCTACAACGTGGCGGACAGGGCGTATCCCTTCCACTCCTTCGTGTTCCCCTTCGCCGAAGCCGTGTATCCAGCCTTCTGGATCTTTTCAAGTGGCTCGTCCATTAGTTTGTGCAAGCTGCAGGCGTGAGGAGAGTGTAATGAAATTGTACGTCTATATGAATTATACACACACACACACACAGACACAGACACACAAACAGACGCATACAAACTTCATGCCTGCACATGCATGCACCCACTAATTCAAGACGGGTAGCCTGTCAATGTAATTTGAGCTTTAAGCATATAAGGAAGCAATCAGTACATGCACATGGACACACACACACACACACACACACACACACACAAAGCCTTTGATCCTCATTGTTAGCTCTACTTCGATTCAATGATAATCACTATGAATGTGTATCATTTTAATCGTACTAAAATAATTAACTGTAAACTCAGTACAGATTTAAAATGATTCAAAGAGCGTCGTAACAATTGTTTGGAAATTCTAACAACTTATGTAACGTTCAGCAGTTGTTTTCTGGACTTTGATCTCTGGCTCCACACGGCTTCTAGTTTGTGCAGCCTGGCTGTTTATTGCTATGGAACCTGCTCAAACAAATACACAGTGACGAGGATTGCACAATGCAATATGGAAAGTTACATCGACGGTATAACGAAGTACATTGTGGAGTCATTTGTCCATCGAGCTGTTTCGGTGTGAATTTTGTTTTGCAAGAGGAATTTTAATTCCTTGATTGTGTAGTTTTTCAGTCCTTTTGGCTCAGACAACAGCTGTTCAGTTAAGCGACACTGGATTGAACACTGCTGAACGTATCAGAGGGCAAGGCTGTTCGGTTATATAAGCATTTGTTCTGAACTGGCCGTTCCGATTAAATAAATAATAATTGGAGTTGGAGTTTCATTCCAAAACAGGATATCCATCATTTGGGAAAAAAAAAAAAGCAATGATACCGACCCTTAAAAATTTACTGAAAGGATCACTCACTATTTAATAATATTTTTAAGAGACTACCTGAATAAAGGTTCAAAAAGTTATCTTTAATATTGTTGAAGATATTCGTTATCTTTTCATTATTATCATTATCTTTCTTTATTATTTCATTATCTTTTCACCATTTCATTATTAAATAGTAACATTTTTATGGATATAATTATATGTATTTTTTACATAAGGAGCCATGAACTATGGGTAATATTTTTTCTATTCATCCAAAGTGGATATCCAGTGTTTTGGAATGAAAACCTTCAAATAAGGCCTTAGTTTCTTGCTTAAACTGAACCGATCATTCATTGCTCTGTGAAGAAAGGGATTATATTCCCACCCTGTTGTGAAAAAGAAAGAGGCCACACAGGCTGAGGAACATGATGGTTTTGTCCAGACTCTGATAGTCTGTTCTGTGTTTAGCAGGTGGAAGCTGGTTCCTGCGGCTGCCTGCGTCATTCAGAGACTAACTGAGAATAGCACATGGCTACTTAACACTTAACAGTATCATCTGCTCATTGTGGTTGATGCTGGTGTTTGTCTCTGAACCTTGTTGTATACACCAAACACACACTGTACCTGTACTGTACAGCATGTGTGTGTTGGTGTGTTGACTGTCTTAACTATACAGACCATTTATCGTGGAGAGAAAGAGAGAGAAAGAATTGAATTAGGCATGTATTTTTCTGACACGTGTCATTATGGTGTTTGATGTGAAGTATGTAAGCAAAACAGTTTCAACATTTCGGAGTGTGGTTCTAGTGGTTATACAGTTGACTTCCTTCACAGCTGTTGTTGGCCTTAACTGGCTCGGCTGATGAGAACACCAGGTCATATAGACCCTGCTCCTGTCACCTTCTGTGGGTTTCTCTTCTTATGGTGGTCGGAAACATAACATTAGAGGACTTGTTTCACAGGGGTAAACTATCTGTAGTGTGATGACAGAGTTTATCTAGGCCTTTAATGTGTGTTTGCTGAAGGACAGCAGTCACATAAGATACAGTGGCTCATTTCCCGACTTGGCACCATGGAGTCCATCAGGTGGTGAACTGGTTGGTCAGTGTGCGTATTTGATCCTGCAAAAAAATGAGGTGAACCAAAATAAATCATTGACTTCCTTATTTGGAGCAGTAAAGTTTAGAAACGGACTATTGTAAGGGAAACCTGCCTGCTGTCAGTCCTACTGCAGCAATATTAACAACAGACAATACATTCAGAGTAATCTCTGTACACAAACAGGCTAATAAACTACACTGTTGCACTTGTTGACTATACATGTTAGTATTGTGAATACATTATAACAAAAGGTTGTAATACTGATGGAAGGTCCAAAATAAATCAGCAGACACTCTGCAAGATTTTGTTTGTTTAGATCCATTAACGGCAACCAACATAAATTCTGAAAATTGGTATTGAAATCCAAATTTGTAGTTTCTGGATGAACTCTTGTGGTGTGCTTCCACCCCAATCGACGAGCTGCTATGAGATGTCCACTTCACACAGTCATTTTATCAAGCTTTGATGCTTACCTGAGGACTAATGTGGCACTAATATGAGCAGTGTGGGTGAAATCGGAGTTACCACTAGCATGTTCGTTAAGTAGCAGCTGCGAAAGAGTTAGAAATGAGGACCGGCTGTATTGGTGTCAAGCAGAGAGAACAGGTCAACCGGTGATTTCAGTTTCAAGTTATCCCAGCGGGGATTGGGAAACGGTAAACTTCTTTTGACAAAGGTGGATGTCATTAAGTACAAACATCACTACATTTAAAGGTGTTTAGAAGACAATGCTATCCAGAGTGACTTAATGAGTAAGCAGGGAGGGGTTCAGACTGCTGTGGTGACCCAATCTGTGACCTGTTGGTTATGGGAGACGTTCTCTATTCGGGTTACCGCCTACCCAGTTTAGGTACTGACCCTTCCCTTTAAAAACCAGGTCACATGCTAATATTTGAAGGCACATCACTGCAAGTTGGGTTCGAACCTGAACAGTGGAACCCAGTTTTTTTGTTTTTTATTTGCCAGTTTGCCATCGCCTATCTTCACAGTGAAGGATTTTAGTTTGGGATAGCTAACTAACTATATATATATAGAGCTTTCCCATGCTATGGTCAGTGTTGAAGTCTTAGGTGTTTGGTGTTTTGACTCTTATTACCAAGGTTAAATGGCATAATCTTTGTTTCCATGCTTAGCAGAATTAAAGATACTGACATTTTTGCATGTAACTTTTTACTTTATTGCATAAGCAATAAAGTTCTGGCTCCTGTAATGCATCTTAGTTCAACAATATAATATATCAGATTCAGCCATGTTAAAGTCTTGATGTTTAGACCCAAATGAAACCCACTGTGTGACTGTGTATACAGCAGACTCCAGTGTTCACTCCATTTTGCAGCTTCATTGTGTATCAGCTGAAGTTAAATTCATTGTTCTTCACATTGTATATTTTCCAATGTTGCGTTGGATTCTGCTCACTATCTATTTAGATTTTTAGGGGCTGAGGCTTTTCCTTGTTTAGAAAATGTGTGTTGTGTATAAAGTTGAACCAATCTATGCATTATGATTTAATGTTCAGTTTTCTTAACCTCAGTGTTTGTGAAATTGGTAAATGATTATTAAGTCGGTGTTTGTGTACTTGTGGCATATATGATGGCTTGATTTTGGATTCATTCCACCTATCAGGAGCATGTTGCATTCCTCAAGTTGATGAATAACACACACACACACACAATCTTCCTTCATATGTACACATGCATTCACACACCAAGTTAAGATGTGTGTGTATGTGTTACTATGGTGGTTTTATTCATTGTACCCACCAGAAGCTTGTGGCATTCTGCACCTTGTTAGAGCTGCTGTAAAGTATTGCACTGTGATCTCTGATTGGGATCATAACAGCGGCCTTTTCCCTCAAAGTCTTGCAGTCAGTTACTGTATGACACAATTAAAACAAGACACACGGCTTATATATGAAAATATTTATGGGAATGTCTTCAAATTCAAAAGATCATCGCTTCATTACATTCAGTTCAATCAAAATCAGTTTTTAACATCTGTAGTAGCAAATTGACCAAACTTTCTTTACCATCGTTTTCTTTAATAAATAATTTTGAATGATTGTTACCAATAAAAGCTTCTTTTCTCTGAAACACTGTTCCTTTAGCTTTTCATGTGTATTTGGCAAAAGCCAGAGAGGGCTCACTCTTATGACCATTTGGTAGCCAAAATGAACTTAATTATGTTTCTACAGCCTAACATGCTGTTTCTCATCACAGATGCATTTTTTTTGTGTACAGTGGTTTGACAGCAAAATGTAAGTATTTGCAAATATATAGTGTTAGTTAATAATGGAAACATTTTGGTACACACACGATGAAATGGGAGCAACAGACTAATCTTGAAGCCCAGTGCGAAATCATTTGATGTCTGTCAGGAGGGATAGAAATCACACATTTACTGCCTCTCTTGGCAAATAAAAGTGTCCGTAAATACTATTTTGAAGTCAGCCACGGTCTGACACTACAAACTACCAGACAACTATTGATTTGGAAACATTCAAAACATTCTGTAACATCACAGTCCGCCCCTCCCACCCCCTCCTCTCATTCTCCAACACAGAAAGAAAAAACCTGCCGATAAACCCGGTTACATTTCAGTAAGTTCAGTACAACGTGACGACACACACAGCTCTGTATCTATGACATCGTAAACATGGAGGATAAGGTCAAGGGTCAAATAGGTGTCCTTGAGCAAAAAGACATTCACCAAACACATAGAGGGAAATGAAACCACGAGGCTGAGTTACCTGCCAAGGAGCTGCATATTCCACAAGCATAGGCATCACGCGGCTAATAACTGATCCCTGTTCAGCCTTACGGTCGTCAGGTTCATCAGTCCTGACCAGTAAACGAACTCTGTGCAAGTTGGCTCCAAATTCATAGTAAAGCACTAGCTAACATTCAACAGACTTTTCTAATATGGCTGTGAGCAACAGGCAACAAAGAGAATCACCTCCACCTGTACTTTCTAAAAATGGCAATATCATTATTCCCCAACAGGTAGGCTACTGTATTTAAGAAACTGAAAAATAAATCACCTCTTTCAAGATGCAACCAGTAAAAATAAATAGTCACAAAATGATGTGACCCAACTGTAACAGAATCAGGTACATGGTAGTATGATGTGCTGATTTGTAGAGGTTTGAGTATATGATGGACCCTACTTGGGCCTGTCCTTATATAGAAAAGACTGTCTCTAGGACGCCACCCTGTGGTTAGTGTTGCAAGCAGCATGAACAAGGAAAATAGGGTGAAAAACACAAATCTTAAAATACAAGAGAACTGCTTGAATAACTTAAAACAAGAGCATGTGACAGCATAATCCTATAAGCAGTATCACTTTCAGCAGTAGTAACGGCAACGGTAAACTCTTTTTTTTATGTGTTATCTATGCTTTTATAAACTATTTCCTATGCAGTGTAAGGTATTTAACAGTGTAAAAATGTGAAGTGCCAAAACAGTGCAACACAAAACATGTAAACGGAAGGAAATATGTAAAGGAGGGGAAAAACATGAAGCAGGATTTTACATAGGCGGATCATCTGAATAACGGCTACTTGGCCGTTTTTTGCCAAAATGAACCTTGTCGAGTTAGGTCGTTTCCTGTAGCTGTTACAGGGAAATGTGTAGAATGGTTTTAAGACCTTTTAGTACAATACAGCAGCTTGGACAGCTTCTTGAGACAGTGCATCGCGAAGTAAACAAAGCCAAAACAAAATGTCCAGTGATTGACAAACACATAGCAGTTGGAGTAACAGCACCTTCGCTCCCTCCAGGCTCAAAGACCTTTTGGCCTGAATGTATCACACATTTCAGAGTGCTGATCTTAGGAGGCAAAAGCAGGAGAGACAGTCAACTATGAGCATTATGACAGGGAGCCTGAAATGATTTCAACAGATATCCTGAACAGTGTGATGAGTCCACCAGCACCGTCTTTCTCGCAGAAAATGTGTCTGCTGCTATTATTTTTTTATCTATACATTATTATTTTTATCTATACATTATTTGTTATGCTTGTTTACGCTCTTTGTGGGAGAAAAACTCACTTATGGGCAAAGTTGTGCTTATACCTTCAGTCAAACCCCCCACTACACACTCTGTGACAACACTGTCCTCTCCTGTGTTTTCCAACTGGTGCCGATTTGAACTTGGCTTTGCCTGAAGGGTCAAAATGAATGAGTTGGTCAATGAAACCTAGTCGGCTTGTTAAAAATGGGCCACTGATGCCTGTTGGGCAGCATTGGGCATCTGTCTGTAAATACAGTGTACTCAACTATGTACTACGGTCATTGTAACTATTGTAACTATGGCACAAGGGATCAGTGCAAATAGACAATCTTCCTCCAAAACATTCACCTTCTCCTGACTGCCCCACCTGTGTAGGGGGAATTGCCTGAGCTCTGGGTTACAATATATGGGGAGTGTGGAGGTGTAACACCCAAAAAAAACACAAATCACACCAGCCCAATTCCAAACTAACCTCTCTAACCCCTGGATCCAACAATGAGATAAAATGGTTATAGGAATATATAGATTATATAGGAAAATTATAATAGATATTCTCATCGGCGAGATCTGAGGTCAAGCTGTCAGGCGCGTTCAAAGGTGCAAGAGAAGAAGAACTGAAAATGAGGGATTAATGGAAATTGGGCCAAAGAAAAGAAGATAGAAAGTAAGCTAACGAGCTTCAGATCAGGTGAAATTTGGGGGTGGGGTGGGGTGGGGGTGGGGGGGTCATGCACGGGCGGAGGCGGGCCCCGGGGGCCTGGGCGAGTCGTGGGGGGTGGGGCTCTCCGTCTCGGAGGCACTGGACTCGTCGTCGTCGTCGTCCGTCTGCTCGGCGCTGTGGTACAGCATGAGGGCCTGGGTCTTGTGGGTGATGGTGATGGTGCAGGGGCCCTGCGCCCAAGGCTCTCCGTCCACCTGCATGGGCATCCTGGAGCTCTTCAGAACCAGCTGGAGGAGACGCAGAGAGGGCAAACCATAACACACAACATTTTAGTGTCAGAGTTATGTCATGGATGTTGGTAGAGCGATATGTATACGGCCATATGCTGTCCGTATGTCTTGCACTGTCACTTTGCACTGTATGTGAGGTCCTGTTGTCCTTGTACCTCGTGCCACTATGAACTGTGAAGCCCTGTGTCTCGTCAGTATGTCTCTAGAAGGCGATCGCCCATGATTTAAAGGAAAAATCCACTCCGATTCCCTCAACCCGTGTCACCTACTTCTACTTCAGTTAGTGATTTCCAACATTTCCCAGAATGACTTTCGACAACGCCCAGAGAACAGGCGTGAACTTGTTAGTTTCAGCTTGTTGTTTATACATGCAAGTAGAGAGAGCAATAATGATAACAATAGCGGTCAATTTTCCAGTCAAGAAAATGTAACAGACAGTCGCACCCTTTACTCAAATTGCAACATGTCTTGTGGCTGCGTTGCATTCTGATCTATTGCGGCTGCTGTCGGTGAAGAAATTGGTATCTTTGCCTTCTATCTTCGTATCTTTGTCTTCTATCTTCTTTGACGGATTTCTCCCTGTATGATTGTTGCTGTTGGTGCAAAATGGTGAGTATAGAAGAAGAAAGTCCTTGCTCTTTAACTCTGAGCAACTGAGACCAAACCCTGACATTTACCGTTGATGTTTTATACAATTGAAAAACTTTCTATCTAACTCCATTATAGCTGCACTGGAAATAATCTTGACGCATCTACATTTGGCCAGTTATAAGAAAAACACACCAACAAACAACAAAATGGACCCAGACATGCAAACTACACCAGCAATAGCTGTTTTTTTAAGTGTTAAAGTGTTTTAGGGCGGATTTTTCCTTTACAGTGAGTCTGATTCTGACATTGAAGCATTTACGATTTCCAACCTAAACAACAGAGATATGAGAAGAGAAAACAAATGTCTAAAGGATATGAGCATACAGCACATGCTTAATCAAATAAGATAAAATTAGATTCTGAAATGCTGTAACCAGGAAAATGGCACAGTGTAAGCTAATTACACATATTGTCCTGTTCCATACCCAATTAGTAAAGTAAACAGGAAGTGCTGTGGTGGGAGAGTGTGTGTGTGTGTGTGTGTGTGTGTGGTTATGACATCCCCTCACCCTGACAGTGTGGGCCTGACCCAGCCGTACAGGATTGGCCAGCTTGACCTGGATCTGAGCGCAGTGGAAGGAGCCAAACACACCCACCACCTCCAGCAGACCGTCATCCAGCCTGCGAGGGAGAGACAGCACAGCAGCACAGGAAAGAGGAGAGGAGGAAGTGGAAAGAACACAGAAAAAACCCTGCTGATTGCTGCTGGTTGCCATGGTAACCATGAGCACTTAGTATAAACGCTCCATTCAGAAAAACATGGCAATTTGATTAGCTGATCTAAAAATCCAGAGGCAAAGAGCAAGGTAAAAAAGAAGTCTCAGTCCCAAACCTCTTAAAATATGTTATTTAAATACACTATCAGTTAATGGCATCATTTCTAAGTCAGTAATCACAATAATCACACTGTCTGTTGTCCTGTATGGAAGTGTGGGTCTTACCGTGTGGGGGGGCAGGGCTCATCTCCCATCCCCTCCCACAGTCTGCAGCCGCCTCCCCAGTAGCCAATGTTACAGACAATGATGCCCTCCAGGCTGGGCAGCGCCACCCGCTCCCCATCCAGCTCCAGCTGTGGTGGGAACACACACACACACACACACACATATTGATAAAATACACAGAAAGACACATAGCATCCACAGACAGACATGTAGTATTGGTAGAATTTCAACTTGGCCATACAAACTTAGAGGCAAAGGGACACATTATGAAAACCAAAGCTAACATATCTTCTGCATTATCCCATCCCAGCTTAATCCATAACTGTAAGCAGCACAGCTTTGAGTTTTTTGAGTGTGAAATTGTCTGGAGAGTCTAAGTCAAACATCATCCAGTTTTAGTTTTGTTAATTACCACTTGAATAATTCATAGCGATGAGGCTCAAAGCCTCAGAGGGGAAAAATACTTTCAAAATCATTAAGTTGTTTTATATATTTATAAAAGAGGGATTTTAGGAATTAAATTCACAGCAAAACATTACAGCCAAATATCTAACAAACTACAAACCAAAACAAATATCTTTCTGGGAGAATTATATAGTGGCTGACGGGTACAGAACCAAATGCACTGTTTCTCTCTCTCTCTCTGTCTCTGTCTCTCGCTCTCTCTTTTGCAGCACGTTTCCGTTGTTGTATTTGCTTAGAATTTTCGGACGTGTTTTTGAATTTGCATAATTTCTGAAGTCTTAATGCAGTTGCTTTGGGCTCTTGCAGTGCGTTTGCACCCGTCGGCAACCGTAGAATTAACACCCAAGGTAAGACCAAAAAGGCATTGAGGTAAATTATCAGTGAATGTCCCTTTAAGTAACATACACACAACATGCTGTTTTCACTCACAAACAGGCCTCAACAGAACATAAAAATGTGCTTTCTTGGTTAGCAAATCGTGCCAGTTTTATTATTGTATTTTATTTAACCTGTATTTAACCAGGGAAGTCAATTAAGAACAAATTCTTATTCACAGTGACTGCCTGGCAAGAGGCAAATGGCCTCTTGATGGGGAATTGGGGAAAAGGGGACAAAAAAAGGGAGATAATACATTTAAGAAGCAAAAAAACACTTAGCATAATTCAGTGATTTTCAGCCAAGAGTAGCGCAACTATTGAACGAAATGTTTGCTGATTCTGTTTGGGTCTGCTTAAGAACCACAGAGGTGAAAGCACAATAAACAGAGAAGTTTCATCACAGTAACATGGCTACTGTACCTCAATCCTCTTATCCAGATCCTTACATTCCTGCACTAAACAATCTTTGGTGCCATACAGGAAATATACAGCCTGGAGAAAGAGTGGAAATGTTTACAAACACAGAAAAACATGTGCATAAATATAAATAAAGCACTCCGTTTCATTGAAATGTTTCTGACAAGGAGAAAACAGTATGGCATCACTACCATCTTTTCAGATACCCAACACATTCATTGTCCTTGTAATAATATTCAAATTCAACCGCAATAGACATTTGCACATGGAAATGTATTCAAATGAAGCGGTTCCAGCTCTCTGACCTTGTTGATGATGCGGCTGGAGAAGAAGGAGGGCGTTTTCTCGCGGTGCGTGTGGAAGTTGAGAGCCATCAGGGCGTCGGGCCCCACAGAGAAGTAGTTATTCATGGACAGAACCTGGGGAAGACATATACCGGGTTTTTATAGTTTTTACAGAATGTTAAGTCTGTTAAGAAGCCAGATGTTTTCTACTACTGTCACCTTTTGTTGATTTGCACAATAAACCCACACACCCAAACCCCAAAAAACTGCATAAATGGTCTGACAAACACTACAATAAGAAGTTATTGGCAAGTAAAGATAAGACCGCATATTGATGAAAAAAATCGACATAAAGCTCAGACTGTGCCTCACCTTTGGTTTACGAAAGTAGATGCCTTTCGATGCTACTTGCACTTTCCATCTGAAAATGATTATGTAGGCAATTAACAACAGCAATACAAAAATAAAACACAAATTAGATGTTAGCAAAAAATGAAGCCAGTACAGTACACCTGCCCCACCTGTCCATTTTGACCACTTCGGCATCGAGGATGTTACGGAAGACCTGTTCCACAGGAATCTCTCCGGCATATCCGGCACCCCAGCCCAACGTGTTGGAAAGGTCATTCCCTGTCCCCAGGGGCAGGATGGTCACCCTGGGGATAAACTGGTCCTGACCCTGACACAGGAAAGTACAAGAGTAGCAGGGAGAGTGGAAGATGTGTCATTAAGTTGGTGCAGCAAGGGGATGAACAGGAATAGGTAGAGAGAGACAGACAATGCAACATTAAGCCGCAGCCACACTGATCCGTTGTGTCTGTCTGTCTCCGCTCATTTCAATTCATTTTCAATGAGAGCCGTCCGTTGTCTGGACTGGGCTGATGATGCGTCTGTTTCTGTCAAATTTCCATCCGTTTTGACATAAAGTAAAGGACATAAAGCCAATCAGAGACGTTCCTATGTTTGTTTTGGATAAAATAGTGGCGATCACAGACACAACGGTACAAGCAAAACAAAGATAAAACGGAGAAAGGCTGGTATAACGTTGGGATGACTGGAGGTTTTCCAGGTCAGTTTCTTATTTAATTTATAATGTATAGTCTGTTTCTTCTTTTTAGTATTATGAGCAAAGCTAGGCTTGTATTTCTGCCTCTCCACCATGTTGACATTCCAAAACAGCCAAATGGACAGAAATCTATCCGTCAATAATTCTGTCCGTTTTCTGACGGATCAGTGTGGCCGCCACCTTATAGCGCATTTTCTAAAAAAAACTGTAATGAGATGAGGCTACTGCGTAATCAAGTCTGTGTCTATGATATTTCAATTTAATAGCGAAACCTCTCTCATCACACAGAGACTCTCCCATCTCACCTTGAGCTTCATGGTGTCAATGGCGTCCAGCACCCAGCCCACGGTGCCGTCTCCCCCACACACCAGCACCCGCACACTGCCAGGAGGCAGCAGGGTGCACAGCTGGAGGGCTTTGGAGGGAGGCAGCTGTGATAGGTCAAACACCTGGAGGAGAGACGAGGGGAGGGTACAGGAGAGAAGGCAAGAACGAGGGATGAGAAGTGAAGGGAGAGGGAGAGGAGATGTGAGGAGAAGAAATTCAGTTCAGACGTATTAACAGGGAGAGGAGTAAGGAGTCAAGCAGCCAACAATCAAATCACTTAAATCCAATCACTGCTTCCGTTGAAAACACTTAGCTGTTGTAAAGAACGCAACTCATGCTGATCACTGGCATTATCAGAGAAGAAAACATACTTTTCCTCCACCAAACAGTGGCTGACGGATTCCAAAATACACAGGCCACTTTCAGAATTTTACCAATCAGATACCACTTTTTGGTATGGGGACGAATTTACAGATGATGGTTGATTACCTACAGAAGTGTCAGACACAATTAATCATGTTTAATCATATACTGTGATTTTAGTTTTCACAATAATTACAGATATATCTACAGTATTAAAGCATTACATTTCCTTTAGAAACAAGATGTTGATCTAAGATGGCAAATCAAATCAAAACTAACAATTATGATTAATCATCAAGGCTGCAATAGTGAGCAAAATAATCAGAATTATCATTTTATATATAGTCATGCAGCCTGATATAGTAATAAAAACAACTTACCAGCCACAGACAAACTTTACCAACCTATTTGGCTGGTGGCTGGTGTTAGTTTCTCCCCTGGTCATTACACACAATAGGCCCATTGAGACAGAAATGGAGAAGGGCAGACTGACCTGCACAGGGTTGAGGAGGGTGCGAAACTCTCCCAGCAGAGCCTCCCCCATGTTGTTACCGCTACGTGTGTTAGCCAGGACCAACACTGGAGTCCAGCCGCTACCGCAGGAAGACGCCAGCTACATAAACAAACACAAACACACACACATACAGCACCAACATTGCTTAAAACAGCCATAGGACAACACAGAAACCCCACAGAGGCGAACCGCAGCCCCAAACAGCCCCCCGCAGGTTCCAGTAATAAGTCCGGACCTTGCTGTACTCGTCGGGGTGCCTGCGGCGGAGCTTGTTGACGTGGTGGAGGTAGTGAGGAGGGATGATGAGGCTGCGGAACTCGCCCAGGTCGCAGCGCTCCCCGTCCGCCAGGCTGGACATGCAGTCATCGTGCACCGTGGTCTGACACCACACACACCTGTGGAGGGAGAGAGGGAGGGAGGAACAGAGTGAGGAGACACGTTGATTAGAAAACTAAGCAAGGATGCAAAAAAATGGAAGTCACAAATTGAAACAGCATTTTGAGAGCATCTTGCTTCCTTAGTTTCATGTATTTCATGTTGAAACAGGATAAACCAATGGGATAGCAGTTAGAGAGAGAGAGAGAGAGAGAGAGAGAGAGAGAGAGAGAGAGAGAGAGAGAGAGACAAAGAAAGAGAAAGAGAGAGTGAGAGGTCGTTTTATTCGACTGAGGGGAATAAGGGTGGGGTTGTTAAAAAATCGATGATTGGTTTTAGAGGTTGGAATTTTTATTCATGCCTACAGCAAGATACACAGTTTTCCAGGAAGCAAAAATAATTAACATGAATTTCCATCTGCATTCAGAAATTTAGGGGCGGCAGGTCAGCCTGGTGGTTAGAGAGACAGTCCTTCAACCAGATTCAAAACCCCATATCAGCAAACAGTCTGCTGAAGTGTCCTTGAGCAAGTCACCAAATCCCTACCAGCTCCAGAAGTGCTGTTCCGTCTCTGACCTTTGACCCCAAGTGAAAACTAGACCTTCCTTACTGGGACTAAAAGGGTATCACAATCACATTACATTAAATCCTACCACTGTGCCCCGAAACACTGCCACCATAGAGAGCAGCAACAGCCCATTAGACTAAATTAAAGACAGATTAAAATAAAAGGTCGCTGTGTCTCACTGGGTTTTGGCAGCCAGGGAGAGCTGGAGTGTACAGCAGCAGCCATTATAGATGCATCCTTCATGCACCTGCAACTATCCTGCATTAATGCTGTTTCTTTAATATTTTACACATCATATGCCTCATATGTAGGATGGTATATGTCTCTCAACTAGCTAGTTACCAGACCAGTCCTTGTATCTAGTGATGGCAGAAACGCGGCTGTAAATCAGCAGGAGAAAGTGACACTCCTACAGCGGCTACACCTGTTAGCAGCATGACCGCTACTGTACCTGAAGTCGCAGAGCTTCGGCTGGGTTCCGCATTGCTGTTTGCACACTGCACAGTAGCTGGCGAGCGGGACGTTTCCCCGGACCCAGCGGTGCTCCGGGGCCCCGTCGGGCAGGGACGGGGCCATGATCTCCTTGCACGGCAGGCTCCGGTCGGCCCGGCGCAGGCACTGCTCGTCGGCGCACAGCCCGCAGCAGTCGCAGAAAGCGCCTTGCAGGATGTGCTGGGAACACACGCAGCAGTACGTCGGCTTGTTGAAAAGGTCCGTGTAGTGCCAGCCGTGCTTGCTCTTGCGAAAGAAATCCTTCATGTGTATTTTCCGTTTGGAGCGCTGGGCGCTGCACCACAGCGTGATGATGACCGGGACTATCACGGCCAGCGAGGTCCAGAACAGCAGCGTCCACTCCTCCCGGGAGCCGCGGTCGTCGGTCCCCTCGTCCCCCTCCATGTACATCGCCAGGACGGGATGCTGCTCGGTGTTAGCGCCAACAGTAGCGGCGGATGATGGAGATGAACGGAAATCAGTGAAGCAGCGAGCTAGTATGTAAACAACACAACCGACTGTACGCAGGACGCGCGCGAGATGTTCCTGCGATACTCATTTTTACAGAAAAGAACAGAGAGCTGACAGTAAATCTGGTGCCGAATGAAGTTACCGTGTTACATAACAAGTACACGGCGAAATAACCGGTGTAACGTTGAGCCAGTTAGCTACCTCGACAACTTAGCTTCAGCCAGAGAGTCGATATTAACTGTCTGTCAACATAGTTCGCCTACTGTTCCAACCAGGAAGCGCTTGTCCGCCAGACCGGAAATCAGCTTGCACATGCGTAGAACTGTCTAAAAGTCACAGTCATCTAGCACAAGCAGGATAGCCACCCAAATGCATACAGCAGCTAATTTATGGAATAACCTTCATTTAATATTCGTTACTGACATTCAACATCGCTGTACTAAATGCACAAAATAGAAGCACCTGTATTTTTCAGCTGCATGTAGTGTAACACCTTATACATTTGGATAAATGAGATGAAATGATCCCTGTGGGGAAATTGCAGAGAAAAGGACAGTCCTATAAAGAAGAATAGAACAAATAGCCCACAGAGTACTGAAGATAATACAAGTCACCACAAAAAGAGAACATAGAAGAATAATACAACAGACAAAATAAAAGATAAAGCATATTCGTTGACAGGTTTAGCGTACAGGTTTGAAGCAGAAGTGTAAGTGTGCAATGTTAGCTGTTCACATTATCAGGTGTATTATTACACAAAATATAAATATAATATAAAATCCCTCACAGAAAAAAGACACAGGGCCAAATGTGAGACAGGACAATTCATTGACTCCCAGTGAAAAAACAGGCAGTCTAGTTAGTATAGTTTTCTTTATTGTCCCTTATAGAGAAATTGCTCTTGCAGCAGAAAGTTAAAACAACACAACAACAGCACAATACATACACACCATTAGCTAATGATATGACTGCACATTAAAAAGCAGTAATAGGTTACACAAAAACAGCACCCAACTATGTTAAATGCTGGGTGCTGTATTTGTGTATTTTTACCTAGTTCGTGTGTTTTTGCCTTGTTTGATCATGTTTGTCCAACGGGATTTAAGCGAAGACGGAAGTATGCACATCTTAACTTCGCTAAGCCTATATACTCTCTGATCCTGAGCTCCTGATGTGAGCTGCTGCTTCTTTGATCTACCGCTGCCTCCCGTGGGACGCATGCGCTTTCTGCTTTCCACAGTAGCTCATTCCGTGCTCGATAATTCATGATGCGATCAAAGGCTTCCCGTTGCTGATTAATTAATCAAAGCAAACTTATAATTAGATTGCACGTGGTAATGCACTACATGTGTGATGCACTGGCTGCCTGTTGCACTCACTGGGCACATCACGCGGAAACGGAAACAATGACGCGGTTTGACGTTTCACTTCTGACGTCATTGGCAGTGCTCCAAACCCTCTCTTAAAAGAAATATGTAAAATACAAAATGAGTAGACACAAAATCAAATGGAAATGTATCGACATAGTCCTAATAAAAGTGTGTTTTTGTCTGACAGTGATACAACATATATAGGGCCGATAGCTATTTTTTGTAAAATTAGATCAAACTTTAGTAAAATAAGATTATAAGATTGCACTTTTTATGATCCCCGTGGGGAAATTTGGTCATCAACAGCGAATAGGATGTAAATAAGAATAACACAAATAGAGAGTATCCTCATAAAGATAATACAATAATTAATTACAACAAATGAACATATTGAGACGAATACAACAAATAGATAGATAGATAGATAGATAGATAGATAGATCGGAACAGAAGTGATGCAAAGATAGGACAATTCTCTAGTTTCTCTGGATTTCTCTCCTGTATTTGGATGGAAAATGCAGTTTGTAAGCTACTTTGAATTATGTAAGCTACCTCAGTTATAGACTATTGTCAAAATGTAGTCAACAATCCTGCTGAAAAATATATAAAAACATATTCAGTGTTTTCAAACTACCAACACATCACTGTAAAATGTAGACTAGACTGTAAAACGTTGTCACTGCAACATCATGGATTCAAGTCAGTTCACTTTGAAAATATTAATGAAAATGATTGTTGCTGAACTTGTTGCAAAGATTAGTCCTAATTCCATAAGGCCTATCCACCTCTTCTGGAAAAAATATAACCCTTCAATAAAAGTATAAGATCATAAAACATTCTCAAGAAAAAAAAAAAAAAAAAAAAAAAACTGAAATGAAAATGCATGAGGCTCATATTCTTATTTATATCTAGGCTAAATCCATTCTTTTCTCTGTTACTTAGCTGCGGCTTTTCCCGGCTGGCACTAGATTCTTGGGGACTATTTCACAATCAGCTGACTGACCATCATGAGCAAAACAGCCTCAAAAGCCTCTTCTCTCTCCAAATGAATCTGTTTGTATCGCCATCTAGTGGACGGCCAGATAATTGCAACTCAACAAACATACGGGACTGATGTTTTCCCCATAGGTTTTTCCACAATTATTTTTCTAACCATTCCAGGTGTTTACACAGTATATCTAAATATGTAAATATGTTTTAGATATGTTAAATCATATTTTTGTAAATATATATTCTACTACTAATAATAAATTATTTAAAATACATTTTTTCCAGGTATGTGACAGTTTGTGGGTGACGTGCAGGAGGAGGAGAGTTTACCACCCCCCCCACCCCCAAACTCTGGACGGGTCTCGGAGCAGAGGAGCCGCGGGCAGGAGAGGTGAAGAAGATGAAGAAGTTCGTGGTGTTTTTCCTCTGCCTGGTCCTGCTGACCTGCTACTCAGGTAAGAAACTGAGGCAAATTAAACCGAGAAGACAGATCCTTGAATATGAACTGTGCATTCTGAAACTAAATCAACAGAATACACTTTTTCCAGAGATTGAATGTATTCTATAACTTGTTGTTACAACAGCAATTTTGACAAATTCAGTGTGCTTGGGTGACTCAAATAAGGATAATGAATAATGCATATCATATCAGGGTGGTAAATTGTTGATCTCATTTATGTAGTTTTGCACAAATTTTGTGCACCTTTCTTTTGTTATTTAACCAGTAAACCTAAATTTACAGGCTGAGTCAAGAGAAGGAAATACTCTATAATATATAAAACATTTTCATTTATTTTGAACTATTATAACATTGTAAAATTTGCATTCCCATGTACAATTCATTAATTTATTTCAATGCAGAAATTCACCCCATGGAATCAGCATGCATTCCTGCTTTAAGCCCTATGTGTAACACAGCAAAAATCAGCAGGATTCCTCATTTCACAAAAAAAAAAAAATCAATCTTCCCAAACTAGATAGCTGGTGAATGTGTGTGAGTGTTTTGCCACGTTGCTGTGAGAGTTAAGGCAGCAGCAGCAGCAGCAGCAGCAGCAGCAGTCCTGGCCCTGTGTTGACAGAGCGAGGCTCATTTTCACAGCAGAGAGGCAGAGAGGGCCAGGCTGGCCGTCCCGGCTGGCCGTCCCGGGTCACGTGCTACACGAGTCGGGCTCCCCAGGGAGAGACGGGATGAATGGGCACTTTGTTACCTTCCACTCAAAACCCTGCCTCCTAATGCAGGACTGGGCTGCTGAGAGGGAGACAGAGACAGAGAGCCCTCGCTCTGCAGAGACCAGCCTCTCTCTCTCTCTGTGTGTGTGTGAGGGCACAGGGGAGCAGCTCCCTTGGGGCTGGCTTTGGGGAATAAACAGCCTCACATGAACTAGCTAAACAGATCACACCAGCCACAGCTCACCACCAGCAGATAGTGGTGCTGAGAGGTTTATTCATTGTCCCTAATTAGCAAACCCCATAGCATAAACTAAACGACTTTGGCAGAGGTTGAACTCAGAGCAGACAGTCTTGGTTCATGAGTCTCTTGTGAAGAAGAAGAAGTAAAAATGGAGGAAATTGCTGCACAATCACATCTACAATAATAGGAGAACATTACAATCTAAGCTGAATATTCCCTCTAAAAACAGACAGACTTCCATGATAAAGACAACATTTTTATCTTTTCTTTATCATTTTAAAGTAGGTCCCGCAGAACTGAGTGCGTTCCTACTTTAACATTATTGAAACTTTTCTCATCTAGCACCAGTAGAAGAATTGGTCGTGCTTATCACAAGACATTTGACTGAACGTTTGATCTTTTTGAGAAATTGATCTTCCTCTCTCCCCAGATGCCAACCCTATCATCAAGGAGAGCTTTGCTAAGCAGCTTCTCCGCAGCAAGAGGCAGGAGCGGCCGAGGAAGGCCGGACACCCCGATGAGCCGATGAGGGTAAGGGTCAAAGTTCAAAGAGCACAGATACATCACATAGATACAGACACATTATAAGAGGTGGAAAGTAACCAGTTACAACTACTCTGGTTATTGTACTTGATTAGTTATTCAGTAATTATAGTATTTTACTGCTACATTTACTACTTCTTGAGATTTACTCCCACTTTTACTTGAGTATGTTTTTTTTTTTTTTTTAATTGGTTTATTTGATTTTCCAAAGTTGATAATATTCAATTGGTTATAAAGTGTCAATATAATTAAGTGACCTGTAAAATTAAAGTGTGTGAATAGATGTGAATAGATTGGGTTCACATGAAAACAGAAGACAAAATTGCTTGGTCACGCTTCAGAGATTAAATACAAATAGGGAAAATAACATGATATCATTTCTCAGAATTTCAGCAACAGTTCATTAAAATAATTTGGATTCAAGCCTGTAGCACAGTCATTGGGGAATCAATGGGAATTTTAGGTGAGCGCATTTTATTTTCAGACATAAGAACGCCGAGTAGATGTGGCATTTACAGTAAAGTGTGTCATTCTGGACATCACCTCCTTGTATTTACTGTCTGTGTTTTGTTTTGTGTATTTTTGTTTTTTATGTAATCGTCACTTGCTGTAAGTGAATTTCCCATCGGGGACAATAAAGTCTTGAACCTCTTGAACTTGAATAAGTCACACTGCAGCTTTGTTGACATGTTTTAGAAAGCATCCGCCCCCAAACTTGGGCACATACCCATCAAATTATTTAAAAGGTGGTGGGATGCTTCTGGAAAATGCAGAAAATCTTTATGATTTGGACTTAAAATATATATTTGGACTTGAGTATTTTTGAGTAGTGCTTGTATCTATTACAAAGCTATACTTATCTGAATAAATGTATAAAATAAACCTTTGTCACTGTACTTGTATAATTTCCTTGACAAATACTCTAATCTAATCAAATCTAACTGAAGTAGCAGTAGAGAGTCTACAAGCAGTAGTAAATTATTTCAGCACTCTTTCCACTTCTACACATTTATTATATATATTATAATGCACTTATGCACTCAGTCCATGCATGGTTCCTTCTCTTTAGCTCTACTCCTCTCTACAGTTTTACTCAGGTTGTGTTGTGAGCTGTGAGAAAGCAGAATGAAATGTGGAGAGTAAACTGAGTCAGAGGAGTTTTATTGTTGGCTGGTGATTCCCCATTCAGTTTCATTTTCTTGCAAATGCTTAGCAGGCAGCAAACTAAATCTTTCACCACTTGTGTTCTTTCTCCACCTCACCCCCCCCCCCCCCTCCTCTTGTCTGTCTCTCTCTCTTCTTCCTTATCCTCTATCTCTGTTGTTCACTACAACCATGCACATCTCTCTCTCTTGCTGCTGTCTCTCTCTCTCTCTCTCTCTCTCTCTCTCTCTCTCTCTCTCTCTCTCTCAATTCAATTCATTTTGCTCTATCGACATGAGTGTCAGAGGAAGTGTTGCCAAAGCATCTAAATACAAAGGGAAATAAGTAGAGAAAAAAATAAATATCTAGTACATAACAATAAACATCTAACAGTGAAGAAAACAAAACTAAGTGATTAGTGCAGGCTGGATTTAGAAAGAACAGATCAGTAGAATCACTCCTTATCTCCTCTCTTTATCT
The DNA here is from genome assembly GCF_048128805.1 of Centroberyx gerrardi. Lineage (NCBI taxonomy): Eukaryota > Metazoa > Chordata > Actinopteri > Beryciformes > Berycidae > Centroberyx > Centroberyx gerrardi. The sequence goes on along the minus strand of NC_135999.1, from coordinate 23,240,944 downwards.
CTCTCTCTCTTTCTCAATTCAATTCAATTCAATGATTCAATTTATTGGCATGACATACATGTGTACATATTTCCAAAGCATACAACAACAAAACAACAAATACAACAAATGTAAGAAAAAATGATATAAGAAAACTAGAGAGAGATCAGAGTCTTCTTTAGACTGAAATGAGAATCAGTCTTCTTTACATTTACTCTCTCTCTCTCTCTCTCTCTCTCTCTCTCTCTCTCTCTCTCTCTCTCTCTCTCTCTCTCTCTCTCTCTCTCTCTCTCTCCCTCTCTCTCCCTCTCTCTCCAGGAGCATCTGCTCCACATGCAGGCTCTGGACCAGAGGGCCCAGGAGACGAACCTGGAGAACTGGCTGAACCCCCACTGCTACCCGCGCTGCGACAGGAACTACGGATACCCCGTCTGACCGCAGCCAAGGTCGCCACTCCTCACTGTCACTCCAGACCGCACATACATGTATACATGAATATAACACTGTGCACCATCAGTGAGAGTGTAAAAGCCAACACTATATTCCAGTGTTTCCAGAGTTCATTTAACAACATTTTTGAACATCCGCCTCAGAGCCACATCAGCTCTATGAGTGGACAAACAACTCTCCAATCAACACTGCTCAACTCCAAATAAATGTCACTGAAAAATCAACACCTGGGGAATCCTGGTAGCTCAGGTGGCTAAGGGGCGTACCATGTGACTGTGATGGGATTTGTCACATATCATCCCCGCCTCTCTCTCTCCTAATCTTTCCTGTCTATCTCTGCTGTCAATTATCCAAAATAAAGGCAAAATGCCCCCCAAAAAAATCTTAAAAAAAGAAAAATTAGCACCTATTAACATTGGAAAATTAACAGAACAAAAAAAGAATGAAAAAGTGACACTTTGATACACAAACAGACAAACAAAAGCACACTTTGGTTTCATCACACGCTCACTCTCTCTCACAAGTTCACATTTCCTCTATAGGCTTTTTTTTTTTTTTTTTTCGTTTTCTTTTTGCAGCAACCTTTTGGCAGTAAAGCTGAATGGTGTTGAAACACCTAAAATACACACTAAACATGTCATGGCAGCGTGGGTTGTGGCTGCTTTGACTCGCGCCCCAATTTCCCAATGTCTGTCTGACCCGTTTCCCCCTTTTCTTTCCACAGGAGAAGACCACAGTGGTGACAACACGGACTCAACAATGACTACAGGGAAAATGCTATGTTGAAAATGAAGCTATTAGAGTCAGAGGGCTCTTTCTATTCTATTCTCTCTCTCTCTCTCTCTCTCTCTCTCTCTCTCTCTCTCTCTCTCTCTCTCTCTCCTCTCTCTCTCTCTCTCTCTGAAGCCTCAGTAAAATGGCCATTAATGAAGACTGCTGAATAAATGGCCATGCATATAAGCTTATTACAGCTATGTAGTTTACTGTTAAGAGTATAGTCTCTAGATTCTTTTTTAATCTCTTGTAATAGCAGGATAAAATCATGAAAATTTGTTAATGAATATAACCAAAAAATAAAAAATGTAAATGCATGAGTGCTTACTGGGTAACTGTTGTTCATTTATTTTATTTATTTACCTATTTATTTGTAATTTCTGTGACGTGGATCGGCCACAGAAAAGGCCTACAGGCAATCTGATCTGAAATCCAGTTGTTCAGAATCGGTTCCTGCTAAGGGTTTGACCTCAGGGTGCTGGAGAGGAACAGTTTTGACCCGGGGTGAAGACTGCGGTTCACCCTGACCTGAGGTTACGTCACTCTTTACTCAAGTGTGGTAACCGCGCAACCGCGACGTCACGGGTTCGAATCCTATTTAATCTTTCCCCCTTTCCTGCCTCTGTCTACTGTAGGCCTACTGTCCAATAAAGCATAAATAATCTTATATAGATATAATAGAAATAGATATAATAGAAAGACTCATGCTTTCCACTTCAGTTCCACTCAGAGGAAAATGGATATTTGGATCCTGGCTTTGGCCAATGAGAAAATGAATTTATCGATTCTATTTTTAATCTAGAATTTACAGCCGACATGTAGGCCTATAGGCTAACGTTATAGATTCAGTATAACCTATGTATGTAGGCCCAATATGTAATATCGTTGTTTTAGTTTAGGCCTATAAGCTATTTGAGGAGAACGGTAAAACTGGACGGGCCTGTAGGTCCGCCAGGCTGTATGCACAAGCTAAAATGACATTGCCTATATACACATATTGACAGTAGGCCTATTTAACTAAATGAAAAGGCCACACCTGCCCTAAAATGTTGCTTAGACTGTCCTGAAATTATCGAAGTAATTAGGTGTTGCAGTTGGGGTCTAGCCTATTATAGATTTTTACTTATTTATTTTAGTTTTGGTGTCTAATCATTAAATGATGAGGCCTAATGAGCCTGCTTTCCCGGTTTCACCTCTGAAATTAAAAAAGTCCTAACAAGCACAAACTTGAGTTAGCCTACATGACGGGTCCATTATATTCCGAAATTAATTACATGCTTGTTGACCTCTGGAAGGAGGAAAACCCAAATCCATGTTTTATACCTGCAGCCGTGCCGGCTGGCATATGGCTCATGGGCTTGTATTAATTATTTGGAAGGAGCAGGATACCTGTTTTCATGCAGTGTGAGGTGAGCTGGTGTGGGCTGGTCCAGACCTAAGGCCTCTAGGAGTAAAGCTAAATGTCTATTCTGGTTATAATCTATTACAGCAGTGATTCTTACCTCACTCCAATTAGCCTGTAGGAATTAAAAATTACGGAACGGGTTGTTTTCTCAAAAAGATACATTTCCTAATAGCATAGTTTACACACGAGGAAGTCCTTGAATTTATATAAAATAATCCTAATAATTTAGATTGCGGACTACAGGCCTAATGGCGTTAAAGGTTGGGATATATCACATAATAATGCTTCATTTATGTGTTTAGGCTGTCACGTTATTAATCTAGTCCTACTGCCTTTAAAGGTTATTTCACATAAGACCGACTGGCTTGCTTTTTATTTAAATTGCTGAGTTAAATAAATAAAACCTAAAATATGACAGAAAAAAAACACACAAGAAAATGAGAAAATTCAAAGAATTTATTGGAAAGCGTCTAAAAAGCGATTTGACACCAACTGCGATTATGTTGTTACATCAAAGCTTCATGAAAGTTTTCTATGAAAATGTACGAATATACTATGTTAATGCAAAAATGTAGCTAAGCGTCTTGGAAAAACTCTTAACGTGTCCGTCTTGAATTTATTTACTTATTTCGCTTACAATTAAAAATGGAAGAAACATTACAACCTCGGCCGACAGATGAGCTCGGCCTTTGAATGCAACACAAACGGATTCTTTCTTGATTAAATTCTTTTCAAAAGTGCTTGAGAAACGTTTTTATTACTATTTTTAAATACAGGGCCTACATAACCAAACGGTCAAACGGACCAAACGGCAGCTCAGTCATTTGAAATTATAGAGGAATATTCAATCCCCAAACTGGGTCCAAATATCTAGGCCTCACCTATTCTCACTCAATTTATCAGCTTGAGCTCAATTTGCTGTTCTACAGTCCAGGCTGGAACAGAGACTGAAAAATAAAATTTATATTCTATAAATTGTCACACTTGGAAAATAGTAAAATTCACAAGCTCTGTACACAAGGTAGCCAGCTGCAGCAAAGGGTACATGCAACTTTTTCATGTCAACCAATGCATGTTGTGAAATGGACTTCATTTGATTTGGTCAATACATTAAATAGATGTCCAACTTTATAATATATACACATATGCACATTCTGTAATTTGCCTTTATACATTACATACAAAAACTGCTTTGCTTAATCACACTATATCCTATAAACTTCAAAATGATTTTGATACAAGTTTGAGAAAACGATGAATGCGGTGTAAAGAAATCAGTCAAGAAATCATCTTTTGTCTTTGAAGAAGCCTTTAGAAGTGCTGCTCTCCTTGATGGTGACGGTCAGGAAGTTGGTGGTCACGTCCGTAACCAGGATCTTTTCCACGTTGCTGAGGGTCGGCCTCCACGTCACTTCGTCCAGGTCGTCGAGGAGCCGGGTCGGGGACGGCCGGTCCAAGAAGGAAGGTTTCTCCATGTGTGAAAGCTCGGCGGGCCGGTTCTGGCTCTGGCTCATTTTGGACTGGTGCTTGAAGTGCGCAGGCGCCAGGTAGCTGGAGCCGTCCTTAGTCCTGTGTGACTCCGAGTCTGTCCTGTGCGGATGGAGGCCGCGGTCTGAGTACAGCTGCTTGTACGAGCCTCCGCTGGAGATGCCCCGGATGTGTGTGTGGTGGTGATGGTGGTGGTGGTGGTGGTGCTGGTGTTTGTGGGCGTGGCCGTGGTTCTCTGGGTGTCTGTGGGACAGTTTGATCAGCCTCATCTCAGATCCCCTCTCTTCTCCCCCTTGCAGCTTGGCCAGTTTGTGGGCGCTGTAGCTCAGCTGCTCCTCTGCTCTCCTCTTGTGGGACTCGGACACCGCGGGGCCGGAGCCGCTGTCTTTGAAGCGGAGCTTGGGCTTCGGGCCTCTTTTTTTGGGTATGTGAATGAGTCCGTCAGGGCTTGGTGGCTGGTGGCTAGATGGCTGGTGATCGCGGGCTGGTTCTGGCGGCCGGACGCGTACGCTCTCCCCGCGGTTGACGGTGCTGGGCGGGAAGATGGTGGGAACGACGGCTCTCAGGCCCTCTCTGGCCCTGGGGGTAATGACCGGCTCCGGGGTCGGGTAGGTGACACGCATCCCTCGCACCGCCTCACTCCTGAACTCATAGGACTTGGCTTTAGCTTTAGCTTGAGCCTGATTGGAAAAGAATGAAAACAAGACCAACTTTTAAAATGATACGCTCACAGACATTACTCCAGTCCAAGTATTTAAATTAATTTCATAGTTGGTTAATTTCAATTAATGCCTGATGCCTAAAGTTGGGCACAGCTATCACAGTCAGCCTAGAAAACTACTAATGTAATAATGGTCTAATAAAGAGGTGATATGGGCCTGCAATTAGCCTATGTTATAGTACTGCAAAAACAACAAAAAGAACAAGAACAAACAGTGTATCAGGCTACAGTTTCTATTTGTGAAATTCCACAACCCCCTTTTTTAAACAACAGCCCTGTCAACAGAGACTCTGGTATTTAGTTCAAGATAAACTGTCGGTCATTAAGCAATTTTCACGGTTCGTTGTCCTGAAAAGCTTAAAAGCTCTTGTTGATCACATCTACACGTTATGATGCTTTATTCAACTGATTCCATTCGAATTAAACATCAACACATTTGCGTCTGTATTTAATGAGTTTGTTATAGACGAATACTGCGATAAAAAACGGATTTTACAAAAGACGGAGGACTTTAACAGCACACCGCTTCAACAGCGGCTCATAAACAATCATGTGGGCCTACTGGCCATTTGTGAAGATAAATAATGTTAACAAATAATCAATTCTTGTGGGCCAACAACAAATGGGAATTTACAGAGTGCCCCATTAGCTAATACACAAGCCGAGATACACATCCATTATTGAGTGTTTAATGTGCCTGATTAGCATAATGAAGGAACCTTGTGCATTTAACTTAGGCGAAAATACAATGAGGCCTCTTTTCTTTTGTAATTACAGGTGTTTGAAGTGAACACGACAGTGCAATTAAGTAACCCGATTGAGAATGCACATGGCATATTGCATGGAAATTTGTTTGTATTGTACGAGAATTTGACTTGTTTACATGCCCATAACATTAGCCGTAACCACGCACGCCATAAAAACACTAAACAACGTTGCTAATTTACCTTGAGGAGGAATGTCTTGGGTTTCGGTCCTCTCTTTTTGGGCCCATACAGTTCCCTTTCACGCTCCCTATGAAAAATAGCAGCAGACACCCATTTTGAGTGTCAGGGGAGCGAAGTGCACCGAGGACACCTTTCATTTATTGGACATGTTACATTCACTCCGTGTAAAGGCCAGACATCTTACCTTTCATCGAAAGCGACAAAGAGGCGTGAGTCCAAAATATTCTCCTCCGGTTCCCAAGTGCTATATCTGCGGAACAAAACATGAATTTACACCAAGAAGGAAAGCGCTGTCTGCACACAGTGCGCACACACACACACACATATACACACACACTAGATGGATGGCCACAGCGTTAGCCTGCAAGCTAACATCTCCAGCGTGCTACGCTTACTTTGCCACTAATCCGGCTGTCTTGCTAGCAGCGTTAGCGGGCTAACGGCAGCCTCAGCGGAGGAGACAGCACCGACACGCCGGCCGAGGATCGCAAATATGCAAGAGACATAATATAGCAGGACTTACTTGGGAGACCAGCCCTTCCATTTCACTAGGTATTCAATCCGACCCTGCATGCCATCAGAAACAGAAAGACACTACTTGGTTAGCTTGCAAGGCAATAGATATATAGTGCAGTGGTGGTGCATTAAATTCAACGCCCCGGGAGCAAAACGGTACATTACATCGCACACCTACCCTCCTTATCCTCCGTTTGATGATCGACTCGGCAGCGAACACCCTCTCCCCGACAGCAGACAGCTCCATGTTTACTCCAGTCTACCTACCGTTAGCTTGGTGGACGCTAGCTGGGCAGATATTTTTCTCCAGTCCCAGCCACTCTGAATTCCCGACAGACCATAATACTCCCGAACAGAGAAAGACGTCAGCGCATTTTTTTTACAGCGTTGCCTAGGAACCGCAGTCGGTGGAACCGTTTGCGGAACGCCCATTGGTTCAGCCGTTGCTACGTGCTCGGGGTTGCTAAGTGAGGGGGAGGAGCGTGCACTTGTGAATTCTTGGGGGAAAATGGTGGCTTTTTCGCGCGCGGCCGAGTGGAACATTTCGCGGAACGGTCTGAGATCTTCAGAACGCATGTCATCAAAACAGAACGTGCGGAAGTTTTGTCATGTAAAGACAGAAACAAGGGATTAACAGCAGAGTTTGATTCCAACGAAGGAGGGGAAACAGCACATTAAACACCCCTCATTTTCGTTTAGTCTATCCAGAAATGTGTTTATCAGCAAATGCAATAAACTCTTTTGGCTGGGGTTTTCATATTAGTCCGTTATAGGCAAACAAGCTGTATCGCCTATATGATCTTTAAAAAAAACTGTATATCCGCAGGAAAAGGCAGGCAGCGTTCATTTCGCTTGACTTGTCATTGCTGTTTTAGACCAAGCGCAGGTTCAGTCTACTGTTTCTGTCAGGCAAAATTCTATTCAGCGGCTCCAAACTGACACGATTCAGCCTCTAAATAGCCCAGTCCTGGCCAGATTAACCTCGAAAAAGTTCGGGTTATAAATCACATAGTCTAATTTCTTGTCTAGATGTATGACGGCTTGTGGTTTAAAATGTTAAGCGATCCAAAATCTGGCTGGACAGACAAACTTATTCCATAGGCATTAGGCTATAGGCGACAATTTTAATTGAACCCGTAGTCATTCAGGAAAAACTAAAATGTATAGGTTGGTTGAATTTAGTTTACGGCTATACTGGTCACCAGTTTGTAAACAGTAGCCATACATAATAGCGCTCCGTGGGTTTTGTGGTAGACTTTATTGAAGATTTACGGCGGTTTGTCCACTTTAATTTAAAAATGTTGAGGGTGCCAGAATCTGTGGATAACTCACAACAACACGACAAGGGTTCAAATTATTAAAACCGAAATCATCCAGGCTAAGATCAAAAACACTGTTTGATATTTCGGCTATATAAAGGAGAATTGTGTGCCGCATAAAAGACGCTCTGACCTGCTCTTAATGTGCGCGGGTTCGAGTCGGACTCATGTTGCCTCTCACCTCACTGTCCTCGGCTTTCCTGTCACTCTCTATTATGCTGTCCAATAAAGCAAATATGAAAGTCTGAGGTCTGCCTGTGTGATTTCTATATTAGCATACAGCTCTGTCATCTTGGTGTGTTTTTTCTTTCTGAGATTACTCAACAGAAATGAGTAGGCATACTAACCTAAACATGTGGACAATATTGTTCTCCATGCACCGAACAACTCAGTAAATAAAAGGTAAAAAAGGTTAGAACTAGAAACTAGACACTAGAGAACTGAACAGGCAATTCTCAGATTTGAGTCCCCTACACACATCCAGGTATTCTGAATTCATCAACTGAAAAAAAAAAAAAAATCCTCTATAAAATCAAGAAATATTGTCCTTGTCTGTAATTTGCAAAGAATTTAATTACACAGTCTAATTGTCTTAATTAGTCCTCCATGTCTGCCTTAATTAGCCTACATATCATAAATCAGTTTACTATTTTGCTGCACGGCCACTGGCCGATGTCTCACTGTTATATTATTATTTAGGCAACACCTAAAAAGAAAGAAAGAAAGAAAGAAAGAAAGAAAGAAAGAAAGAAAGAAAGCATTACAACAACGGTGCTAATACATTAAGGTCCAATGTATTGCCCTAAGCGTAATAATAATATTAATTGTAATAATAATAATAACAATAATAATAATTATAATAATAGGCTAGTAATAATAATAGCAGTAATAATAATAATAATAATAATAATAATAATAATAATCATGATGATAGCAGTAAAAATACTACCTACTACCACCTCTAAAAATATTTTAATTACACCAATAAGGATCTAATTTAAAGAGTAGGCTATCATCAACTGACACATTTTCAGTTCAATTACAGTCACAAGTCTATTAGGCTCATATATTCAAATAATTATACAAATAAAACTTTCACTGATAGAATAATATTAACTGTACGTTTTTGACCATTCTCTTAGGTGATAAAAACTGCAGCCCGTTGTTAATCCTGGACAGTAGGCTATTCTGAAAAGCCTCAATGCAACCTACAGTTTAGTTCAAACAGATTATGAAGTAACCTTTGGTGAAGATAATAATTACTAATAGCTGTAAAAGATATATGATTTAAAGTGTCTGTGAGATAGCCTATTAAATAAATAAAGAAAATAGGGAAGAGCATATTATTTAGAGTAGGGTGCGACTGTAAAGATTTAGCATGTGTCCAATGTGCGTGCGTTCTGCTGAATTCCATTTAAAATTGTTATAACTATTTAATGTGACTGATAGCGTATCACGACACTTGGCTTTCTATGAGATGTTCTGTCATGATTTTGCTATTTCTTGTATTGCAATGCATCTCAGTGAACTCAAGAGTTTTTCAGTTTCTTTGTATGGACTAAATGGCCTTGTTGCTCTGAAGGAATAATACATTAATCAACAATGCATACAGATAACATACTCAACAACAGACTGGCACTTTAATTTAGAGAGAGGTTCTCCCATTCCAGTATTTTCCTAAAGGCCAAAATAGTCAGATCAATTAAAAAATATATTTTAGGCCTATCATCTGACACGTCCAATGATGATTTACACAGAATATAATAGCCAGGCCGGATCCAGTGGAAAATTTGGGATCTATGTAGGCTAAAGACTTGACAGAGCATCAAATGAATAAAAGGAATACATAGCCTAAGTAATAGATAGACCAAGAATGTGCCACCTATCTGTTCCAATAAAACGCATTAGTCTATCTTGGAAATACCCTCACTACTTGAATAATTCCTTTTGATTAATGAATAGGCCTAATTATTTTTGATTAATTCTCAACTTTAACCATTTTCTTACAAGCGAATTTATTCTTCCTCTTTTGTGTGTGTTGTATGTGCGCGAGGGAGGTAATTCTAGGCTATTTTACGCAGCTGTACTTTGTGAATCAGCTACTCCAACATTATTGCTGCCTATCTGGGCCGTCAGTTGGCAATCGGTCACTGAGACCAAAGCCGCTTTACTCTTACAAACCAAACCCGTTTGATAATTTTAATTGTCTCAAGGGGCATGACGTCGCTTTAGGTGAAGTGTGTCAAGAAGTTTAAGGACGTTTCCGCGCGTGTCAAGAGAACGGATGAAATCTGACCTCTCAAAGAATGAAAAAAGGCTTCAGCCAAATGAAGGTTAATGAAAGGGCTTTAAACAAGCTGACTGCTTTTAACACAAAAGATCAATAGGGATATGACCTGATAAATCCTGTGATCTAATTAACCTTGATGATTATAGGCGGACGGCTCGTTCTGATTTACAGGCCCATTGAACAACAAGAGCGTCAACTGGGCGCTTACCTTCATCTAATGTGGGTCCAAATCTGATGCTATATTTTTAATGGAGAGCAAAGATCAACCAAAAATTACAAGAAGTCTATTTCGAAGTCAAAATTCAGGGCCAATGAGTAACAAAATATTAACATCTTGACAGTCATCAGCCATTGCTCCATTTGTCCCCAGAAGTTTAGTCGTTATAAGCTCGTTTCGATGTTTTGGTGTCAAATGATAGCCTATTAGATGCAGGACTTTGCTGTAGCCTTATAGGGTTTAGTGAAATGCCGCCCTGTAAACACACGCACAAATAGACTATGCCATGATGCATTCAATGTCCAAGTCTCAATTTAGAGGAGCATATAGGCTGGAGCCACTTTTGGTGCTCAAATAGTTTCTTTTAACATTTGTTTCTAATTAGAGATAGTCGGTTCTAACCAAAGTCTCGTGGGCTGATTTCGACCCAAACCTTTAAAGTGAACCCCCACTGTCTGACAGCCTGACAAAGATAAATCATCTACAGAAGAAGTGCAGCGCAGCCTGTGTCGCTAATCATCACATTCTTTGCTAATTTGTTTCATGCTTGCACAATAACAGTAATGGGCCTATTTGCCAAATAAGTCAGGCTATTTTCTCAATCGGAGCTGTAGCCTTCAGGCTCAAGAGGGAAAAGGGCAGAGAGAGAGAGAGAGAGAGAGAGAGAGAGAGAGAGAGAGAGAACAGCTGATGTGGTTTGAGACCCAAGCAGAGAAGGAGTGGAGGGTAAACCCATCTAAACTCTGTACACAACTTTTTTATTTGTGGAATAGAGTTTACCCACATGCATAGCCTCAGATACACCTTCATGATGAAAATTCATTGTTTATATCATAATAAGTAGGCTGGTGTAAGTCACGGATATATGGGCTCTTTTAAGGGGGGCAGAGAATAGCCTATCAGTGTTTTTCTGGAAATATAATTGATTTTTCTTCATAAAGGTAGATATTTGTCTGATGATAATTTGATTTTGATTCATGATTTGCCTCATTTGCCACCGACTGCAGCTCATGGTTTACCCAGCTTTTTATTTCGCTTACCACTACAGTCACTGGAGCTAACGTTGCGAGCATTTGAGGTTTCCTGTCTATTTGTCCATGCATAAACAAACAGTCGGTGCAGGCTACATGTGATGCATGGCACCGCCGTGCAGAGCGAAGATGGGCTGCACCTCAGACTCCGTGGTACTGGATGCGATTGGTCTCGGCGCGCCTGCAGTGCAGCAGTGTTGCCGCCGTTAAAACACCATTGGTTGGCTTGTATCTGGGCAAGCCGCCGGTTCCCGGTGCGCGCACAAAGGGAAACCCCGGTGATCCTGCACGTGCGGCAGGGCGGTGAATGGTTAGAGAGAGACCGGGCAGGTAAGGTGTCAGGTTCAACCCATGTGTGTCCTGTCCAAGTGTCCTTGAGCAAGACACTCAACCCTATAGCCTGCCTGCTCGCGCACTGAGTCAGGCGCGTCTGTTAAATGGCTAATATGTCAAATGTGCAGGCATCAGAAAGAAAGGACGGCGCGTCCTTTACATCCAAACCCCTCTCTCTCGCGCACACACACGCACACACACACACACACACACACACACACACACACACACACACACACACACACACACACACACACAAGGTAGAGAAGGCCCTGCCTCCCCAATTCAGCATGAAAGTGGGATCAATACCGCAATGGCGAATTGACACAAATATTGATTGATCACTGGCTGTGTCTGTTTGATGAATACTGTTATCTTTAGTTTCGATAGTCCTTTGCTGAATGCCTTATTGCTTATACAAAATGTCCGAATTGAATATAGGCTAGCGTACTGATAATAGCCTATGTAGGCCTATAATAGAATATGTCATGGTCTCTTACATTCGGCAACTTTTTTTTTAATTTCAAAGAACCCAAATAGATACAGACAGACCAAGACTGTCCCAAGAAACCCCATCTTTGAAAATTTTTGTTGTTATGATGAGATGTTACAGAATTATATAGGCCAACAGTTTAGGTGTGGTGATATCAGTAATGGAGAATGAAACATCTGATCAAAACAGCCATCCATGTAGCCTACCTTACCTCTCACTGTGCTAACGAGGGAGTGAAACAATAGTGAAATGAAACTTTTCCTAATTTTTTTTCCAGGAACCCATGCAATTCTCTGAGGGACTCCTGCTGGTCCCCGAACCTTACTTTGGGAACCTATGTTCAGTCAAGGCTTCGTCTATTTCATCGATTGAGGCTATCTGATAAACAACTTTAGGTGAATAAGAGTAATTATACCAAATAGACACCAAACAGGGTCTTTTTAAATCCGCAGTCATGACTGTCCAGCTGTCATCATCATGATCCAGACTGAATGTCTTCAGGCTTTGCGATTTGTTTTGCAGTTTCTCACCAACCTTTGCTTCAAACGGGAATTTCCCTGTCAGTCCAGCCTAACCAATAACATAAAAATAAATAAAGATGGTGAAATAAGAAACCATCGAAATGTCAAAATGTCTTGGGGCTTTTTGGGGGATTTGCTGGAATCAACAGCACAACATCTGTGACTTTTTTTTTCTTGAAAAAGCCAATGACAGAGAGCTTTTACAGGCCCAACTCTCTCATGCATAACAAATTCAGTGTGAGTTGACAGATAGAGGAAGAGGAAAGGGGAGGAGGACCAAAGTTAGAAATAGCAGTGGCTGCTCGGACTAATCGATAAAGCATCAAGCCATGTCATTGAACATCCTTTACAATTAAAGGCTTTTTGGCATGAAGCATTTGTTTTAAATCACCGTATTTGTCAGATAACATAACCAATCACAACATTTTCCAGACAAACTGGCACACCGAACGAAAGTCACCATGAATCCCACTGTGACACTTGACACAAAGTTTTTGCAGTTTTGCTCGTGCATGCAAACCGAGCCATAGAAAATCATTTCGCCTCTAATCCAGCGGGGAATTTCCCTGTAAATTGAAACATCGTTGCAATTATTTGTCGGGCTGCAGCAGCTGCAAGGCGTTCGAGAGAGACGCGATAGAAAAGAAACTGGATAGACTAAAGAGGACAGCCATTTTCTCTGTCGTTCCTCACATTAACGCGTACACAGAAAGCAGTTTTATTGGCGGGCTGCAGGCTACAGCAGAGGAAATGGTCGAGAGCTGCCGTGTCGATCATTTTAATCGCCGGGTTGCAGCGCGTTTGAAGACAACTTTTACAGTGTCGGGAATCAGATGTTTCTCACTGTAACCCGCCTGTTGCCTGCTCTAGTCTGCACACCGGTCTCCTGTTAAATCCACTGGTTTCATATGCGACTTGTAAAGGCTTATAGCGACTCAAATTATAACAAACAAGAACAATCTGTCGGGATGTTTGTGGTTGTTGACAAGCTCTCCAGGGGACGCGGGTTATCATGTCGGTCTATAAAACCATTATTTTTCTCCTCCTCTAAACATAACTTTGCTTTTAAACGTCTTTCTGCCATTCAGGGGAATATAAATAGGCAGAAATCTCATTTAAACGACCGGGTGAAATGTAACCAGTGGAAAAACTGACACATAGTTGGAAACACGTTGTAAAAATAGGCTGCATCTGGTAGGATATGCGAGGAAGAGATGATTCAAGTTCGCTGTACAGGTTACAAGCACCTGCAGGTTCAGCGGCGAGCACAGTTTCCTTTCCTGCTGTGTTGCTGCCACCCTCAACAGATTTATTACAGGGTTCAGACCACATCTGACATGCATATCTGTTTAACTCGGACTTCTGTAAAAAGAAACATGGGCCTCAAAGTTTCTTATATTCCTCTTCAATGAGGCCTTTCAATGTTGATTAAACCATAAATCAATTCCTCTTTGTCTGACTTAATGAACAGCTATGAAAGTCACTTACAGGCCTATTATCATTAAGTTTCTGTTGTCATTCTGTTGTCACTTAATTGTCATGAAGTTTTTGTTGCATGAACAAGTTATAGCCTAGTCTACGGGCCTGTATGATGTCTTACCATTGGCGTGAATATTCCTCACTATCACGGCTACATTACGTCGAAAGATTATTATTATTAAAGAGATTATGTTAATTAGACCAACCTGAAACTGTTGCAAATCCTTCCCTGTAGCCTTTTTCAGTCGATTTGAATCATCTTTAAATCTGTGAACGCCTTGAATTTAGTGTGGGATTGAGTTTGAGGTGAGGATTTGCCTCAACAAAATCTGATCTCAATCTAAATATTAATTTTGCAGCAAGACACTGGCATTGCTTCCTATATTACACAGCAGCAGCAGACAAGGCCTAGATGGAAACAGGGCGGCCTGGGCTTTGAGCTCTGCGTGGCGAATAGTTGTTCCGGACAGGCTTCAGGGTTAGATGATGCCCGTCTGAAAATAGCCCGTGCAGGCTTGGGTCTGCAGACCAACATGGGCCTCAATAATCCTCGCGCCCCGCAGCCCACACACAAACACACACACGCACACGCGCACACACACACACACATACACACAGTGCCGAAAATAGACCCCCGCACAGATTTAGCAACCTCTGAAGTAAGGTTGGCCATTTATAAGCGCAATGTTTTCCTTACACCGCCCGTCTTTACCGTATCAAACTTCTGCGGGAGGAAGCGAGGTCTTCAGCCTGTTTAACTCCCATGTGATGAGCGAGTCATGGGGTTTCTTTTTTTTTGAGAGCAACGCTGCTGGTAGGCGGTTCTGATGTAATGCAAGTAAAAAAGAAAGAAAAACACATCTGACGTTGGCCCAAATACCACTTGCAAACAATTTTATTATTGCAAAATGTGTCATCGGAAGCCTTTCACTTAGTCTGCACACAAAACATCAAAGTGCATCTGATCACCTTCTTACAGAGCGAGTTAAATGCATCTCCAGACAGCCAGACCACACTTACTGCTGAAAGGGGTTTCTAAACAATTTGATACACATTAAGAAGCATGTAGGTATGACACAAGGGGACAGTTTTGATCATGACAAAGAACATGTGCTTGCAAAACTTACTCAAAATATGTCACCAAGCTCCTTTATAAACATACTGGGCCATGAAAACCCCATTTAATGCTCAGCAGCAGAGAAAGGGAACATGAAAAGTTGAATCAAAGAACAGCATGTTGATGGGATTATTTGGCTTACACAGTTCAGTCAGCAGTGTTAACAGAGATAGCTGAATGGTATAATTTAAATGAAACGAGTTCTCAGGTTGTAAGTGATTGTTAGTATGCTTACACACAATCTCCACTAAATATATTTCAAACCTGCTCTGCTGCACAACACAAAAGCAGTGGGAAAAGAAAATAAATAGGGTCACATGGTTGTATTTCTCACTGTTTGAATGGATGTGACTTGTGCTCAATATCAGGTCTCGGGAAGCCTGGTTCAAGAAACGCTTGGCCCATGAACACAGACCAAATCACAATAGCAGTTGTGAAAGCATAAACCAAACATTAACCGTTGATAATCTTTCATCTGAAAGCATCCGTCTCCTCTTCCTCAGCATTGCAAATTACATTTATTAACAAGGTCCTTCATTTTTCTTTATCTGCTTGTTTAAGCATGCCTAATGGCATAATCTGTCCAAGCAGCATGCATCCTGGTTTAAATCTGTCCATCTGTTCTCACCCACACACACACGCACGCACGCACACACACACATGCACACACACGCACACACACAGTGTCATTTACCATGTTTCAATATAATTTTTCTTGCTTACAAAATTCTCCATATACATATTTTTTAAACATTATCTGAGATGTAGACAGTTGAGTGTATAAATCAAAATGTAATTAAATCCATAGAAAAGTGAAAGATTATTTACAGGAGTAAGTGCTTCTTTGCAGAGTCCTGACACGGTTGGACAATTAACATTTTTTTTTTTTTATACTAAATTTGCTTTTTAAACTAAGTTGAAATAGCTGAAATTAGATACTGCATATGATAAAATCTTCAGAAGTAATGAAGAACAGCCAGAGCTTATAAGAAATAATATATGCCAACAACTCAATAAAGGATCCAAATGTGATTCTTTCTGACCTTTACAAAATGAAAAACCCCAGGGGTTCTTTTGTACATTCAAGCATCTGAAAATACCAATATATTTAATTTACATTTCTACAAATACACAGTTGTTTACACACAGTCGGTGGCCCCGGCTCCACTACACTGTCACATATTCCTTAAACGTGACGGTGAGACAGTTCGTGGTAATGTCTGTGATCACTATATTCCCAAGGAAAGGCTTGAAAGAGGGAAACGGCTCCTCTTTTCTCTGTTCGGTGTTAGAAACGGACATTTCCTCTACTTTTTCCTCCTCTGCAAGTTTTTGCGTTTCAGCCTGTGCTTGCGTTTCTGCTTGTGCGTCAGTCTGTGTGTGTGTTTCAGGCTGTGTGTGTGTTTCAGCCTGGGTCACGGTGGAAACTGCAGCCTCAGGTCTGGACTTGACCATGCTCAAGTCTATAGGTTCCTCTTGGTCAGCATACCCGTAGTCCTGGTGTCCATGCTGACTCTGGTGGCCGTTTTGGTCTGTGCTGATGCTTTGGGGGGGTGAGGACACCGCGTTAGGAGCGCTGATACTCCTGGAGCTCAAAAACCTCTTACTAGCTCCACGGTCCTCGCCGTCCGCTTCAGAAAGGTGTCGTTTGAGTCCCTGAAATCCACCATGGCTTCCTCTGCCGTCCAGCGGGGAAAGAACCCCCCTATCCAAAGGCCCGGACACCAGATTAGACTTGGTTGTCAGTTGTAAAGGCTGATCCGTTGGAAGCTGCTTTTGACCCCTGACCTCTACATGTTTATCCTGTTCCGTCACAGTCGGCTCCATTTTAGGAGACTGCTCCTTTTCTATAGGGCCGTCTCCATTATATCCAGAGCGAGGAACATTTGGTTTGTCCTTGGCGTTTCGCGCAAATCCATTCATGAGACCCAGCTTCTTGACGAGCTTCATCTTCTCGAGGTGGTTCTCCATGCTGCCGTCAATTTCTGGCGGTGGCTTGTCAGCACTTTCGGACTCGCCATTTTTAATCCTGGCCGCCTGCATGCCATTCTCCATGTACTTGCTCATGACAATAACAATCCGCCCGTTTTTGTTTTTGTTCTTCACGATCTTTAGCTTGCTGCTGCTGACGCCATTAGACAGCGGTGAAGCGTCCTCTTTAGCGGGAATCTGTACTTTCTCTGGCTCTTTGTGCCCATTGAGGTCTGCCGGAAGCTTCTTCAGCTCCATGGTGATATCCTTGACTTTGGTCAGGCAGCCCGAGTCCTTGTCCCGGACCCACTTCTGCTGCAGTGCCGGGGGAAGGTTCCAGCCCTGGTTGCCCAGCTCCGGAGCTTTGACCTCTCTGGGCTTGGCGAACGGCGGCTCGTACATCTTGAGGTCCGGCTGGTAGTGGTGATGCTTCTTGCTGTTGAGCTGGTAGTAGAACTTCTTCTTGCCGTTGGCCTGCTGCTCGGCCTCGCGCTCCCTGCACAGCGGCTGGTACTGGTGGTGCTTCTTGCTGTTCAGCTGGTACTGCTGGCTCTGGGAACGGAGCATCTGGATGGGGCTGGCCTTCTGACAGCCGTCGTCGTCCAGGGACGCCTCGTGAAGATCGGACAGGATGCTGGATCTCCGGGCGAAAGACGGGACCTGAGAAGCAAGACAGCAATTAGTGATCAGAAAAAAAGTCCATGAACTAGGCTATAGTTTGGTGAATGTTAGAAGAGCAATTAGGGAATTCCTGATGCTTTCAATTGAATATTTAAAACCAGGGCCTTCCTCAGGGCAAGACATGTGATTAATCAACAAACCTAACAGTCTACAGTATCTATAGAAGTGCCTATCCTGGGCTAGAACAAAAAAAGCACGGTTCACTGGGGGCCCACGAGCAGCATTGAAGGAACTCTGCTTGGAATGTGGAAAGGGCTTCTGCTGAGGCCCAAACGAGCACGCAGTTTATTTCAGGGGCCTTCGCCCATGTTCACACAGCCCTCCTATAGTTCATGTGCGGCCCTTTCAGCCACGGCCATGGCCATCAGAGTGACATTTCAAAGTGGCTCCTGTGGCTGTGACCTCAGCTCGGAGGAATGTCACTGGCTGCTTTGTGTCCCATCATTGACTTTATCCCATGTGTTACCACCAACACCCTCCTGAGAGGAACAAAACCGCTCCTCTGAGGGGTTCCCCTGGCCTTTTGGATTGGTGATTGATGCACTAAATGTACGAATCACAGTCATTCAGCTACAACTGTTAGGTCAGGGAACTGCTGCCTATAGAAATCAAAGCAGCTAACATCTACTAGCATATTTATTGCTGGTAGTCTGTCATTGATATTATCATAATGTACAGCGAGCAAGTACTCCCTACACCAAAGTTAAACCTGCCTATTTTAAGAAACAAGGCTTATTTACAAATGCGCAGAATTTGAGACTCAGGGGAACGACAATATTGTGTTACACTGCCTTTGAAATACCACCTAGTATTCATAAACTGCATTAAAAATGTACAAATCTTATTATGCATATCACAAAGATATGACCCAATTACTAGATGACAAAAAGCAAGCTTCTAGAAATACTACAATCCAAATATGTATTCCATATTGCGCCTTGGGACACTGTGGATTGGAAGGAGAATTATGCATGAAAATACTGTATTTACTGTACACAGCTGCTATTCTTAAAATTCACTTTTATTATTCATTTAGTCTTCACCTGAACCAGAAGGTGCTTGGGCTTTGGTCCTCTCTTGCGATATCCCATCAGCTGCTCTTGTCGTTCCCTGTGGGAGAGGAAAACAACAACCAATCACTGAAACCATCCCATAGAGATGAGCCGTTGTTGCATGGCAACACAATGTAATAGGGTTTCCTCGCCAGGCTCAATTAGAAAAATACTGAGCCTATATCGCAGGTATTAAACTTCATGATGTGAAGAGAAATTCATTTAACACAGATTATAAAAGCGATAATTCTATTAGATTTTTATCATTGGTTTCAATCATAATACCTTCTTACACTATCCTAAACTTTCTTTACTCAGCATCAAATATTTAATATATTCCTATAATTGTGCTCAACCTTCACTAGTGCAAAGTTCAACAATAGCTGTAAATTAGGCTTCTTCTTCCTTCAAAAAAACAACAAAAAAACATTCAATATCCCATATGGTGGAAGATACGGGCCTGCCTTTCTTTGACTTTCCTGGGTTTCCATGCAAGTCTCTCCGAGGCAGTAACTCAATACCGCAGACAGGAGTGATGTCAGTCCCCTCCCCCACCCTCCTCCCTCACATCTAATTACAATGACGACTCAGTGTATTTTCATAGCCTGGCATTCAGACGATTTGGCTCCCTGGAGAGACGCGCAATTAGTTTCAATAAAATCTCTCCCCTTTAGAGAGAGAGAGGTAATTGTAAAAGCAGATGCAGAGCACTGTCGATGTTTTGCTTTAACGTGTGACCTGCCCCTGAAAGGTTGCCGTGAGCAAACGAAAAAGGAGGGCAGGAGAAAAGCCACTGACAGTTTTACACGCTGTGCAGTTCAGAAATCAATTACGCACTGTCCTTCACATGGAGCTGTCTGGTCTATCCCTCAATGGACGGTTCAGCAATTAGCCGACCAGCTAATTTCACCACGGTAGCCTACTTTGAAAGTGCTGGGCCTTCTACAATTACACGACCAGAGGAAGTTCAGCTGGTAAGGTATTGCACAACATTTTGAGAAAGTGCACAGACTTGTGATTTATAACCTAAGCTACTGTTTAGTTCCCTGCTGACTTGAATCTTTATTTCCCTTACTATGCAGCCTTTCTCTTAGTACACCATGAGTAGATGAAGTAGATAACAACCTGCTAAAATAAAAGAGATGGACAAAAATTCTGGTTTTGGTTTAGCTGAGTATGTTATTTTGGACAGTGACACTGATAACCACTGGGAGCAGCCATGTTGAAACTGGTGGCAGTAGCTGACACAGGTGCGTTGGTTGACTGGATGGCGGGACAGCCTGGTTCCTTACTACAAGCACAACTACATGCACACAAACTACAAAGACGGTGAACTGCTAAATATCAAGAATGAAGGTTTTAATAGTTCTCTTGCAAGTTCTCTTCATCATAATCATCGTACAGTTCTGTTTGATGCATGCTAAGGATTTGTTTTGCACTGTTCAATCACCGCCACAACTAGCTGGTTGTGATAGGCTACTGGACTTTTGAACCAATTTGCCACTACAGGTGTAGTGAATAATGACAAATAAAGTAACTTAACCTATCTCTATAGCACTTTTTCTTTTTACATGCTGATATGTTTTGCATATTTTAGAAGTAGGCTGTAGAAAAGGGGAAAAAAAAAAAAAAAAAAAAACCTAAAAAAACAAGAAAATTACTTAAGGCTACTATGGATGGACGTGTGAGAGAAAACCCAAGTATACTGTGGAAAGAGCTGGATATGTGGGAAAAGTGAATTCAAACATGTTTTGGTAATGTTATTGTACACTGGTTCAAATTGTGGAGAGAGAGAGAGAGAGAGAGAGAGAGAGAAGACCCACAGCCTTGGCAGCCCCTCCCCCTTCCCTCTTTACTACAAGATCAGTGTGTCCGACCCTAAAACTCACCTGTCTTGGAAAGCATCGAGGAGTCTCGGGTCCAGAATGTTTTCCTCTGGCTCCCAGGTGTTGTATCTATTCAGAGAGTGGAGAGAGCAAACCAGAGAGACTTAACAATAGCTTAACAACAGCACTACTCTTGACCCGCTGGCCTGTCAAAAGTGGCTGACAATGTATGGCTGAGGATCTGTTGAGCTGTGTAGCTAGGCAACTTCTGCACCACACCAAATGGTCCTCAACTGGCCCTGCACAGTCTTTACAAATACTCCCATAGCTCATATTTTTAGGGGAGTAGATTTGTAAACAACATGGAAAGACACTTGTAATCCATGTTGATGCATGTGTAATAATTAATGCGTAACTTTTA
This sequence comes from Centroberyx gerrardi, assembly GCF_048128805.1. Classification (NCBI taxonomy): domain Eukaryota; kingdom Metazoa; phylum Chordata; class Actinopteri; order Beryciformes; family Berycidae; genus Centroberyx; species Centroberyx gerrardi. The sequence goes on along the minus strand of NC_135999.1, from coordinate 23,219,913 downwards.
CGCACGACTGTAGGATGGAGGAAAGGCTTTACTACAACTGTAGAAATATGGCCACTTCTTTTTAAATAATAGGTTTCAAATAGAGGCATGTCTTCCTTTAACTGGTATATTAGGGATTGCACACACTCTAAAGCCACATCGATCATCGAGGCAAACATGACAAGCGCGCAAAACAAGCACGCGCAACCGCCCATAAGCGCGCCCACGCACACACTTCTGTTTAGGCTTTTTTATTTTTTTTAGAAGGTGACTTACTTTGGAGACCATCCTCGCCACTTGACCAGGTATTCAACCCTCCCCTGCGAACGGAAACAAACAAGATAACTGACGTTACTTTACACAGCAAAATGCAATCTACTCTGCATCCGTCATCTTACAAATCATCTTGTAAACAATAAAAACCATGATATCCGTCGGAAAGGGGCGAAAAGACAAATTAATACCCCTTTCTTTGGATATGCAACCACTAAATGTCCTTCAGTGCTCTTGTCACAAACCTTTCTACTGCGCTTCTTCTCGATGCTCTCCACCGCAAAGACGTGCTCTCCCGCGGCGGGTAGCTCCATTTTCCGATAGCGGGGAACCGTCCTTCTTATTTTTCCACGAGCTGTAACGTCTGTCACCTTACCCCCGCTTTCCGGTCGATTTACTAATCCTCCAAACCGAAATACAAGAGTTCCCTTTTTTCACTCTGCTTCTTCCCTCGCTTTCCCTCTCGGTGATACTCGGTCTGCAGGCGAGTTGAAGCTGCAGTAGAAAACACTTCATGCAAATAGCCGTTGGTGTGACGTCAGGCGAGGAGGAGGGATTGGGGGCGGGGATTCATTTCCCCCCTGGTGCGTTCAGGTGCTGTCGGAAATATTGGAATCACGACTTCAGCGGCACATGAACGATCCAACAAAGCAGTAGTAGGTAAATACGATTGGGAAAAGTCGGGATTTTCTTTGATACTCGAGTTCCCGAGATGGGACTTTTAGTAAGCGGAGAGCACGAGCATGGTAACAATTAGAAATTCAATTATTGTATTTTATTGTTTGGCCTTCTATGTAGCCTAAATGATTAGTAGCCTATTGTTGTATGTTTCTATTTTGACTCTTTGTTTGTCTTTTAGTTGTCTTGCACATTTATAACAAAGTTTGGCTAATAAATTAAGACACCAGTTAGGCTGCACATTTCTTTCTCTTCTTTCTGCTGCTGCAGCACAAAGTAGCCTAGTTCTGTCCCACTTCTAACCGTTAAAGCCACCAAAAAATAAAATAAATGTACTTCACGCAGTGTTTCTTCAAAACATGTGAGGGACCAGTCTTGTACCATGGAAGGTTATGCAGGTTTTCATTCCAACCACACTACAGCTGATTTCACTAATTAGGCTACTTCATCCCTCTCAAGGTCTGTCAATTAGTCAAATGAGTTGGTGTGGTGTTTGGCTGGAATGAAAACCTGCAGACTATTCCACGGCAAAGGGCTAAACACCACTGGCCTAGAGGGAGAACTGTTTACAGGGCCTGTTTTGATTCTAATTCCCAAACAAAAGGCGCTTGAATGTGCGACAAATCGTATTTTGTGACTTGTGTACTCGGAACTTGGAGCTTAGACGAGCGCCTGAAGGCAGCATCTCTCTGTCATCTCCATGGCTGTGCAGCGAGATCCAACTGCAAGAGGGAGCTGTGAAAGAGGAGAGCTATACTGAACCTTTATATACTGGCCTGTTTGTGCTGCCCAACTGGATGATAGCAACTTGGCAAGGCCATCGGCCCAGTGTTGGATTCTCCATTGCAACAGATTCATGGGTCATCCGTTTGGGATAGGCTTCTAATTTCTCTACACACATAATTCAGTAGCCTATACCTATAGACTCACCCAAAATATATACTACATAGGCCTATATATAGCCTAGAAATCATTTGGGGCTGATGATCCCATGGTGTGCTTGAATTCCCACTCAATATCAAATGAGAAATATCGAAAATTCATAATAGGCCTCTACCAATTGCAAGGCCCAAAGCTTATTTGACACTGAATTGTCACAGCTGACAATAGGCTAAGGCCTTGTCTATTCCTAACATAGCCTAACGGAAGAATTAATTGTTAAATGGCAAAACGATTTTCCCACCCAGCACTTCATAACGCTTCTGCTCGGCTTTGGGACGATAAGCGGCATGAATCACTGGCTTTGTGAAGTTAAATTACGAGCTGCTGTGTGTATTATACCGTGGATAGCTTTTCCCCATCCTCTCTCTGACTCAAGGTCACACAAAGAGATGACATTTCAGATGGCACCGTGTCGCGGGGATTTTCTGGTGGATTTTCACAGCATTAAAATGGCCCGTGGTTGTGTGACAGCCAATGTAGGTCAACATCCTCTGCTGGAGCTTCAGACCCCGCTGGCTTTTCCTTCAGTGCGGTTATTTTATGACTGCGGGACCCCGACAGGACAGGCAGCAGCCGGTTCCGTTATCACTTGGCACGGAGCGCGTGCGGACCAACTCTGGCTGATATGAACCGGCCCGTGCCCGCGTGGATGGGGAAATGTTGGAGACAAACACCACGCGCGCGCGCACACACACACACACACACACACACACACACACACACACACACACACTTCTTAATGACATCAGACCGAGAGTTTCGACTGAGAATGGCAAAGCCCAAGGTGGAGCCTGGGAAGTGGAGACCGAGAATGATGGTATAAATAAACACACACACATGCACGCGACGCTCTCTCTCTCTCTCTCTCTCTCACACACACACACACACACACACACACACACACACACACACACACACACACACACACACACACACAGCGAGAGAAAAAGCAAGAGAGAAAGAGAGAGAGAAATCACGCGACTATAAATCATACGGTTGGCTCACATACAGCTGTTTATAGGCCTATTATAGCTGCAATTTTCGGTTAAAGGCTTTGAAAAACCACCGTCGTGTATTGTTTCATATGGCTGGACCTAATAAAATTCAGCAGCGGAAGGGTTAAAGCGCCCGGTTCCCGCAGGCTGCAGCGCTCAGCCTATTGCAGACAGGCACGACTGCCTTTCCTTATAAGGCAATGAGCACAAATCGGCAGGGAAATATCAAACGAAATGAACGACCCCGGCCGATTCACACTCGTGTATTTGCGTTCAAAACCCCATTCCATGTGCACGAGGACTGTCAAAACATCCATTATTTTTCATGACGGGCTCTCGGGAAAGACTCCCGGCCGTCGGGGATCTCGTGCAGCTGCCACTTTGGTGTGCGCATGAAGGGCGCAGTGCCGTTGTGGAGCTATTAATTCAGCTGCGTCATTCCTAAATTAACAGTTGCCAAAATGAACATGACTTGAATTACAAGTAAAGGGCTGGTGGCAAGTCTTACTCTTCGGAAATAGCTTCGTTAGGCGTTGGTTTTGTCATTTAGGTATTATTATTATTATTATTTTTAAATCCATGGGACTTTCCATTTGACACCTACCCCGGTGACAATCACCTCACCAGAAACATCAGGCGGTTTCATAAATACTCTACAATACGCATAAGGTATGATATGAGGCTGTGAGACAATGGGTGATGTTACCATAAGCAAATGGACACCATTCACCCGACAGTTTTGCCTTAGATGTGTGGCTTATGGACGGCACGTGCTCCAGGGGTGGACGGAATGTGATGCTGCACGTGCGTGCGTTATTAATATTGCCGTGCGTAAACTTCATCTGAACTGCCGAGTCCACTCTCAACACTGTAGCCCACTGTCAGTCAAGAAGACCGCATTATAGGCATTAAAATTTAAGGAGCTGACAGTTCAATATCAGCAAAAACACAGATATTCTATTGCAAAGCAGCGTGTAGAAATAGATCAATGTATCTTCAACTATTTCCAGAGCAGCACGGTCGATTAGAAAAGACAATTCGATATGAAATCAAGCATTAAAAAAATACAATACAATACACCATTCTCTTGACAGAAGCAAACCAACAGGTCTTCTGTATGTTGAGTAAAGCCCACACAGATAACATCAAACACCGACAGCTCCCAGTTATAAAACCACATGCTTTCTGCTATCTACATTCTTCTAATCTGCTCTTGAGCCCACCTGTCAAAACATAGAAGTGAAAGTGAATTTGTTGCCAAGTCTTCAGAAAGGTTAGAAAAAAGAATCCAACTTCAATGCCATCATTACATACATTTCTCTAAATGAAATTGCCTTTTACAGTAGTGCGACATTCAGGCACTGCTGCCACAACCGTGATGACAAAATGTGCAAGATGAACGATATGAGATGACTTGTCCAACATGTTCTATTTCCTGCAGTAAATCCGCCATATGTCAAGCTCCATTTGAGAAATCCAGACGAAATTAACACAACCGCATTTATGTGCCAATGCAATCTATTTTCCACCAAGCTTATTTACAGGAGGAAATTAAAGACACGTGTGAGAGCTGTAAGGCTTTGCATTCTGATACTGTTCAGGGATTAATCCTCTGTCAAAAGTGTAAATGTGTAATTGGTTAATAAATAATTTTGTTGTCTCTTTACCATTTAGCAGGTGACTTTCACACTTTTAGATCTTCAGCAACTGCAGAGCAATTGAAGAGCAATCTCCTTGGTTAATCTTATATTGATTGAAAATCTGTAAACTTTATTGTTTGTTGTTATTGTTATTGTAAGAGCTCAACGCAACTAGCTAGATATTCTCTGTCACTTAAACAGTATCTCACTTCCTCTAATCTTTACAGGAGGTCGCTTTTGAATACATCTTTCTATTATGACCAGTTTGAAGCATGTGATTGGTCTTGGTTTGGGATTGCTGCTGTGGGACTCTTTGTGTCCCTCAGGGAAAAGCCCAGGGTGGGAAACAAGTGATTATTCTCAACGGTGATAAAGTGATGGGAAGAAGATAGTCAGTGTTGTCATTTATGACACAGCAGAGGCAAGAGGGAGGAGGGAGGAAACAGGAGTGAAACACACAAAACACAGTGTCTTTGCTCTCTTGAAAAGGTCACAGCTCACACGTGTGCCTTTTCAACATGTGTTAATAGCAACACACACTGACACATGGCATATGTTGATATTAAAATATATGAATATGTGTGCGCTGAAAAGAAACACGTGATGTGATGTTTTTTCGTTGTCCCAAATCTGACACATGGAGGTGTTGAAAATTACATCCTTAAAATGCTAGCAAAGGGCTTTAAAGGGGATCTTTGCTACACATGAGTCTATACTCTATACTGCAAATAAGAGGGCGGGCGGGGGGGGGGGGGCGGGGGGGGGTATGGGGCAGGTGAGGATGAGAGCTGACGCTAATGGACAGAAATACTTGGATCTAGTGACGGCACTGCTCTTTATGTAAGCAAGGACATCTGATTAAAGTGACATTTCCACGTGGGAAGAAATGACTCTTCGCCTGCGTCAGAGGGACTTAGGACAGATCAAATGACAAAGGAAAAACTTGAGGATGGGGAGAGAAGAGGCCTCAGCAAACAAACTGCTGTGCAAAGGATGTGCAATGTGAAAAATAACAGTAAATACTGGCTCATAAGGAATGCAGAAATGCAGATGTGTAGCTCTAAATCAGCTAGATTGTTTTCCCTAAAAATAAAATTAATAACTCTAATGAACTGTACAAGAAATATCCAAAACATGAAGTTGCCATGAATTAAAGTGACCGTCGTCTCACCACAAGGTCCTATAGTGGGAATTGAACTGACATGGCATTGCACTGCCAGTCAATCTTAAGTACAAGACATTCTGTTATGGATAGATAACCTATCAATAATACCTGAAAGGGCATTCTTTACTCTACAACTGGGTACAAAGTGCAGCCGACTATCGACATCCCTGAACTACCCATAATCATGCAGAAGAGTGCTCTCTTGGTTATTATGGCTTTCATGCAATACAATGAACTGGAAAGTTTTCTTTAAATTAGTATACATCCATAACAAGACTGGAATACAGATAGCTTGGATGAATACCTGTTGTATAACCTGTTGTATATATGTTATATAATGGATAACACACTCAGTTATGGAAGATTTTTGCTGGTGTCATGTGAAAACCTCAAAACTCCAATCTTGGTGATTTTCATGTTTAACTTCAGCTGAAAGATTACATGCTCCTCTGTGGGTTGAGAAAATTCCACCAGCCTTGTTTTTTTATGAAACCCTTTAAAAACCCACTGGATGAACTCAAAAATGCCTGGTGGTCAAGCTGAAAACAAGGCAGTTTCTCTTAGTTCCTGACAAGTTGACATGCTGGAGATATGAGGCTTTCGCTGGACAGCGTTGTGTTAAATGGAATGGGGCTGATGTAATGCTGGGAGCACGCTCACATTACTGTTCAAAGGTTTGCTGTAGCTGTCCGTCAGCGGTCACTGCTGAACAGCCACACTGTCATCACACTATTTCACTGTTCATCCCCATTTTCAGCCTGGAGTCACGGCACCTGTTCCAGCCATTACAAAGATCAGAGTGAGTCACCACCGCAGGCAGGTTCTAATCTCATTTTAACACGCGGCTCAGCCCGTGCTTATGACGTGTTTTATTGTTTTTGGTCACACTGGATAGTGAAAAGAAGAAATGGAGATGAGAGAGCCGAGCACAAGCACAGATTTCAACTCATGATGTTGTATTTTGAGCTGATATTCCAAATTCAGCACTCTACAATCTTAAAAAGACTAACTCTCTAGCTGAAGACAAGACACATTTTTATTGTTTTTTAACATAACGTATGTTATTATCAACATAAGAAGAGCTTTGTTCCAAAATTAGATATCCACCATTTGAAGTGACACCTGCTGTTGCAAACTGATAACATGAGACTACAACAAATTATCTTGCTTTTTGAAGCATGGAAGGTAACTGAAGTCCATGATTTAAAGCCTGGATCCTCAATATTTTAGAGACATTGGATGAGTAATGGCGAGGAACTCTTCATATGTCACGTCAATATGTGCTGTTGAAAAGTAAAATAAATGCGCATTGTCCCAAACTAGACACGCAGCTGTGCTGAAAATGACACATCCTTTGTAAGACGGTGGTTGATTGAACTGCTGGGGGTGCGTCAGATGAGCACACAACTCTAATCTTTTACTTCCTCAAGGATTTCTCTTTGTAGGAGCCATAAAAGGAGAAGGTAATCTTTTGAACTGCCTCCCAAGAATCAGATTTCCCGCTGCGTGTGGGTGTGTGACAAATGTTTTTCACCTGCGAGGGTGACAGAGTCAATTTTGTGGGATTCATGAAGTCATACGAATGATCTCTACCTTTGTGTGTTATTCAGAAGGTTCAGAGACGCCATAATCAGGCATAACAGATAAATCATCACTATGCAATTTAAATTTCAGATGCAATCCTGATATTGAAGTTAGTTTTATCTTGAATATAAAGACGTGTACTAGTTAATATAGGCGCACATGACTCATAGGAAATATGAGTCTCATGGGAGGCTTCTCTCCACGAGCGTCAACATCGCTTTTCTGGTCACGACACAAGTTGTTTGCGTCTCCAGTGCATTTGAGGTAGAGAGAGAGAGAGAGAGAGAGAGAGAGAGAGAGTTAGATAGTGAGAGAGAGAGAGAGAGAGAGAGAGAGATGTGCTCTGGCGTCACAGTGACTCAACCTGCTATGCAGACGCAGGCTGTAATTGATGAAGACGTGTGTGTGTGTGTGTGTGTGTGTGTGTGTGTGTGTGTGCGTGGCAGAGCTGTACGTCAGAGGCAGGTAGCATTCATGACCGGCTGAGCAATGACCACCGTGCATCATGACTCACAGCGGAAAATTCGACATTATGGATCTTGCGCTGATAGTGATGTGGGTTAAACCTCCTCGACACACACACACACACACACACACACACACACACACAGAAGTAAATTATTTATTATGCCCACAAATTTCCTCATATGTGGTCAATCTGGAGTCAAAAGCTTCCCTCGCTCACTCACTCACAATCAGATATACGGGATAAACTGAGTTTATAAATGTGAATATTGACTCCACCGTTTGGTTTATGACGCACGGCACTTACACAGGCGCTCTAATCAGGCCTGCTGTTTCCATTACCAGCTCAGTTCCTGGCAGAGCGAACGAAAACACCAAGCCCAGTGGACAACAGCAGTTTGAACCACATACAGGGCCGTAAACTGGTCCTTTATCGGCCCGTTTTTGTTCCGCCAAGTGACTCCTGGGAGATGTAGGATCTGACTGCCTCACATCCTTTGTCTGTGGTGGTAGCGCCTCCGATGCCAACGGTGCCGATGGTAACCGGCCTAATCGTGTCCCTGGCAGGGAGCGGCGTGGACGACATGTGTGTTGTTGGTGGGGAGGCTGGAGGAGGCCCAGAGAGAGAGGGAGAGAGAGAGAGAGAGAGAGAGAGAGAGAGAGAGCAGACCGGCTGAGCGGAACAGTCTGGAGACGAGTGGACAGACGGTTTCATTTGATGGTTAGGTGAACAGGTCAAGAGGGGAGACAGACATGCATACTACACCGTACAGACAGACAGACAGACAGACAGACAGACCGACAGACAGACAGACAGACAGACAGACAGACAGACAGACAGACAGACCGACAGACCGACAGACAGACAGACAGACAGACAGACAGACAGACAGGCATGCACGGATGCACACAGACGCATACGGGGAGAACAGGCGGAGAAACTGGATAATTCAATTGGCTGGCCAAAATCCTGGGAGAATAAAGGCATGTGAGGAAGCAGAGTTAAGGGCTTCCACGTATGATCAGACAAAGTTACACAGAAAACTGACGAACAAAACAGAGGAACGAAATGTCATATCTGGAGGGCCAGTTGTTTTAAAGCTAAACAACCTCAAAATATGTCAATTTCACACTGGAAGAGAACTCTATAATACACTAAAGAGAAGTCAGTTTGTGCCTTATTGCCTCTTATACTGAAAAATTTTGTCCTTGCAGTATTTTTTAAAGCAAGTCCTTGTCCAATCATTGTTTAACAAGTTTGTATCTGTTGTGACCATACAGTTGTCTTTATGGGTGCTCCAAAATTAGTATTCAAATTCAGAGGTGCTTTTAATTTAATTTTAGTTTACAGTATTTCTGTACAAGAGGAAGAGTTTGTGATTAAAGACTCCAATTTGAGGAGATTCATTCCAAAATGACATCTCATTCATTCAAAAAAACCTGACACCTGCTCTTGTAAAATGATTGCTGGCATGAAAGTAAAACACATTATGGGTTACTATTAAAGTTATGTCATCTTAAGACATTTGCTCACAAAGAAATAACATTTTTAAGGATATAATAATCTGTGTTTTTTAAATATTAACTGAGGAATTTCATATCTTTCTTCTTATTTCTTTTCAAAAATGAACCAATTCCGCAATGAAACCCTTCATTTTTTCATTGGATTCACTAACCATTTCCTTGGTGCCACTTAAAGAGAAAACCCACCCTCAGGTGCTCTTACACTGATAGATACATTTTATAACGTTCAGTGCATTCAGGAGTTTTTTTGTGATGAATGTTTTAATTTCGTTTTTTGGTGTACCCACTTTTCTCCATTTCCCAGAATGACTTTTGCCAAACCCCCAGAGAATGGGTGTGAACTTATTGCATGCAGTTGTGGGTTATATGTGTAGGTAGAGAGAGCAATAGCGAAAGAGATGCAGAACAAAGGGCTTTCCAGTCGAGGAAAATGCCCCCTTTACTCAAAATGCAACATGTCTTGAAGCTGTAATACATTCTGGTCTGTTGAGGCTTCTGTTGGTGGAGAAATTGGTCTCTCTTCCTCTTCTATGATCGATTTCTGCCTGTATGATCGTGAGCGTCGGTGCAAAATGAAGAGTCTAGAAAGAAGCCGTTTCTCTTTGATACTGAGAGACTGACACCAAAACCTTTACTGTTGGTGTTTTATAATTGAAAAATTGTACTGGAAATATCTCAATGTGATGTCATGTTGTCAACGTTTGGACAGTCTTCCATGGGAATAAGAAAAATACACCACCAAACAGCAAAATAGGCCCAGAAATACAACGTACATCCCAATAGATGTTTTTCTAACAGGATTGAAATGTTTTAGGATGGATTTTTCCTTTAAATCCAGGGGGGAAACTGCACTAAGATCAGCACTCCACCTCTGAGACACTTGAAACAGATACCAACCACTCTCTGTGTGTGTGTTTGTGTGTGTGTGTATGCCGCAATGTAGATTTGATTGAATGTTTGCCTGAGAGGAACCTTGAAGTCGGCCACATGAGAAGATGCTGATGGAGCTCCTCTGGCAGCCGCCGGCCCTGTCAGAGCCGGTGGGCGGGCAGCTGGGAGGCAGCGCTGCTGTGGAGGCTGATGGGACTCCAGCCTGGAGATAAAGGCTGAGCGGAGGAAGACTACCGGCGCTCCGCTCCGCTCCGCTCCACTCCTCCCCCAGCCCTCAGGACACCGCGACATCCCACTGAGCCCATCCAAGGTGACAGCGAGAGTGGTGGTGGTGGTGGAGGGAGTGTAGGCCTTGGGCAGGGGCAGAGGGGGAGAGAGAGAGAGAGAGAGAGAGAGAAAGAGAGAGAGAGAGAGAGAGAATGTCATAGTCTCAGCCAGGAGAACCACTGACACTGTAAAATATTTAGACAAATTGGTCGACTGTTAATTGTTATATATATGAAGAAAGAAAAGCCAGCACTCTTAATGTCCTTTTGTCATATATTTGAATGGGCAGCTATAGAGCACAAACGACGGACGCGTTTCAGCAATAAGCCATCATCAGCGTTGTTATATATATGACATATCACTATCATATTTAAGTTTGATTACTGTTTGAATTTGAATTTGTTGACTTTGCTTTTGGAATATGTAGGCATTTCATGCCAATAAAGCACCTTGAATTGAATTGAATTGAATTGAGAGAGAGAGAGGGAGAGAGAGAGAGAGAGAGAGAGAGAGAGAGAGAGAGAGAGAGAGGCAAGTGTGGAAGAGAGAGAAGTGGAGAAATAGTAAGGTGAAGAATGAGAGAGGGGAGAAAGGGAGAGAGAGAGAGAGTGGCAGTCAGAGTATGTTTTCACACTTATTGGGTTGTGTTTATTGTGTGTGTGTGGTATGTGTGTGTGTGTGTGTGTGTGTGTGTGTGTGTGTGCGGACATGTGGTGTAAATGTTAAGAGCGGCCTGCAGCCATGCTGACAGTGCACTGCAGGGGGTGATTAGGGCTATGCCATCCATCTCGCCGGCTGACTGCAGCAGCAGCAGCAGCAGCAGCAGAGTGGTAGCGGTGGTGTTGGTGCTGCTGGAGAGAGAAAAGAGGCCGGTCTGGAAGACATGACGGAAACGGGGGGGATTACTAGCCAACGCTGATTAGCTGGCAGCTTAACGACACGCTGTGTTTCCATCTCATCCTCGGCAGATGACCTGGGGCTGATTGGGGAAATGAAATGGTATTTTTGATCATTTTGAAGAGAGAGAAAGAGGAAGAGAGAGAGAGATAGAGAGAGAGAGAGAAAACTGGAGTAGGGCTTGTAGCTGGGACTTGAATATTCAATTCAAGCAATTACAAGATGTCCTACTTGGAAAAGGATAAGTGATGTGACACTCGTCTGAGGTTTTAGGCTTTATCGCTTTGAATGAATTATTTTGTGTATTATTTCATACATCTTGAGTGGCTAGTTTGTAATGATGTATATTTGTATACAGAATTTAACACTGAATACTGAATTACACATATTTGTGTATATAGAACTAATTCAATTTAATAATATATATCTTTTTTGAATCATGAACAAAAAGAGAATATGTGGCAGTTTTTCAAATACACAAATTCTTCTTTTAAAATAGATTTCAGTGTATAAGTCAAGCAGGTGAGCGCTGCACTGCAAAGACTTATCTACCTCACAAGCCCCCGCTCACTTTTCTATTATTTTCTATTAATACGACGGCATTCAAAGGAGCTGTTTTTATAATGCGAGCGTGCTGCCATACATTATATTAAGCCAATCCTATTCCCTTGGAGATGAATGCGATTGTGGCGGCTGGGGTGGTGACTGAGTGCCGTGCTTAGCAGAATGAATGGCAGCGGTGGCGCTTGCGTTTTCTGGCTCATTGCTCCGAAATGGCTCTCCCAGTGTCATTGTCATCGAGTGCTGGGATAGGGAGGATCTTTATCTTTTTTTTTTTTTTTTGCTCTCTCTCACTCTCTTTGTCTCTTTCTCTCTCTCTTGCTGCAGCTCTCGCTCTTTTTTTTCTTTACCTCTCACCTCACACTCTCTCTCACTCTCTCACTGCCGCTCTTTCTTTCCATCTCTCTCTCTCTCTCTCTCTCTCTCTCTCTCTCTTCGTTCTCGGAGCAGGGAGCCCCCACGTCACCGCTTCCCTGGAGCTGCTGGAGAGTGGGGGATGGGAAAGAGGGAGGAGGGAAGGAGGGAAGGAAAGGAAGGAGGGAGGAAGGGAAGGGAAGGGAAGGGAAGGGAGGGTGAATAGACAGTCTGCCAGGCTCGTGGGGAGGCGGTGGAATTCTGCAGGTTGCCACGGTGAGCCAGTCGATAGCGCATTGAGCCACTTAGCTGCCGCATGCACAAACCCTTTCTCTGCCCTTCACCTTCTCCATAGGAGAGGAATATAGGTGTGTGTGTGTGTGTGTGTGTGTGTGTGAGCTCTCACATGTGAGCATGTCTGTAATTACACAGCACTCATAAGCAAACTGATGATTTGGTGAAGGACACAAACACACACACATATATACACACACACACATCACACATGCACACATACACACGCACACACACCAGTCCAAGTCTATTATCCGCCCACCACAGCAGCAGCAGATAGGAACCAGAGGGCTGCTGTAAGTTGGATTAATGTTCAATGGAAACTTACATACATGTGTCACGCTTCCATTTCCTGGAGGCTCTGCCCTTTTTTTATTGTATTTTTTTCACCCAGTTTGTGAGTGTGCATGCACGTGTGCCTGCGTCGTGCATGTGTGAAAATCCATGTCCTTTGTCTGTTGTGTAGTGCAATATGTGTGTGCTCATAATATGCATGCGTTTGTGTGTGTGTGTGTGTCAGATAGAGAGAGGGAGAGAGAGAGACTATCTACTAACTCGTCCTGTGTCATGCAAATTACGAGCTCCAGGCCTGTGTTGTGGGAACAAGGCCATTGATTGGAGTACCTTGCACTGTTGCCGCACGCCACTCAATGATGTCCTGTGGGGGAGCAAATTTGCTTATTGTGATTGAATTTTAATTTTTTTTTTGGGTGCTGCAGTAGGTGGTGCAGGGAGGGAAATGAGGACGAAATGAGGAAACACAGAGAGAACGAGACGTGGAAAATGAAAGCATGAAAATGGCTGCCTGGCTGAGAGGATTTTAGAGAGCGATGTTATGGAGAAGGGTTATTGTCAGGAATTTCTGCACACTTCACCGGTCCATGAGCCGTCATTTTGGGATAATTAGTAGAATATTTAACAAAGAAAAAGAAGAAAAAGAAGAAAATACTATAATCACATTAAAAAATAGGTTATAGTTTTTTGCCATGAACATTAAATTAGAGTAAAATTTAACTTCCCTAACCCAACCAATAAAGACACTCACCATCTTTTGACTATATATGGTCATATTGATAGAACACACTATTTTAATGCATTTACATTGAATGCATTTACCTGACACTGTTATACAATATGCAATAGTAGAATAAATTGGAATTGCAAGATCACAACTAGAATGAAGGCCTGAAAGGATCCTCTATTATCTGAGCCACAACATCAAAACAATAGATCAAGGTATTGCTAAAATGTTCTTGCGCAATAGAGAAGTGCAATGAATCCATATTCCAAAGAGGAAATAAATGGCAGAGCGCTGTAACATTAGTTCCTGCTCTCACTGCCCTTTCAGTGCTTCGGGCTTTTTTTACCACAGATATTAATCACCATTCTTCATGGCTCTGCCCACATCCCTCTCTCCTAACCGACTGTATTCAACTTGACCTTTTCCTTCTCTTGGCCGGTTCCACTCAGAACCCAGGAGCCTTTTGATATGTGGGAACATTTTCTCTGCCCAACATCTCTCACCCTGGGTTACAAACCCTGGGTTAGAGGAGTGGAGAGGGGGGAGAAAAAGAGAGAAAGAGAGGAGGGGGTGAGAGAGAAAGAGTGAAAGAGAGAGTGAGAGAAGAGACAAGGGAGAAGAACAAAGAGAAATGGACAGAGAGTGGAAAGAATTACATTTGTTTAAAGACATGTCAGTGTCGGAGACATGAATTTGACTTTTAACCGGCTGTTATTAAAGTCATGCGGCTTGAAGTTTGTCTCAAAAATGCACAAATAACATAAATGAAACAAGTTAATTAAATAAAATTATATTCACCTCATGCAACCCATCCACAAAATCAAGTTCCCCCTCTGCAACTCTACAGTGAGCTTCCTCATGAGCCCATAACTTTGCAAACCTCCACCATGTTCCTCATTCCTGCATAATATTGAAAATACCAGTTTGAGCTCTCTCTCTTCATTTCTCCCTGTGGGAAAAAATGGAGAGAGAGAGAGAGGAGAGAGAGATAACCAGAGAGAAAATAAAGCATTAGTCCTTTTTAAATACACACTAGTGTGAGAGAGGGTGAGAGAAATTAGATTTGATTCAGAGCGAGATGGGATACAATTCTGAATTACACTTGAATTTCACTCTGAGTTAACCAGAAGGAGCCGGCGAGAGATAAGAGAGGAGGGAGGAGGAAAAAAAAGAATAAGGCATTAGACTTATTTAATGACAAATTAGCTGGAGCTGAGAGGAATTAGATTTGATTCAGAGGCTGAAGGGGGGAAAATCGGGAATTGCCCTTTAGATCCCTGGAAAGCATTGGGAGAGGGAGAGAGGGAAAGAAAAAGATTAGAAAAAAGGGCAAGAGGGGAAGAAGATGGCATCAGAAATGGAATGCTGTAAGAATGAGAAGGAGTTTGGAGAAAAGCCTTCCTGCTTGGCATTGACATTGGTGAATGACCCATCCTCTCCATCCAACACTATGGATGCCCCCCCCCCTCACACACACACACACACACACACACACACACACCCCATTACCCCAGTCTGTTAAAGACCCCATAAATAACTCTGTTCCATCCAGACACACAAAAGACAACGGGATGTTTCCTCCCTGGCCTGGTGCTGGTGTGTGGAGTCAGTTCGAGAGGACACTGAAACACATCATTAAAAACCAATGGCTTCCTTTTGATGGGCACTTGCACCCCCCCCCCCCCTCCCATTGTTGTGTGTTAATCGTGTTAACCAACACTGTGTTTGGCTATAACACGTTCCCCATAGGCCCAGAACAGGTGGTCATTAACGGGGGTCAGGCTCGTTTTGGGACTAAAAGCTCGTTAAGTGGGAGTGGAGTTTAGTGTGTGTGTGTGTGTGTATGTGTGTGTGTTTGTGTGTGTGTGTTTAGTTGTTGCAACACAAAAACGGTAGGAGTGTAGAGAGGGTGAGTGAGAGAGAACTACACAAATAAACATGTGAGCAGCGACATCTAGACACAGAAACAAAGACAAAACCACATGCATGTACACAAACAAATGCAAACAAACATGTATGATTTCACTACTGCACATGAATGCACACACTGGCACACACACACACACACACACACACACACACACGGCTGAATGCTATGCCTGTACAAAAGCCAAGTGGCGGAGCGGAGAGCTGGTGAGGGGCCAGAGAGGGAGGGCCGTCTGCAGATTCATAACTTAGAGGCCTTGTGCAAGTCCACACAGCCCAGGGAGAGAAACAAGAGGCCA